>NW_006399958.1:2146122-2147861 GCF_000299155.1 Elephantulus edwardii
GAGGAATGATGTATGCTGCATTGAAACAGATGAGGGAGAGAACTGTTTAAAAGGGATCTATGAATGGGCATTCTTGTCATTACAGAGGTCCAAGAGTGAAGGCTGCACAGTGGAGTGGACTCGAGGGGAGGGATTGCATAACAAAAGTTTTTCTTTTACTTTTCAAGGAGAAGAGTGAATTGGGGAGGAGGGGTGGATAGAGAGAAAAGTGCAACAATGAATGACTGGAAACCCTAAGTCCCTGTAAACTTTCATTAAAATTAATTTTTAAAAGGGGGGGGTGAAAGGCAAGACCTAAAAACTACAAAAAGGAAAACTAGATTCATCCCACTCAACACGGGAAATTGGGTGGGGGGGAAACATCAATACAGGCGTAGAAGACTGCTAACCGCTTGAGCTAACGTACAATTGTAGACAACCTCTTCCAAAGATGGTAGGATGCATGTTCTTTTCAAGGCCTCCTGAGAAACTCAACCAAGAAAGGCAATATTCTGGGCCATAAAGTCAAATGAATGTCAATAAAAGGAATGGAAGTTATGTAAGGTACATTCAGAAGCCCTAGTGGTACACTGGTTCAAGAATTTGCTTGTTCACCAAAAGGCCAGTGGTTCGAATCCACCAGCTGTTCGGTGGGAGAAAGGTGAGGTAGTGTACCCCCATAAAGATTACAGACTTAGGGGTCCTGGGAGCCTATCCAACAGGTTCACTGTGAGTCCTAATTGACACAAGGCACACAACATCCACAGTAGCAAATCCTAGAGGATCCCTAGAATGTGAAATAACTTGTCGGCAGTGGGTCTGGGTGGGTTTCTTTCCCTTCAGTATAGCCTCTAGCCACAGCGGAATTAAACTGGAAATTCATAACAGAAAGATTGCTAGAAAATGACAAAATAACTGGAAATTAAACAACGCCCAGCTAGACAGCTAGCTGGTCTAAGAAAATGATCACACACACCCACAAAATAAAATCAAGTCACAAGGGGAACTGGAACAGAATGTATTTTAAAGCACTACATGTTGAACACTGGGTGATGTCACCAAAGCTGCACTTGGATTAGAAAACACAGAAGGGCTCAACTCCATGGTGCAATCTGTCAGCTGAAGATACTAGGAAAAAAGCCCCCAAAACATAGCGCAAACGAAGACCCAGGCAAGCAGACGGCAATGAGTACTTAAAAGGCTGAAATCAATGACATTTAAAACGGGATAAAAAAAAAACACAGAATGATGCAGAAGACCAAAAGCTTGTTCTGTGAAATAAAACTTTAATTTGACTTATAAACCTTGAGTAAGTTGTAAGTTGATCAAGGTAAAACGGAGACGACTCGCCGAGAGGAAGCCGTAGGAAATACCACTCCGAGCCCGATGAGGGCTGAGGAAGGTGTCGGTGTCTGGAGCCACGGATGCCTCGTCCTCACGGAACTGCTGAGCTCTGTAAGAATACCTAGAAACAGGTGCCAGTGTTTCATAGGCTGTCAGGCTCCCAGAAGGGAGACAGTGCTATCTAATCCCCCACTTTGGGCCCCCATAGATGGGGTGGCCTTTGAGCTTTTCTGAGTCCCAGCTTCCTTAGCTGTGAAATGGAAAACATGATACTATTTCCTACTAATACAAGCAAATAATGATCGAAAGAGAATGGATTTAAAGTGCCCGGATCCAGGTCATGGCACACACACACACACGTGCCCGTGACAATATCCAGTAAATAAAACAGGTTTGATAAATGATGAGAGAGAGAG
>NW_006399958.1:2148054-2153809 GCF_000299155.1 Elephantulus edwardii
AGGGGAGGGGAAGAGAAGGGACGAAGGAGGAGGAGAGGGGAGGAGGGAGGAGGAGGAGGGGGAGAAAGAGGAGGAGGGAGATAACAAAATATGGGTGCAAGCATTCCTCAGATTTGGTTCCAAACCACTGTCACTGGCCCCCTGGCCTCTATGGCGGAGGCATCAAAAGATACCACTGTTGCAAGTATCCAATGGGTCAACAACAGACTCAAGTGCATATAAAGGTTCTCTTTGCACTGTACTGAAATCCACTGAGTAATCATATCATGAAAAAGTTTGAAAGATTGTAAGCATTGCCAAAATGTGACAGAGAGATACAAAGTGAACACATGCTGTTGGGAAAAGGGTGCCAGGGATTGATTTGCTTGATACAAGATTGCCACAAACCTTCAATTTGTACAAAAAAAAAAAAAGGCAGTATCTGAGAAGTGTAAGAAAGTCAAGTACAATTAAATATCAAATACCAAATAGCAACTATAAAATATGTTTGAGTTTTACAAGGCCACCAATTGCTATGTGGAGAAGGATGGACAATGTCCTCCAGTGCAATTAACTGCCTCTGAAAAACCCTGGAGGGTCATCTATGAGTCTGTGACATCTCTATGGTATACAACGACACCTGTAAATAGGAATATTGAAGTACTTATAGATATCTCTCAAAAGAAAAGGCTAGTGATCTAATTCTGAAAAATTATCTGCATGCTTCTCCCTCTCCCATCCTGCCCAGTCCTGTAGTCTGCTTTCTAGCCCAGAATCTTCTATTATAGCGCCTCAAGTAAGCCTACTCATTCTGAGCAACTTCCTATCTGGGCCCTACATCTATTATTATAACTGCTCACATTCTTCTGTTATGTGTGCTGACCAAAGAGTTCATGAAGCTGGACTCTACAAAGAAGAATGCGGCATCAGGATTGGAGGAAGACTCATCAAAAACCTCATTAAACACATGACACAACTTTGCTTACTGAAAGGAAGACATGAAGCGCTTGCTGCAAAAGAACTATACAGCCTTCACTATGGATTACATCTCAACACCAAGAAAACATAGTTCCTCACCACAGGAGAACATCACTTAGATCCACAATCAACACCCTTGATACTGTTGTTGTTGTTGTTGTTATGTGCCATCGAGTCGCTTGCGACTCATAGCAACCCTATGTACAACAGCCCTAAACTCTGTTCTGTCCTGTGTCAACGGCACTGTCTCCGACACTCCCATCCCAATTATCCCAGTCACTGAATCAATACACCTCATAGAGGGCCTTCCTCTCCCGCACTGTCCCTCCACCCTCCCAAGCATGGTATCCCTCTCCAAGGACCAGTCTCTCCTCACAACATGTCCAAAGTATGTTAGACGGAGCCTCAGAATCCTTGCCTCCAAGGAGCCACCGGTTTAACCCTTTCCAGGACGAATCTGTGTGTTTTCCTAGCAGTCCATGGTATTCTCAATACTCTTCTCCAGCGGACATATTGCCTCGGGCAAATCTATTTTCAGAGACCTCTCCAAAATACTGAAGCACAATGATGCCAGTTCGAAGACTAAGGTGTGCCTGATAAGAGAAAAAAAAGTCTGAGTTTTAGTTGTTGGGTAGTTTTTTTTTTCCTCAGAGACTACTTTTATTTCCATTTACTTCCCATTGATCACAATCAAGTCACATGGACACCCTTGACCTGTAAAGAAGGCTGAGAGAGAGAGAGTTTATTGTTTCTGGCCCCTAATGGTGGAGGCATCAAGTATCCAATGAGTCAACAGAAGAACCAAGTTCACTGAACAGGTGGAGTTCAGACTCAAGTACCCGAGTCCGTTGGCAAATGCTTTTCACAAACCAAGAAAAATCATTTCTGGAAAAGGATAAGTTATACTCGTTCGTGTTTTTCAATGAATATTTATATATATAAAAAAAGAACACTCTGAGCGTTGCAGAAGACACAGAAGTCTATTTGAAGTGAAGCCCTCACTCTGTCAAGGAACTCATTCTTGGGGGGATTCTGTAATAAGATCTTCCATTTCCCACCTAGAGTGATCTAACCAACTGAAGATGTGTAGAGGATACACAGAGGTAGGACTGGTGAGCTGTTGTACAAAGCCAGCAGGGAACCAGCTCCCTATACATGCTTAGTCTTGGATTTTTATCCTCATGGTTTCTCCTAGTTGTCAGGCATGGCTCCACTCCCACTGTTGTTGCTGGATGCCTTTAAGCTGGCTCTGGCTCTTAGCAACCATATACACAGCAGAACAAACATTGCCTGGACCTGCACCACCCTCACAATAGTAAGTGTGTCTGAGCTTATTGTTATAGCCATTGAGTCGTCTATCTCTTTGAGGGCTGGGATGTTAGAAACTAGGGAAATTGACTTTTCTCTCCACTTCATCAAACACTCCCCCCCTCCATTGGATGGGCTTCACCTTAACTGCAAATACATGAGCTTGCAAATCATCAACAGCTGTGGGACCAATATAAAAGAGTGCTTTCCACACTGTGAAAGATGCTGGTGGTGGAGAGAGAGAGTGAAGAGTCTGTGGCACTGCTGTGAAGAGACTGTGGTGAGGTGTAATCAGAGGAACCTTGCAGATGGAGACACAATTTTGCTTGCTGGGTGACTGAAGGAAAAGCTGACTTGTAACTGCTCTGAGATGAAGTTTTCTAGATGAATGAGGAAACCAGAGATACATTTTTTGCTGCTGAACTGAACCTAGACTTTCACTTGTTGACGGAAATGCTTTCTGAACTAATTGAGGAATTGTGTCTTGCTCTTAGTGTGGTTTGGGACTGCTGGACTAAACTTAGACTTGCTGTTTTGTAATAGTCTTTGCCTCCCTCACTCTCCAACCTATTTCCCTAAAAAAATCCCACAACTGTGAGTTGTGAGTCTGTGAGTCAGGTTATAATGAACATTGGACCTAATGTTTGGTAGAAATAGGTCCAAGAACATGTGGAGTGACATGTCTGACCATGTTGCTTTTTGTTTGGTGGTAATGGGTGTTATTGATAGGCACAGTTACCCTTTTATAAAGTGGGTAGAAGTCAAACTCAGCACCCCCACGTGTATCTGCTCCTTTTTTTCAAGGACTGCCCTCTTCTATGTCACTGGCCAAACATGATGTCCTTCTCCTAATAACATGTCCATAATAAGACAAAGTCTCACCACCCTAGCTCTAAGAAGCCTTCTAGTGATACTTCCTCCAAGACAGATTTGTTCATTCTTCTGGCAGTCCTTAGTGTATTTCGTATTCTCCACCATCAGTATTACATTCATATAATAGGGAGGATGGAAGAAGAAGGAAGAAACAAGGAGAAAAATGAGGTGAGCCTATCAGAAAAAAAAAAACCCACACAACACAAACCCACTTCAACAAACAAAAGTCTTCAAAAATCTTCAGCAGAGAGTCTGTCATGTTTGGTAAAAGTCTCTCGAAATATTTGCTTAATAAGAAATCTAACAGAGCTAAAATTTGGAGAAGTACTTGCCTTGTGTGCATTTCACACGCGGACAAAGAAGAGAGTCGTGCAATCCTTCAGATAAGTGCACAAGGTCGGAAAACAGATGCCAGTTACCACACGGCTGTTAGCAGAGCAAGAAATTAGCAAGTCAGACAACCCTATCAGGATGGCATTTTATTTAGAGATTATTTTCATGAGACACGGGACCATTTAGAATTGTCTTTGGAGTCTCGTAAGACCACTTTGCTTAAATTGTTCTTCCAAGGATAGGTTTCGTATGAACAGGAAATGGAACAAGTCAGCCCCAGTCATGAATATTCACACAATGCTGTGTTTTGCAGAGGAGAACATAACTGATATTCTTACAAACATTCTTAGTGTGGCACAATGCGAAATAAGATTCCTTGAACCATTTGGCCACACAGAACAATATCTTGATTTTTTTTTTAGCTGCAGGGTGTCCGGGGTGACAGTGGTGACATCTCCTTCAACTGTGAGGCTCATTTTATTATAAAAACTGGCTTATAAAAAGCAAAACAAAACAGGCTCTAGGGTGTTCCGTGGTTAGCATTACACAGACCTTCAAAGCGCAATTGTGTTGCTCAGAAAAAGGCAGGAGGGGGAGGTGAAGAATAAATGAATAGGGGGAGGGGTGGGAGCAAAAATAAAAAGAGAGAGAGAATAAATGAATAGGCTTCTATGTTATGCTAATAATTTTATAGCCCTTTTCTTCTTGCCTTACTAGCTCGGCTTGTCTCATATGCTGTTGTTATTGGATGCTGCCGGGTCATTAAATCATCCAACAATCGTGAAATAAGTATCCTTTCTCTTTTTTTCTTTCTTTTTTATAGTGGCTTGAGTGAAAGTTTATAGAGCAGCTTGGTTTTCCACTCAACCATTCATCCATACTTTGTTTTATGACATTAATTAGAACACTCACATCGTAGTCACATTTCTTCCCGCTGTGCGTCTCCCCATGTCTTCTCCCACTTTCGTGAGAGTGTGCTGATAATCCCTGTTGTCTATTGCCTTTCTCTTCGACCCCCTTCTTATGTATCTACTATCTACTTCCTGGGAGCTCTGGTGGCCCCAGCGGTAAAAAGCTGTGCACACTTTTGAATTCACCAGCTGCTCTGCACAAGTGTGGGTAATCTCTTCCCATGCAATTAATAAACAGTCTATTTGCGGATTGAAACTGTCAACAGCGTCATCCTACTTGGATCCACCAATCAACACCCTTGGTCCCAGCAGTCAGGAAGTCAGGAGATGTATTGTACTGGGAAAGTCTGGGACCTCTCTAAATTACTGGGGAGCACTGACGTCAGTTTGAGGACTAAGGTGCATCTAATTCAGGCCACGGTCTTTCTGATCACTTGCTATGCATTCTCAGAGCTGGTCAACGAATAAGGATGACAGAAGAATTGACGCCTTTGAGCGGTGGTGTTGAAGAAGAGCTCTGAACATCCCATGGACAGCCAAAAGAACAAGTCTCAAAGAAAAAGCACCCAGAGGGCTCCTTGGAGGCAAAGATGATAAAGCTTCACCTCATATACTTTGGGCAGTTTGCTAGGAGAGGCTGTTCCTTGCAGAGGGACATGATGCTTGGGAAGACAGAGGGTCGGCGAAGAAGAGGAAGACCCCCAACCAGATGGATTGACACAGTGACTGCTGCAAAGGGCTTGAGTGTGCCAGGAAGTGGGAGGATGGCACAGGATAGGACAAGGTTCAGATCTGTTGTCCAAAGGGTCACTGTGGGTCGTACTCAACTCAACAGCGCCTAACAACAACCACCCCTCCTTCCTTTCCTACCACTAATAACCACCAAAGTGTTTCTTTCTGTGTGTAAACCTTCCTTGTCGCTGTTGTTGTGTGTCGCTGAGTTGGAACTAATCCATAGCTGCCCCTCCAGGAGGTTTTCAGAGGCAGTTAATAACACGGGGAGGAGATTGCCCACCCTTCTCCTGCAGAGCAGCTGGTGGATTTGAACCACGTGCCTTCGGGATTGCAGCGCAGTTTCTAGGGTTTTGTTCTGACTTGGAGGGTTCATAACAACAACAGCAATGGCTGTGTGTGGGGATCCGGCATCTACAAACCCTCCCATAGCTTTTTTGTTTCTCTCAGCATCTGTGGCCGTCGGCCAGGTTCAAATTGTCTTCCTGTCAAACATTCTTCTAGGTGGTATAGCACTGGTCTGTGCGTTGCTGTACAGAGGTAACTCGTGTTTGCTGTGATACTGAAGCCTGTGACAGTGATGTGCCAATCGTGGTAATGGGCACCCATGGTGGACAGTGTTGGCTGGAGCTTCCTGACTA
>NW_006399958.1:2154959-2155746 GCF_000299155.1 Elephantulus edwardii
TGGAGCTCCCCGATTAAAACAAGCTTGGAAGCAGGAGCAGCATCCACTTCCATAATAGCTTGCCTCCGGAAACCCTATGAACCTGGAAAGAGGACGAAAGACACACAAGCGTTGAGGACTCTCCTTCATAGGGTCGTTATGAGTTGCCTGTAACTTGATGGCACTTAACAGCAACAACAGCTACGTGTCCAAAGTATGAAGGACACTCTTAAATGTAAATGAAGTACTACGGAAATGTCATTGTTTTTGTTATTATTAGGTGCTATTGAATTTACTAAACTCATAGTATCCTTATAAACAACAAATCTGAACCCTGCCCTGTCCTGTGCCAACCTCATCATCTCTGATATACTTGAGCCCATGTTACAGTCACTGTGTCAATCCAGCTTGTTGGCCATGGTCTTCTCTTTGGCTGACCTTCCACCTTTCCAAGCATGCTATCCTTTTCAAGGACTGGCTTCTCCGACAACATGCTCAACGTAGGTGAGGCTATGTTTCCTTTGCCCTCAAGGAGCACCCTGATTGCACTTTCTCCATGACACGCTTGTTTGTTCTTTTGTCGTTCCTTCGGATATGCAATACTCTTCTCCAACATTACAGTTCAAAGGCATCAGTTCTTCTCCCGTCATCTTTATTCATTGTCCAACTCTCAGGTGAATAGCGAGTGATTGAAAAGACCACGGCCTGAATCAGGTGCTCCTTAGTCATTAAAGTGACATCATTGCTCCTTAGCACTCTAGGGAGGTCCTCGATAGCAGACTTTCCAAATGCACAACATCTTTTTTTT
>NW_006399958.1:2156271-2159971 GCF_000299155.1 Elephantulus edwardii
TGTACAACAGCCCTAAACCCTGCTCTGTCCTGTGCCAATCACACTGTCTCTGACACTCCCATCCTGATTACCCCAGTCACTGAATCAATCCACCTCATAGAGGGCCTTCCCCTCCTGCGCTGTCCCTCCACTTTGGACATGATGTAAGGAGGGACATCTGCATAGGGCATAAGTAATAGACTTCCTCTGCAGAGATTCCGTGCTTGGCACCGTGACTCCCCGTGTGTCCATTCCATCTACCCAGCACCTTCCTGAGAAATGGTTATCCTTATCCACTTGAGAGGTGAGGAAATTGACTTTAAGAAATTAAACACCTTGACCAAAGTCTCTTAAACATTGTCAAGCGGAGTGCCCGGCACCTAAATGCCACAGCCTTCATTTATTGCATTCTAGGACATACCTAGCAAATGCACTCATATCTGCTCTTTCAGAAAGCAGGAGTGGCGTCCACTTCCTAAAGAACATATCTCCAGAAACCCTATGAACTACGATAAATGCTGATAGTTGGAGAAGGGCTTCAAGCCTTTTGTTCATAGGGTCGCTATGAGTCATGCTCGACTCGAAGGCAACCAACAACAACAGTGTGAGGAAGAGAAATGGTGTAGTAGCCAGGCCAAGCGCATCAGATTTCCTGCAGTGAGATGACTAGGACACTGGACACAGAGTGGTGGGTTCTGGGCCTGGTGCCATTACTCCTTGATGTCAGCTTTTAGCACAGTCATTCCTGTTTGGTTCCCATGACAGAATACACTACCTCATTGGATTTTTCCAGGCTATATTCTTTACAGGACTGGCACCCACTCCCTAAATAGCATGCCTCCAGAAACTCTATGAACTTTGATAAATGTTGTTAGTTGTGGAGGGATGCCAAGCCTTTTGCTATGAATTGTGTTCAACTTGAAGGAAATCAACAACAACAACAACAACGTTCTTTACAGAAGCACATCATTCAATCTTCCTGCCATGGAGTTGCTGGATAGGTTTAAACCAAGCAATCTTTCAGTTTGCAGCCTCGTGCTAACTGATCAGAGGGTGTGGTGGTTACTGCATGAGCAGGAAGCCTGAGGTACTACCCCTCATCTCGCTGAGCCTCCATCCCCTCCTGTGTCAAGGAGGGAATGATAAAAACCATTGTGTGAATGGCTTAAACCGATGCCTATGAAGATGTCAGAAAAATCTGTGAAAGGTCACATTAGTTGTTATTCCTGTCCTCGTTACTGGAAGTGGACTCAGGAGCCGCGTATTTCGCCAAGGCGCCCATTTTTTTTACACGAGAGAGCGGTGATTCGGAAAGTAGAGAAAGAGACAGTCTTCACTGAGAACCAACAGCTAAGTTACATCCCGAAATTGTTATTACAGGGGCTCGTGCCTCCGCAGTGACTATCCTTGGTCCTTACAACACTGTAGCTTTAGCAACATTAATACTGATTTGGGCTATTGAGAAATTTAAGATTCAGAGAGGATATGACATGGCCGGTGTCACAAGATATACCATTATTACCAAGAACAAGAACCACAAAAACTCAGCAGACCAGGTTGGAGTGATGCATTTTGAGAGTCCTTCAAATAGCTCAGATTAAATTATTCCCCATGCGGGGGGGGAGGGAGAAGAATGAACTGGGGAGGAGGGTAGAGAAAACAGTTCAACAATGAATGAATGAGAACCCAAAATCTCTGTAAATGTTCATTAAAACGAATAAAATTTAATAATAATTTTTAAAAAATGATTCCACACAAAAATCTCAAAAACTCAGAAAAGTCATTATACTGCCAGCTACAGATTATTCTCCTTATTAATAATAATAATAATAATAATTTATTGTTGTTGTTGTTGTTGTTATGTGCCACCAAGTCAAGTATGACCCATATCAACATTATGAACAGATTTGAATTCAGTCTTATCCTGTGACATAGTCACACTTCCTGCCACACTTAAGCCCATGACAGCAGTCACTGTCTCAATCCATTTAGATGAGGATCTTCCTTTCTTCGGCCAGTCTTCCATTTTTCCAAGCATGACATCCCTCTCCAAAGAACAGCCTTTCCTAGTAACATGCCCAAAGTATGTGAGACAAAGCTTTATCATCTTTGCCTCCAAGGAGCACTCTGGCTGCAATTTTTCTAAGACATATCTGTTTGTTCTTTTGGCCATTCATGGGATATTTCTGTACTCTTCTCCCACACCACAGCTCAAAGGCATCAACTCTTCTTCTGTCATCCTTATTCGTTGTCCAGCTCTCAGATGCATAGAAAGTGATAGGAAAGACCATGGCTTAATCATACGCACCTTAGTCCTCTAGCTGATATCATTACTTCTCAATAATTTGAGGAGACCCAGGACAGCAGATTTTCCCAGTGTAGTATGTCTCCTGATTGCCTGAGTGCTAGTACCAAGTAAGATGAAATTGTTGACAACCTCAGTGTTTTCTGCATCTATCATGATGTTGTCAATTGATCTAGTTGTAAGAGTTTTACAGATTATTATAGTTGATTACAAAAGAGTGATGTCAGAAACCTTGAAAATTGGCTTTTCTAGGCATCGTGTTAGTCCCCCATTGAGGGCACGGTCTCCTTAACTGTGGACACATAGTTTTGCAAATCATCAACAGCTGTGGGACCAATATGAAAAAGCACTTTCCATACTTTGGTAATAGAGAGAGGGTGAAGAGACTGTGGCATTGCTGTGAAGTAACTGGAGAGATGTGATCCAAGTAACCTTGGCAATACAGCCACAGTTAAAGGTTTTCCTTGTTGGATGATTGAAAGAAAAGCTGACTTGTAACTTCTCTAAGATGAAGTTTGCTGGATGATTGCGGAAACCAAAGGTTTATTTGTGCTACTCAACTAAAACTAGATTTTCACTTGTTGACTAGGAAGCTGAAATAATGGAGGAATTGTGTCTCTTTTAATCTGACTTGAGACTGCTGGATTAAACCTGGACTTGCATTGTATGATAGTCTTTGCCTCACCTGCTCCTAACCTATTTCTGTAGCAAACTCCATAACCGTGAGCAAAGCTTGTGAGTCAATTTGTAACTAATATTGGACACAATGGTTCATAGAAATAACTACAGGAGCATGGGAGAGGTTATGTCTGACCGTGTAGTTGTTTGATACTATGGATATTATTAATAGTTTTTTAACATCAAATATATTTTAATTTTTTTCCACTGTTGCACATTTTCTTTCCCTCTCCCTTCCCTTTTCCCTCAGCCCACTCCGCAATGCACCCCTTGTTGCAAATTATTGCCATACATATAATGCCTAGTCATATATTTCTTTCCTACGGTTCTTCCCCTCATCTGATCTAATGTAGTGTTCTTTATCCACTCTCTACCTATTCTGTCCCTAACCCCCACATGTCTGTCTTATTTGATAACAGAGGTGCTATGCAATATTTGTCCTTTTTTAACTGAGATATTTCACTCAGCATAATGTTCTCCAGGCTCCTCCATGTTGTGTAATGTTTTACAAGTTCATTGGTTTTCAATGTTGTGAAATATTCATTGTGTGAATGCACCATGTTTTGTTAATTAATTGGGATGCATCCATCACTTTGCTATTGTGAATAACACAACAATAAATATAAGTGTACATACATCTGTTTGAGTCATGGCTGTGGTTTCTTTAGAGTATATATGAAGAGAAACGTGGGGTCAAGATTGGTGGGCGATTTATCAACAATCTGCGTTATGCAGATG
>NW_006399958.1:2160771-2163097 GCF_000299155.1 Elephantulus edwardii
AAGTGGTATATCTATTTCAAAATTTTTGAGAAAGCACCAGACTGTCTTCCATAGTGGCTGGACCATTTTACATTTTCACCAGCATTGAACAAGAGTTTCAGTCTCTCCACAACATCGCAAGTATTTGTTGCTTGCTGGCCTGTTGAACTTTGCTATTGTTGGTGGGGTGAGATGCTTCACAGTAGTTTTGATTGGTACTTATGGATATTATTGATGGGAAAATTATGCTTTACGAAGTAGGTAGGAGTCAGACTTAGCCTCCTCCACTTTGTTTCTGCTCCTTATAAAAAAAGAATAAAGAATAAAGTCAACAAAGAGAGTAAGTTCACAGGATAGAATCTAGGAGACATCAGCCCTGAGCTTCCAATTGTCTTCTTCCAGTAAAGTCGCAGTCAGAGCCTACTTCTCCCAGCAATGATGTTTGACAACATACACAGAGTATTGCCAACTAGGGAAGCTCACTTGGGCCTTGGTGGCCAAATTTATAGTTGACCATTGGCCAGACCAACCTGGCTGGCCATCAGCTTGGCTGACTTGTGTCTCAAGTCCCTCCAGAGGTCAATCTGATACTACTGATACTACGTGGCTCAAAACCATTAATTCCATTGTTAGCATAGACTCTCTGGTGTGACCATGACCTCAGAGAAACAATGACACTCTTCCCAGACAGGACATTTCAAGGACTTCAAAGCTATCAGTCTCCCAAGAGCTATCCAAAAGTCACACCTTTTCCACCACGGTTTACAATTTTCACTTACTTTGTACACATGTGAAAGTTGGACTGCGACTAAAGAGGAATGAATAATTGAGGCTTTTTTAAATTGTGATTTGGGTGAAGACTTGACTACATCCTAGACTTCCCAAAGGACATGCAAACCTATCTTGGAATAAGTGTAGCCAGTGGGTTCCTGGTTAGGAAGAGTGACCATTTCCTGGAGAGGGATCACATGCTTGGAAAAGAAGGAAGACCCTCAATGAGAGGGATTGTCACAGCGACAGAACAGTGGTCGTAAACACAGTAGAGATGCAGGACCGGGTCACTATGAATTGGAGCTAACTCCTAACAAGAAAGCCTTCACTGCACAGACAGTGGTACCAGGGAATGCTAAGCAAGTCTGGTTTTCAACTTTAATCTCTCCTCACAGGGTCACTTTCTCAAGGCTTGCTGGAGGTCGGAGAAACAGCAGTGGGAAAGCAGCTGTGGATCACAGCCCCTTGTGTGGATGCATTTCCAGAAGGATCTCCAGGCAAATCCATGATTATCGGCTATGGGCACGGCTCCCCTGTAGCTACCAGCACATCCAGTTTGACCACCTAAGAATATCGACAACAAATGCCACGTTGTAGGGAATCTTGACCAAGACTGCACTCTATTGATCCATGATATGCTCAAAGGGCACAACGTAACATATTTATTCTATGCATACCTGAGAGAGCAAAGTACCTTCTCCAGCAAGAATATTGAGCTCCCTGTGTTGAAAGATGACTTTCAACCTCGTTGAGTAAGAGTGGTTGGAAATGAGGGAAGTCTAAATGTGATTCTGGTAATGTCGTGACATCTTCTTCACTGAGTTGGTTTTTTTTTGTTGTTTTTGTTTTTTTATTATTTTTGTGTGAGTGTACCATCAAATCAGATCTGACTGGTTCAGGAGGAGATTGTCCCTCCTTCCCCGGCAGAGCATCTGGTGGATTCGAACCGTGTGCCTCTGGGATTGTGGTTGCAGCTCCTTGCCACTAGGCCACCAGAGCTCCCCTTCTTCACTGAGTTTTACCAAACTTGAGGTCATTTTCTTTTATTATAGTAATGCCGCCTTAAAAGTACAGTTGGGAACTTTATTCTTCCAGTTGCTGTTGTTGTCAGACGCCACTGGGTTGGCACTGCTTCATCCTGTGTTGTCTTCACATTCACCGTTGTTGGTTCACTGTGTCAACTCATCTCATCGAGAGATGTTCCCTCTCACTGCTGACCTTCTAACGTCATTAAGTCTCCCGCCAGGAACAGCTCCTCCTGTTAACATAACCACTTAAGGGGAGCTCTGGTGGCCTAGTGGCAATGAGCTGCAACTATAATCCCAGAGGCACACGGTTCGAATCCACCAGATTCCTCTGCCAGGGAAGGAGGGACAATCTCCTCCTGTACCAGTCAGATCTGATTTGACGGTACACGCACACAAAAATAATTGTTGTTGTTGTTGTTATGTGCAGTCGAGTCGTTTGCGACTCATAGCGACCTATGCACAACAGCCCTAAACCCTGCTCTATCTTGCGCCAACCGCACTGCCTCTGACACACCCATCCCGATTACCCCAGTCACTGCATCAATCCA
>NW_006399958.1:2163497-2165833 GCF_000299155.1 Elephantulus edwardii
TCCCTAACAGCAGACTTTCCCATTGTGATACGCTTTTTGATTTCCTGACTGCTGGTGCCAAGAGTGTTGACTGTGGAGCCGAGCAAACTGAAGCTGTGAACAATCTCAATCATAATAATAAAAAATAATAAAATTTAAAAAACAATAACCACTTAAAAACTGCAAAGAGAGAAGCCATGACTTCCCTAGCAGCAGTGGATCAAGAAACTACAGAGGAGGAAATAGACCACATGTAGTGCTGAGAATGGGCAGAGCTTAAGGGGAGAATAGGAGATAGGAAGGAGGGTGGTGAAGTAATAACAGAGGCTGGAAAGTCTAACTGGAGGGAGGGCAAGTAACAGATTGGAGGCAGTGTAGATCCTCAGAAAACTCACCCATATTCACTCTTGCATGCAAAGAAAGGAAGTCTATTTGTGGAAAGCCACTCAATAATGATTTCATATTCCATAAGGTTGTGGGTGTTCAAAAAAGCCAGTGAGAGGGAGAGAACTCTGTCACATTGAAATTACAGGGAACTGCCCTTGAGGGGCCCTTTTCAAGCTTTGAGTCCACCCACTGTCTCTTCTTCAGGTAAACCCTGCGCCAGATCTCCACATTCCAGAGATTTTTATTATTATTATTATTTTTGTGTGAGTGTACAGTCAAATCAGATCTGACTGGTACAGGAGGAAATTTTTCCTCCTTCCCCAGCAGAGCATCTGGTGGATTCAAACCGTGCGCCTCTGGGATTGTAGTTACAGGTCCTTGCCACTAGGCCACCAATCCCAGAGATTCTTACGGTTGGTGAGCCTGTAACTCTGACTTGTACCATCCAAGGCACCTACGAAGAAAACAAAGGCCTTCTCCTAACCTGGAAAGGACCCAGCGCGTCACAGCCACTTCCACGAACTTCTCTTCCCAAATGCTGAAGACCTTGACACCACCCTCGGATGCCCCTTGAACTTGTCCTCAGACAACTTGACCAGAAGTAGCGTAGCCTTTTCCCCAAGTGTCTTGTGAGTTCTGGTGAGCCGGGTGTCAAGTGTGGGAGAAACGGTGGACCTAAAATAAAGAGGAAATCTTAAAAGGAAGAAATTTGACAAGAAAGCAGATTTTCCCCAGGGCTTCTGAGACTGAAGGTCAGAGGGAAGACCTGAGCCCCTATATGAGGCATATGAGTGACGGAGGATAAGGGGAACTACTATGAAGGATTCAGCATCTCTGGGCTTCCGGGAAGCCCTTCTGAAGCAGCCTGTGAGCGTAAGTAAGCAGAAGACTGAGTTCTAGATGAAATGAGGAAGGGAAATCAGAGTGTCTTGCTGACTCCGGATCCTCCTTCCCCACAGCTCTCCCCAGACTTCTCAACTTCCCTTGTTGCTTGGAGAGGACACCGAAGTTCATCTGTTCCCTCCATGGGATCCCCACACTGTCCGTGCAGTGGTGGATAGGAGGTGTGCGTGTGAACGCAAACATCCTGGACAACATCCTTCAAGTGACGTCCACCACATCTGGCTTCTGGGTCAACACCACCATCAACATAATCGAAGAGTTGGAAAGAGCCTCGGTACGTAACCGAAGTTGTTGTCGTTGTTGTTATCTGCCATCGAGTCCCTTGCGACTCAAAGCGACCCTATGTACAACAGCCCTAATCTCTGCTATGTCCTATGCCAATTGCACTGTTTCTGACATTCCTATCTCAATTACCCCGGTCACTGAATCAATCCACCTCATAGAGGGCCTTCACCACCTGTGCTGTCCCTCCACCCTCCCAAGCATCATTTCCTTCTCCAAGGACCAGTCCCTCCTTACAACATGTCCAAAGTATGTCAGATGAAGCCTTAGAATCCTTGCCTCCAAGGAGCCTCTCAGTTTAACCCTATCCAGGATGAATCTGTTTGTTTTCCTAGCAGTCCATGGTATTCTCAATACTCTTCTTCAGCACCACAGCTGAAAGGCATCAATTCTCCTTCTATTCCCCTTGATCATTGTCCAACTCTCTAATGCATAACAAGTGATAGCAAAGACCATGGCTTGTATCAGACGCACCTTACTCTCCATAGAGACTTTGGAGAAGTCCCTAACAGCAGATTTTCCCATTGCAACACGTCTTTTAATTTCCTACCTACTGGTGCCAAGAATGCTGACTGTGGAGCCAAGCAAACTAAAGCTGTGAACAAACCCAATCTTTTCACCATCCATTATGATGCTTCCAATTGGTCCAGCAGTGAGAATCTTTGTCTTCTTGACATTTAGCCTCAATGAATATTGGACACTGCAGTCCTTGACCCTCTGCAGCAAGTGCTTCAAGTCCTCCTCAGTTTCCAGGCTGGGTGTAGAAGGGGTCGTGGTACTAGGTA
>NW_006399958.1:2165998-2167975 GCF_000299155.1 Elephantulus edwardii
CAGAACACTTGATTGTGCTAATGAGAAACCTATACTTGGACCAGGAGGCAGTCATCAGAACGGAGCAAGGGAACACTGCATGGTTCAAAATTGGGAAGGGCATACACCAGGGATGTGTTCTGTCTCCATACTTTTACAGAACAGATTATCTGGGAGGCTGGGCTCTATGAGGAGAAATGTGGGGTCAAGATTGGTGGAAGATCTATCAATAATCTGCATTATACAGATGACACAACCCTGCTTGCTGAAACGGAGGAGGACCTGAACCAAAGTAGGATGTAGAATATTTTCTTTCTGAACTAATTTGTGTCAATTGCCTTGGATGACCCATTAAATTGTAGCCTTGAGTCTTCCTTATATTTTTCCTCCAGTTTATTTTGCTTTATCAATATCTCTATGTGAATTCTTAGATAATTCATTTTCACCCATTCCTCTCTTTCAACGTTTTCACTTAAGGTTATAAATTTCCCAATAAAGGCAAGACTTTAACTGCAAAACACACATTTTAGCAGGAAGTTAAAATATTTCTGATTGCCATTTTAATTTTTTTTTTTCACTCATGAGTTATTTAGGCATGCCAATGTTTTAAATAATCCTTTATTTCATGATTGTTTCCATAACTTTTTATCATGTATCTCAGACTCGTGTATGTCAGCCTCTCCATGCATAATTGTTTCTCTTCTTATATATATTCTGGAAAGCCCTATAGATCAGATTTCCTGATAGAAAATGTTCCTGGATTTTCTTTACATCTTCCTTTTGTCTTCATTATGGTCATGAGAATTCATAAACTATTTTTTGCTAGGTTTGTAATACTACTATGTTGGCAGTTATTAGTTATTTTCTTTCTTGAACATATCATCCCACTATCTGTTTTGCTTCCATTGTCACCAAAGAAAAGTCAGCTGTAAATCTGACCTGTCACTCCTTTGAAACGAATCTGTGTTTTCTTAGGCTGTTTTTAGGATATCTTGGTCTCTGGCATTTCTGCAGTTATTCTTGAACATATCATCCCACTATCTGTTTTGCTTCCATTGTCACCAAAGAAAAGTCAGCTGTAAATCTGACCTGTCACTCCTTTGAAACGAATCTGTCTTTTCTTAGGCTGTTTTTAGGATATCTTGGTCTCTGGCATTTCTGCAGTTATTCTTGAACATATCACCCCACTATCTGTTTTGCTTCCATTGTCACCAAAGAAAAGTCAGCTGTAAATCTGACCTGTCACTCCTTTGAAACGAATCTGTCTTTTCTTAGGCTGTTTTTAGGATATCTTGGTCTCTGGCATTTCTGCAGTTATTCTTGAACATATCACCCCACTATCTGTTTTGCTTCCATTGTCACCAAAGAAAAGTCAGCTGTAAATCTGACCTGTCACTCCTTTGAAACGAATCTGTCTTTTCTTAGGCTGTTTTTAGGATATCTTGGTCTCTGGCATTTCTGCAGTCATTCCTCTGCTCTTACCTCATACTTCTCTATATTCTCCAATCAGATCACATTGTTCCCTTTTCTACATCTTTGTTGACATAGAACGCCTGCCTTCTATGCATTCCAATTCCCATCTGCGTCCCATCTCTCACTCTAGCTGCTGTTCACTCATCGTTTGGGGATCAGCTCACACATTGGCATCAAGTCCTCCCTACATCATGTGCTCCTTCCCTAATTTCTCACATGAGTCGGGTGCTTCTTCCAGGCTCCCATAACCTCCTGGACTTGTAGCTATTAACACTAACAGTTTCACTCTAATGTGATGAAGTGTGGTGGGTTTTTTTCTTTTTTCATTTTTTTATTTCTATTTGTTTGGTCTCTTTAATGTGTGTCTTATATTTTTACTAACTCTAGAAAATCATCAGCCATTATTTCTTTATCTATTGATGATATCCTTTTTTCTTTTCCATTACGGTGCTCTTGTTTTATGTTTGTTAGACTTTCTTACTTTTTTTTTTCCCCTTCTCCCAGAACACTTGATTGTGCTCATGC
>NW_006399958.1:2168340-2169907 GCF_000299155.1 Elephantulus edwardii
CAGGAAATTAAAAGACAAATTGCATTGGGAAAGTCTGCTGTCAGAGACCTCTCCAAATACTGAAGAGCAACGATGTCAGTCTGGAGAATAAGGTGCACCTGATCCAGGCCATGGCCTTTGCTATGCATCAGAAATCTTGACAATGACTAGGGATGATAGAAGGATAATTGATGCCTTTGAGCTGTGGTGCTGGAGAAGAGCATTGAATATAACATGGACTGCTAGGAGAACAAACAGGTTCATCCTAGAGAGGGTTAAACCAGGCTGCTCCTGGAGGCAAGGATTCTGAAGCTTCATCTGACATACTTTGGACATATTGCAAGGAGAGACCAATCCTTGGAGAGGGACGCCATGCTTGGGAGGGTGGAGGGACAGCATAAGAGAGGAAGACCCTCAATTAGATAGATTAATTCAGTGACTGGGGTAATGGGGATAAGTGTGTCAGGACAATAAGATTGGCACGGGACAGAGCAGGGTTTAGGGTTGTTGTACACAGGGGTGCTATGAGTTGCCGGTGACTCGACAGCACATAACAACAACTCTCTTATCTTGACTACTCCATATTCCAGAAGCAAGCATACATAGGTTAGGTTAGAGTCTGTACGGAGAACTACTATAGGAATGCTACCTCTTTAGAATCTCCGTCCTTGGGTAAGACGTTGACACTGTCCTTAACTCTTTACCTCATAACTGTCCAATACAGTATTCAGGTGGTAATCCAAATATTCCCCCTTTTTTGTCCCAACTCTCTTATTTCCATCCCTCTCATTCTAAGCAACAAAGTTTATCTACTTCAAAAGGGTGAGGGGAAGTGACGCCCAACACCTACAAAGTTATTGCCATTGCCATGATGATTTACTCTTCGCTTTTTTTTCTGATAAAGAAGCCTGCCTCTCCCTATCCAAGGTTACAACACCTTCTTTGTTTGGAAATCCATCTCCTCCACCTCCTTAGAAACTACTCCATTAATCATCCCCTCTGCCTCTTAAATTTCCAAACATCCTTTCCTTACAAAATCTTCCCCCAAAGGGTATAGAAGTGCACAGCTCTTCCCCATTTCACCCCAGCAAACTCCCTCACAGTCCAATATTTTTGAGAAACTAGCTTATAGCCACTTCTTAATCACCCTTACATTTTCAGTCCTTCACAACCAGCTTTCCTTTGTGTCACCCCTGAAACGGTATCTCTGATGCAGTCGGTTATCCTTATTTTCAAAAATCCAGTGGGAGATCATTCTGCCTTTGTCTGTTTCATTTTTTATTCATGCTTTCACGATAGGGGTGGGTGGGGCGGTAGGGCAGAAAGATGAGGTTCTCCCACAGCAGAAGGCAAAGTAGAGCCAAGTTATCTGCTGAAAGAGATATGGGCAGGGGCAAGGGACTTGAGAAGAAGGTGATGGCGGTGGAAGTGGTTGAATAATCATTTAAGAAGAAGGAGCAGAGGGGAGCTCTGGTGGCCTAGTGGCAAGAAGCTGCACTGCAACCCCAGAGATATGTGGTTCAAATCCACCAGATGCTCTGCCGGAGGAGGGGCCATCTCCTCCTGTACCATTCAGATCCGATTTGAC
>NW_006399958.1:2170713-2180444 GCF_000299155.1 Elephantulus edwardii
TCCCTAAAAGCAGACTTTCCCATCACAATACATCTTTTAATGTCCTGGCTGCTGGTGCCAAGAGTGTTGACTGTGGAGCCAAGCAGACTAAAGCTGTTGACAATCTCAATCTCTTCACCATCCATCCTGATGCTGCCCATTGGCCCAGTGGCGAGAATCTTTGTCTTCTGAAATCCAAGGAGGGACTAAGCAAAGCCTGATTCACAGCACTTATCGCTTTAGGATGAAGACGATTGAATGGTAGGATGAAAACCAAATTCTCAAGGCCAAAGAGGTCTTGATGGCTCAAGAAACCTGGGTTGCTGAAAGAGACAGAGACACTCAAGAAGCCCAAAGGCCAAACTCTACCTACCCAGGTGGAAGGTAAGTACCTGGGCCAGTCTTCCTGTCTCCTGGCTCTCAACCAGCCATAACTGAGGCCAGACACTACCTACCCATAGGCATCACCAAAAGCACTCATTAAAAATGGAACTTCCGGCGAGCTCTGGTGGCTTAGTGGCAAGAAGGTGTACTGCAATCCCAGAGGTGAACGGTTCAAATTCACCAGATGCTCTGCTGGAGAAGGAGGAACAATCTCCTCCTGTACCAGTCAGATCTGATTTGACGGTACACACAACACACACACAAAATAATAAAATAAAAAGCTGTTTCCTTTAAAAAATTTTTTTAAAAAGGAACTTCCTTCAAAGACGGCGCTGAAAGCGAAGAAGGAAGCCCCTGCCCCTCCCAAAACTGAAGCCAAAGCAAAGGCATTAAAGGCCAAGAAGGCGTCCTGAAGGGCATCCACAGCCAAAAAAAAAAAAAGAAGATCCACATATCACCCACCTTCCGGCGGCCTAAGACGCTGAGACTCCAAAGGTAGCTCAAATACCCCGAGAAGAGCGCCCCCAGGAGAAACAAGCTTGACCACTCTGCCATCATCAAGTCTCCCCTGACCACTGAGTCAGCCATGAAGAAGATAAAAGATAACACACTTGTGTTCACTGTGGATGTCAAGGCCAACAAGCATCAAATCAAACAAGCTGTAAAGAAGCTCTGTGACATTGATGTGGCCAAGGTCAACACTTTGACTAGGCCTGATGGAGAGAAGAAGGCCAATGTTCGACTCGCTCCTGACTATGATGCTTTGGATGTTGCCAAGAAAATTGGGATCATCTAAACTGAGTCCAGCTGGCTAATTATAAAAAAAAAAAATTTTCTCACCATAAAAAATAAAAATTAATTAATTAATTGATTGATTGATTGATTGATTGATTAAAAAATGGAACTTCCTGAGGTTCCCCCAGATCTATGAACCCAAATCCCAAGGCCAGAGTCCGGTTGGTCTGAACTACTCAGCTTATTTGGATCCATGCCTGGGATGGACAGCCTTCCCCACACAGCAGCCCCCACACCAAATCCACGAAGTTATGACCATTGGCATTGATTGTGTCTTCCTTGCCTTTCTAAGAGAAAGAGGCATCTGTCTTCCCACCCAAGCTTCGACCCACCTCCCCTGCTGGAGAATCTATTTATTCCGCCTCTTTTGAAACCCTACTCCCTTAACTCGTCCTTTCTGTCTCCTAAATTTCCAGTCAAGCTGTGAATCTCCCCCACTCCCAAGTATCATGGAAAAAGAAGAAGCGTAAAAGGAACTGCTTCCTGTTGTTAGTTGTCATGGAGTCAGTTCTGACCCGTGGAGACCCCACGTGTGCAGACAGCATCCCTTCACAGCGTGTTCACTCCACAGCGTGTTCACCTCTGTGACATTGCAGAAGCATATCATCAGACCTCACTTGCAAGCCTCTGGCCGAATTTGGCCTACTGACTACATAGCCCCTAGTCACTTCTGCCACCTAGGGACACCCAAGGGAGTTGATGGGATCTCAGAGAGAGAGAGTGTTCTGGTGGCCTGTTGTTGTTGTTGTTGTTATGTGCCATCGAGTCACTTGCAACTCATAGCGACCCTATCTATGTACAACAGCCCTAAACCCTGCTCTGTCCTGTGCCAATCGCACTGCCTCTGACACACCCATCCCGATTACCCCAGTCACTGAATCAATCCACCTCATCAAGGGTCTTCCCCTCCTGCGCTGTCCCTCCACCCTCCCAAGCATGATGTCCCTCTCCAAGGACCCATTCCTCCTTACAACATGTCCAAAGTATGTCAAACGAAGCCCCAGAATCCTTGCCTCCAAGGAGCAGCTCAGTTTAACCCTCTCCAGGATGAATCTTGTTTATTTTCTCAGCAGTCCATGGTACATTCAATAGTCTTCTCCAATACTTTGAGCACCACAGCTCAAAGGCATCAATTCTCCCTCTATCTTTCCTAGTCATTGTCCAACTCTCTGATGCATAACAAGTGATTGCAAAGACAATGGCCTGTATCAGGAGCACCTTAGTCTCCAGAGTGACGCCATTGCTCTTCAGTACTTTGGAGAGGTCCCTAACAGCAGACTTTCACATCGCGATACGTTTTTTGATTTCCTGGCTACTGGTGCCAAGAGTGTTGACCGTGGAGCCAAGCAGACTAAAGTTAACCCATAGGTACACAGTTCAAATCCATCAGCTGCTCTGCGGGGGGGACGGGGGAAAGATGGTCACTTTCTTCCCATGCGACATACTGCCTCTGATAACCTCCTAGAGGGTCACCCAGGAGTCGGTACATGACAACATTTTTTTGAGGGACTTAAGACTCAGGAAGGATCTTGCCCAAGGTAGAGAAACAGCCACGTCTTGTTCAGCCACCGTGTACGGCTCTTGAGCAAAACAGGAAACCGTGGACACACAAACTCACACGCGGACTGTGGCTCACAGGCGTCTAGATCCACCTGCCCGTTCAGACCTGCATAGACTTAGAGGGTAAGAGTGGCTTCTGTCAGTTAAGTCTAATTCCTGCCCTCACTCGGAAGTGGGTGGAGGCATGGGGTATGACAAGTGATCCTTCTGTATCCAGACAGTCTTGGGGACGCCGCGGATCTAATTCAGCCTCAGCATTTTACAGAGAAACAGATCAAGAGCTGTAGAAGGTAAGTGGCTTTGAAGGAAGCCGTGTGGGTCTGTGTCGCACACCCCACCTCCGGGTTGCACACAAAGCAAACCAAGCTCACAGCATCAAGCCCCTTCCTCAGGACTCCTGAATCCCACACCTCTTGGTTCTTAGAGTGGTTGCCTCTTCCTCTGGCCATTTTCTCCTGACCTCTAATGAAGCTCTAATGCAAAGATTGAACACCTGAAACCACACCATAGCAGGTAACAAAACGCGTCCAGACTGAGAGAAGGTGCTTCACCTAAAAGAGACAGCAGAGACAGTGAACTTAGCTCCAGACGCACTTCCCCAGAGCAGGCACCAGGGCCACTATTTCCTCATCTTCTGATTTTTGCCCCTTCCCCCAAGAAATCCAGTTTTCAGCCTGAAATGTCTCAATTCAAACATGTTGGTAATTCAGAATGTGCCTTTTAAAAAAAAAAGGCAGCATGAGTCAAATAAAAGCCATATGTGTACCTCCCATTTGCAAATCTGATCAGAGAGACTTAGATATGGAGAAGACGCCCCCTTCTTAAACCAAGCTTCTGTCAAAAGGGGGTGGGCGTGGGGGCTGTGGGGTTTGGTTGGAGGGTTTTTTTATATCTGTTTGACTTAGATTCCGGAGTTAGTGGTTACTTTTTTTTTTATGAAGCATTTGCTTTTTTTCTCAGCACATTGTGTGTTTCTCTTGTTTAACCTTTTATCGTGATTTGGGTGAAAGTTGACAGAGCAAATCTGCTCTCCAGGTCACCATTTATGCTCGCTTTGTTTTGTGACATTGGGTGCAATCTTCACAGGTAACTACACTCTCCCCACTTCCTCCCTGTGTGTCCGGTTTCCATGCACCCTTCTTTCCTGTCCCCTTCCTGCCTTGTGACCTTTATCCCTGCACAAAATGCTGCTCTTCTGCTCGCCTGTGATTGGTTGCTCCTGCATGGTGTTACTGTTCACTTTAGAGCCCTGTCAAATTTTTTTTTAGCATGACCATAACTTTTATTCCAGATTTGAAGGGAATTTAAGAGGGTCTGGGAATGTCCACCACCCTCTATCAGACCAAGAAGCTTGGTTATTATTATTATTATATTATTATTATTATTGTTTTAAATTTTGTTCCACATTTTTCTCCCATTCTATTTTTTTTTCAATTCTTTTGTCATCTTTGGTCATTGTCCACATTTTAGATGCATGGTGCGTAGTTGAAGAGACCATGGCTTTGGATCAAACACACCTTCATCTACTCACTAACATCTTTGCTCTTGACTAGGTTGGACAGGTCCTTGACAGCAGATTTTCCTAATACAACGTGTCTTCTCTCCACATGTGATTAACTTCCTTTGAAAACCCGCTGGAGGGCCAGCTATGGGTCGGTTCTGACTCCGTGATACACAACAACCATCAGTTTGAAACCAAGTCGGAGCTGACCCTCCAGCGGGTTTTTAGAGGCGATAAATGACACAGGGGGGAATTGCACTGACGGGCAATTCCTTACCACAAAGCCACCCAGAGCTCCGTTGGAGAGTGGTATATAGTTCTTCTGGTCTCAGGGCCATATTAGCTTCTTCTGGTCTCTGGACCTCAGAGGCTGAGGTCTCCGTGATCCAGCAGTCCTTGGACTAATTATTCCCATATATCCTTCGTCTTCTTCCCTTTTCTTGCACCAGATAGGGAGATACCACTGGTACACTTTAGACAGTGGCTCATAAGCTGTTAAGACCCCAGTCGGGATTCACCAAAGTAAGATATACAACACCATCTTTACGGATTATATTACTCCAACTGACCTTGACCTTTCACCGCCTTTGTGGATTATATCATGCCTACTGACCTTGACCTTTGAGACCGCCCGTTCTCAGCTGGCACCTGTAAAAGGGGAGTGAAAAGTCAAGGGAAAACCTCTAAACCAGCGAATGAAACCTTGGTCTACTTTCACTGTCTCTCCAGCGCCCTCTACTGACAAATCTTAACATCCAATTTTCTGCTAGTCAATAACGGCCGTCCAGTGGATTCAGACTAATGGCAACCTCAGGAGCTCTGGTGGGTAAATATGAAGGAATGGTGCTGCCAAACCAAAGGAACATGGTTCGAATCCACCAGTTTCTACCTCTGAAGCCTTGCTGGAGGGTTAGCTGTGGTTCTAATTTTGCAGCACCTAACACTAACTCAAAAGTTATTGTTCAGTAAATAGTTCCGTGCAAACGAGAAATATTTCAAAGTCTCCATTTTTTGAGAGGAGACAATAAAAGATGGCTAAAGCATCAGGAATATATAAAATCAACAAACACCACTCTTGGTACCAGCGCTCAGGAAATCAGAAGACTCAGATTACCCAGGAGGCTGGGCTCCATGAGGATAAATGTGGCATGAGGATTGGAGGTAGACTCATCAACAATTTGTGTTATGTAGATGACGCAACCCTGTTTGCTGAAACCGAGGAGGACCTGAAGCATTTGCTGCATAGAGTCAAGGACTGCAGTTTTCAATATGGATTGAAGCTCAACATGAAAAAAACAAAGACTCTCACCACTGGGTAGATTGACAGCACCATGATAGATGGTGAAAAGATTGAGATTGTTCACAGCTTTAATTTGCTCGTCTCCACAGTCAACACTCTTGGTGCCAACAGCCAGGAAATTAAAAGACGAATTGCATTGGGAAATGCAAATTTGGGTCTGCTGTCAGAGACTTCTCCAAAGTACTGAAGAACAACGATGTCAGTCTAGAGAGTAAGGTGCATCAGATCCAGGGTATAGCCTTTGCAGTTACTTGCTATGCATCAGAAAGCTGGAAAATAACTAGGGAGGATAGAAGGAGAATTGATGCCTTTGAGATGTGGTGTTGAAGAAGAGTATTGAATATACTATGACTGCTAGGAGAACAAACAAGTTTGTCCAAAAGACTGTGAAACCAGGCTGCTCCTTGGATTCAAAGATTCTGAAGCGTCGTCTGACATACTTTGGGCATGTTGCAAGGAGGGACCAGTCCTTAGAGAGGGACATCATACTTGGGAGGATGGAGGGACAGTGCAAGAGAGGAAGACCGTTGATTAGATGGATTGATTCAGTGATTGGAGTAACGGAGGTAGGTGTATCAGAGACAGTAAAATTGGCACAGGATACAGCAGGGTTTAGGCTTTTGTACAAAGGGTTGCTATGAGTCGCAAGTGACTTGACGGCACATGACAACAAGCCCCCTAATTGCAGTCAAGTCAATTCAAACTTACAACTAGCCCTCCAACAAGTTTCCAATGCTGTAAATCACTGGAGTAGACTGTCCTTCTTTCTCCCACCCAGCCACTGGGGGATTGAACAGCCAGAGAAGCCTGGCTTTAAGGTTAACAGAGCAACTTCTTACTGGCTTCAGCACCAAAGCTCCCTGTATGTGTGACAGTATGTTATATAGATATGTAAACATCATATATATTAAGGACATCTGGTGGTCTAGTGGTAAGAAACTATACTACAATCCCAAAGGTACATGGTTCGAATCCACCAGCTGCTCCACAGAAGAAGAATAGACAATCTCCTCTCATGCAAATAAATGTCTCTGAAAACCTGCTGGAAGGTCACCTATGGGTTGATTCAATGATACACAATTATAACATATATATGTGCATATATTATTATGTTATATATTATATCATATTATATACTATATATATTATGTTATGTTATGTTATGTTATGTTATGTTATGTTATGTTATGTTATGTTATGTTATATATGTTAGGGACCTCTAAAGTACTGAAGATTAATGGTGTCTCTCTGGAGACTAAGGCATGTCTGATACAGGCCATGGTCTTTGCAATCGCTTGTTATGCATCAGAGAGCTGGACAATGACTAGGGAGGATAGAAGGAGAATTGATGCCTTTGAGCTGTGGTGCTAAAGAAGAGTATTGAATGTACCATGGACTGCCAAGAAAACAAACAGATTCATCCTAGAGAGGGTTAAACCAGGCTGCTCCTTGGAGGCAAGGATTCTGAGGCTTCGTCTGACATACTTTGGACATGTTGTAAGGAGGAATGGGTCCTTGGAGAGGGACATCATGCTTGGTAAGGTGGAGGGCAGGCGCAGGAGGGGAAGACCCTCTATGAGGTGGATTGATTCAGTGACTGGGGTAATCGGGATGGGTGTGTCAGAGACAGTGCGATTGGCACAGGACAGAGCAGAGTTTAGAGCTGTTGTACATAGGGTCACTATGAGTCGCAAGCGACTCGACGGCACATAACAACAACAACAACATATTACATGAATTCTCATGGCCTAGTGGCAAGAAGCTGCACTGCAACCCCAAAGGCATGCAGTTCAAATCCACCGACTGGGGGAGCTCTGGTGGCCTAGTGGCAAGGAGCTGCAACTACAATCCCAGAGGCTCACGGTTTGAATCCACCGGATGCTCTGCCGGGGAAGGAGGGACAATCTCCTCCTGTACCAGTCAGATCTGATTTGACGGTACATGCACACACACACACACACAAAAATAATAAAATAAAAAAATAATTTAAAAAAATCCACCAGCTGCTTCACAGGAGAAGGATGGGCAATCTCTTCCCACGCACTTAACTGCCTCTGAAAACCTGCCGGAGGACCAGCTATGGGTCAGTTCTGACTTGACAGTACACAACAAACGACAACAATATTACATATGCGTACATATAATATAAAGGAAGCTCTGGTGGCCTAGTGGCAAGAAGCTAGACTGCAATCCCAAAGACACACGGTTCGAGGCCACCAGCTGCTTCACAGAAGAAGAATGGGCAATCTCCTCCCAGGTGATTAACTGCCTCTGAACACTCGCTGGAGGGTTAGCTACAGGTCGGTTCTCTACAGAACATAACAACAACATATAAAGGAGCTCTTATGACCCACTGGAGGGTCAGCTGCAAGTTCCAAGCTGATCCAATGGTTTGGTACTTGATTCCTAACTAGAGGTCATCGGTTCAAACCCACCAACCACTCCAAAAGTCCAAAGATGTGACGATCTCCTTCTTTAAAGATTTCTAGCCTTGGAAAACCCATGAAGCAACCCCACTCGGTCCCGTAGGGCCACTACGAGTCAGAAGCAAGTTGACAGCAACGGGTTTGCTTTTGTGGGTTTTGGTAATGTATGGAAATGGCTTCGAGCATAATAAACATTCAACAAAGGTCAGAAATCAATATTGAAAGATGACATCGCAAAGTGGTTCAGAGCGTAGACCCTGGAGACAAACCATTTGGTGGGGACTGGCCAGCTTCAGCAACCTTTGTATTTTATCTCCTTTGTATTGAAGTTTAGCATAAGGAGACAGAAAGATAGACAGATGGATAGATAGATAGATAGATAGATAGATAGATAGATAGATAGATAGATAGATAGATAGATAGATAGACATTAAAAAATACCAAAAAATAGAGAATATAAAATATTTTAAAATTTGTTTTCTTTTTTCTTTTCTTTTTTTTTTGTGTGTGTATGTGTGTGTGTGTCGTCAAATCAGATCTGACTGGTACAGGAGGAGATTGTTCCTCCTTCTCCAGCAGAGCATCTGGTGGATTCGAACCATGCAACTCTGGGATTGCTGTACACCTTCTTGCCACTAGGCCACTAGAGCTCGCCTGGATTTGTTTTCTTATAATAGTTTATTTATAAAATTTAAATACATTGTTTTACCGAACAGAGTCTTCCAAATGCCCTCACCCTCCCATCAAATTGTACAACTCCATGATTAATCAATCCCTCCCCCTGCACATCCACCTCCCTCTGCTTCCAGCCTCTGCCACCCCTCCTGGATCCTTATACTCATTCTACAATAACGGTTTTATACAATATTTGTCCTTGTGGGACTGAGATAATTCATTCAGCATAATGCTCTCCAGTCCCTCCCACATTAGGTAATAATTTACAAAATCACTGCTCTAGCATGCTGCGTAGTATTCCATTGTATGAAGGTACCATGATTTCTCAATCCATTCGTTTGTGATTGGACATCTGGGCTGTTTCCATGTTCTTGTGAAGGTGAATAACGCTATTATGAACATTGGTGTATGAGTCTCTATTTGTGCCTCGGTTCTCATTTTTGCAGTCTTTATTCTAAGTAATAGAATAGCTGGATCATATGGAATATCTATGTTCAGCTTTTTGAGGAAACACCAAACTGACTTCGAGAATGGTTGTGTCATTTTTTCCTACTAGTTTATTTACAAAATTCAAATACAAATTTGAACAAATTCTTTCCGTTTCCCACACCCACCACCACCCCCATCAAATTGTACAACCCAATGATTAATGCCTCCTCCCCGTGGCACATCCACATCCCTCGGCTTCCAGCCTCTTCCACCTCTCCTGGATTCTTATACTCATTTTACAATAACAGTTTTATGCAATATTTATCCATACGTCACTGAGATAGTTCATTCAGCATAATGCTCTCCAGTCCCTCCCAAGTTAGGTAATAATTTACAAAGTTATTGCTCCTGCGTGCTGCATAGTATTCCATTGTGTGAATGTACCATAATTTCTCAACTCATTTGTTTGTGGTTGGACGCTTGAGTTATTTCCATGTTCTTGCAATGGTGAATAATGCTACTATGGACTTTGGTTGTATAATTTTAAAATCCCACCAACAATGTATAAGAGTTACTTTGGAGAGAATGTGATGAGAAAAAAAGGAGAGAGAGAGAGAGAGAAACAGAGAAAGAGGAGAGAAAGAGAGAGAGAGAGAGAGAGAGAGAGAGAGAGAGAGAGAGA
>NW_006399958.1:2180575-2183360 GCF_000299155.1 Elephantulus edwardii
AAAAAGAAAAGAAAAGAAACCCAACAGCAATTTGCCAATGTGGTGAGAAAAAAAAGGAGAGAGAGAGAAACAGAGAGAGAGAGAGAAGAAGAAGGAGGAGGAGGAGGAAGACAAGAGAAAACAAAGGAAAAGAAAAAAGAGAAGAGAAGAAAAAAAAGAAAAGAAAAGAAACCCACCAGCAATTTGCCACTGAGTCCGTTTCAGCCTGTGATGACCCTGTGGGATAGAATGAAACTTCCCCACCAGGCTCCCAAGGGCGCCAAAGTTTCCAGACCCAGACTCCCTCATCTTCTCCACCCTGAGCTGCTGGTGGATCTTGTTAGCAGCTCAACACTTAACCCCGTCCACCACCAAGGCTTTTCTTCAACATTATATAATTGAATGATGTAACATACATGTCCTTTCATGAAATCAGTGTCCAGATCAAGAAGTAAAACATGTCCAACACTTGCATCTCTCCACCTTCACGCCAGAGCAAGCCACTTGTCATCTGAATTCAATCACTACCGATTAATTTTTCTACTGGTCTTGAATTATATATAAGCAGAATCAGTGCACACAGTAAACACTCTCTTGTGCCTGTCTTTTCTCACTCCATATTCTATCTCTGAGGTTCGCCTTTGATCTCTCTCTCTCTCTCTCTCTCTCTTTCTCTTTTCCTGTCTCTCTCTCCCTCCCTCCCCCCCTCTACCCCCCACCTCCCCCTGCCCCGTGTTATCAAGCCAGACCTGACTCATGAGTGACCCTCCAGAGGGTTTGTAGAGGCTATAAATTCCGGGATGAAATGATCTGTCTTTCTTCCTTGGAGCAGCTGGTGGACTCGAACCGCCTACCACTGGATTGACAGTGCAGCTCATTACCCACTAGGCCACCTGCTCTTGTCTCTATGAGCTAGCATATATCACCAGTGGGTTGTGTTTTGCTGCTGAACAGTATCCCATGATAGGAATGTTTCCATAATCCACTTACACTGTCACCTGTTGTTGGACTTTGAGTTGTTTTCAGCCTAGGGCTACTACGAATGAAGCTTCCATGAATATTCATAAGTAAGTCTTGGTTTAGATGTATGTTTTAATGTCTCACTCGAGGGGTGAGATTATTAAATTTTAATATAAAGCCTTTACACTTAGCTTTGTTGCTGTTGTTGTTGTTAGGTGCTATCGAGTCGAGCACAACTCCTAACGACCCGATGAACAAAAGATCTGAACCCTGTTCTATCCTGTGCCATCCTTAACACTTCCTGACACACAAGAGCCCACTGCAACAGTCACCATGTCAATCCACCTGGTTGAGGGTCTTCCTCTCTTTCACTGACCCTCTCTACTCTTTCAAGCTTTTTTATTGTTGTTGTTGTGTGCCATCGAGTTACCTGTGACTCATAGAGGCCCTATGTACAACAGCCCTAAACCCTGCTCTATCCTGTGCCAATCTTATTGTCTCTGAGATACCTACCCCCATTACCTCAGTCACTGAATCAATCCATCTCATCAAGGGTCTTCTTCTCTTCCTCTGTCCCTCCACCCTCCCAAGCATGAAACCCCTCTGCAAGGATTGGTCCCACCTTGCAACATGTCCGAAGTATGTCAGACAAAGCTGCAGAATCCTTGTCTGCAAGGAGCAGCTTGGTTTCACCCTCTCCAGGACAGACCTCTTTGTTCTCTTGGCAGTCCATAGCATATTCACTACTCTTCTCCAGCACCACAGCTCAAAACATCAATGCTTCTTCTGCAATCCATAGTCATTGTCCAACTCTCTATGCATAACAAGTAATTGTAAAGACCATGGCCTGGATCAGGCACACCTCAGTCTCTAGAGTGACATTATTGCTCTTCAGCACTCTGGAGAGGACCCGAACAGCCAAGAAAAGACTTTGTGTGACTCATAGATCACCACGAGTAGGAGTCAGCTTGCTGGCAGCTAACAATCTCGAGAGACATGATAACCGGTCCTAGAGAAAAAAAACAGAATAACCTTGGCGAACGGGTGTTCCATTCTTGGGAACGGGAAATTTTTCTGCAGAGGACAAGCAAGGGTCCAGGGAGAGAGGTGACTTGTCCAAGGTCACGTAGCCAAGTACATGGAGGAGGGGAGATGTGGGATGGCCTCCACCTTAGGACTAATTTAAGGTCTTCTCCCTCCTCCCACCCCCAATATCAAGACCCAAGTTCCTCTCCAGTGTCCTGTTAACTTGGAGGTTAGGGTTACTCTAAAGGGAAGAAGGATATGCACCCCAAAAGTCTGGGTAAAAGAAGTTAATAGAAATGGAGGAGCTGGGCTGTTTCCCACAGGAGGAGGGGCTAGGGGTCATGATTCCTGGGTCTGAGGGAGGAGGGACTGGGGGTCAGGACTCCCGGGTCTTAGAGAGGAAGCACTGGGGGTCAGGACTCCTGGGTCTGAGATAGGAGGGGCTTGGGGCCAGGACTCCAGGTCTGAGATAGCAGGGGCTGGGGGTCAGGACTCCTGGGTCTGAGATAGGAGGGGCTGGGGGTCAGGACTCCTGGGTCTAGGAGGAGGGGCTGGGGGTGAGGTCTCCTGGGTCTTAGAGAGGAAGCACCGGGGGTCAGGACTCCTGGGTCTGAAGGAGGAGGGGACTTGGGGTCCCTGACTCCACAGTCTGAAGGAGGCTGCAGAGACCTGGGGCCCTGAACTGCTGTGTCTGGAGGAGGAGGAGGGAGAGATCAAGGGCCCTGAAGAAGGGGGCGGCTGGGCTCCGGGGTGCCGGGGCGCGGGGGTGTCCGGGCGCAGGGCCGCCCCGGGAAGGGGGGCGCGGGGGCCGGGCCGCGCT
>NW_006399958.1:2183856-2202611 GCF_000299155.1 Elephantulus edwardii
CCCGGACACTGAGGTCTGGGGCCCGGGGACCGGGGGCTGCATCCGCAGGCAGAGAGGGGGGTCCCGGCACACCTGGCTCTGCGCCCCGGGGCAGGGGTCTGCGTCCTGGGGCTCCCGCGGGGCCTAGGGGTGGAGGGCTGCAGCTGCCGCCGGGGACAGGGGCGCGGGCACCGGGGTCCTGGCCTGACCAAGGAGGGACCCGACTCCCACCCAGGCCAGGACCTCCGAGCAGAGTTGGGGTGCAGGGAGGGGTGGCATTGGGTCGAGGGTCTTAATGTCTCCGAGGAGAGGGGTCTGCGGGTGGCGGAGGTCTGACTAGGGCAGGTGTCAGAGGTTGGCTCCCTTCCGGGGTTACTGAGAAGAAGGGCGAACAGGGGTGTCCTCCGGCCAAGAAAGTGAGGTGAGGTGTCTGTCTGGTCTTCTCGCCGTAAAGATAGGGGGGGTCCAGTTACCCCAACTATGTCATCTCGGGAAAGTGGTGATATTTGAGGGTGTTTCTGTTACTTGGGGAAAAGGGGGTGTGAGCAGTTGGGGTGCTGGCCTGAGGACTTAGAGAGGAGACGCTCTGCAGATGTCGGGGTTCCCTGCGTGGACAGGGGAGGATGAGATGGACAGATGGAGGAGGGGGTCGTCCGCTGACAGGCGAGGACTGGAAAGGGTTAATGTAGGGGCCACAGGATTAATCTAAGCCCTTGGCTAAGAGAGAGGGCTGGGGGATTGGAAAGCTTCATGGAGTAGGGGGCAGCCCTGAATGAAGGATATGTGGGTGGACTTTGTGTATCTCCAGCCAGCCAGGCTGCCCAGGGGGAAGATGTCCAAGGAGATGACCCCCCCCTGGAAAAAGGACAGAGAGAACCTCAAGGCTGGGGACCAGAGACAAGGCATACCCTGGGAGTCCCCAGGCCCTGCCCTGAGCCAGCACTCAGGGGCACACATCAGTGGGGAGAATCCCACCTTCACAGTCACCCTGCTGGGCAGCCTTCCGCCCACACAGATGCGGTCATGCCCAGCCTCAACAACAGAGTCACAGAGACCGCCAGGAGCTGCACCAGCAGACACCCACGTCCACACAGACACCACCCCCTCCCCCCCAGCCCGCCCGCCCGCCCGGTGTCCTCACAGGAGGTGGGGACAGCCTGGGTCAGGCCATCTCCCCACCTGGCCCCATCTGAGTCACCATCTGACTTTCTGACTGCCTGGCTCTGTGCCTCTGTCGTTTGTTCTTATATCATCTCCCATTTGTCTCTGTGCCTTCTCTGTCATCTCTCCGTGTCTCTGATGTTTGTCTCTGTGTCTCTCTGCATCTCTCTCTGTCATTTGCGTCTCTGTGGCTTGTCTCCACGTCTCTGTCTTGGTCAGTTTTCTCTGTTGTTTTCCTCAGAGTCTCCATCTCTCTGTCATTTGTCTCTGTGTCTCTGTCCTTTCTGTGTCTCTGTCATTTCTTTGCATCTTGCTCTGTTTTAGTCATTTCTCTCTGTATTTCTCTGTCTAGCTCTATCATTTCTCTCTGTATCTCTCTCTGTCTCTGTCATTTGTCTCTGCATCTCTGTGTCTCTATCAGTTGTTTCTCTCTGCCTCTCTGTCTCTGCATCTCTCTCTGTGTCTCTGTCAGTCATTTCTCTCTGTCTCTGTCAGTCATTTCTCTGTCTCTCTCTGTCTCTGCATGTCTCTCTGTGTCTCTATCAGTCATTTCTCTCTGTCTCTGCATCTCTCTGTCTCTGTCAGTCATTTCTCTCTGTCTCTGTCAGTCATTTCTCTGCCTCTCTCTGTCTCTGCACGTCTCTCTGTGTCTCTGTCAGTCATTTCTCTCTGCCTCTCTGTCTCTGCACGTCTCTCTGTGTCTCTGACAGTCATTTCTCTTCCTCTCTCTGTGTCTCTGCACATCTCTCTGTGTCTCTGTCAGTCATTTCTCTGTCTCTCTCTCCGTCTCTGCATCTCTCTCTGTGTCTCTGTCAGTCATTTCTCTCTGCCTCCCTGTCTCTGCATATCTCTCTGTCTCTATCAGTCATTTCTCTCTCTCTCTGCATCTCTCTGTCTCTGTCAGTCGTTTCTCTCTGCCTCTCTCTCTCTGTACCTCTGTCTCATCTCTGTCATTTCAGGATCCGCCCTGTGGTGGTGAGTTTGGGTTTAGGGTTTGTCACTGCTCTTCCCTGACATTTCCTTTTACATCATTCCATCTGTTTGTCCCTGGGTCCGTCTCTCCATTCCTGCTGGTCTCAGCGCGGTTTCGATCTCCCTGTCTCTGCTGTTCCTCAATCTGTTTCCAGCTGCCACCCTGTGAGGGCTGTGTCTGTCTCTCACTAGTTCCTTTCTTCCTTCTTTCTGCCCAGTCTAGTCTCTTGCCCTCTATCTCCTCTTCTCCCCTTTCTCCTTTCCCTTCCTCTCCTTCTCTCTTCCAGTATCCTCAGGGACACTCCCCACTTTCCCCTCTACCCTTTGCCTTAGTGTCCCCTCCTCAGTGTCCCCAGATCCCCCATGTGTGACAGGGCAGAACTGGCCCATGGGTTTTCTCAGCTATAATCTCTACAGATTCAGATTGCCAGGCTTTTCTTCTGAGGCACCTCAAGGTAGATTTGAACTCTCAACCTTTCAGTTGACAGCCATGTGTTTCACCACATGAGTGACCCAGGATCTTCCGGAGTCACTGCACATACTGGGTGGGGGCTGGAGTTGTAGCTGGACCAGGCAGTGCCCTGTGACCTTGATCGACACCCTTCCCTCCCTTCCTTCCTGACAGCTGACAGAGCAGGTGGAGGTGGGCTGAGACCGAACTCGGTGACATCTGTTGGCCTCTCATTGAACAAACAAACAAAACTGTCACAAGGTATAACCAAAAAGCTATCTTGTATTCTGTTGCTATTTTCCAAATTAAGGAGAAAAGTGCTTGCAAACAGAACACAACTCACTGCAAGTATGTAGCAAAACAAACATTCTGCCCCACATCCTACAACAGAAAAAGGAAAACTTGGGACCTGCTGTGGTGTGGATTCTGACTCACAGCACCCCTATAGGGCATCCTGGCCGGACACCCCTGCAGGAAACCCCCTTGCAGGACGGGGTGCAGCAGCCCCTGGCATGCCCACGTCTGGTCTGTGATTGTCAGGAAGCTGACTGCCTGAACTTTCTCCCAAGAAGTATCTGGCGGTTTCACATGGCTGACCTTTCACTTACTTAACCGCCAAGCTCTTTAACCACTGCATCACCAGGGCTCCCTGCCTCTACTTGGTAGGGGATGGTCAGGTTCTTCGTGGCACAGCTGAGCGGGTTTGAACCCCAGACCTTTAGGTCCATAGACGTGCACAAGCAAGTGTGCAACGCCCAGGGACCTGTTTTAAGCTAAATACATACAGACGGACACAGAGACATGCAGACACACATACATGGATACAGGTATGCACATATGAATACACACAGACATGTGTACACACAGACACACGGGCTCATACACACCCATGCACATAGGGACCGTAGACACTCATAGACGCGCATGCACTTAGGGACTGTAGACGCTCATACACACCCACGCACTTAGGGACCGTAGACACTCATAGACGCGCATGCACTTAGGGACTGTAGACGCTCATACACACCCACGCACTTAGGGACCGTAGACACTCATACACACACATGCACTTAGGGACCGTAGATGCTCATACACCCATACACTTAGGGACCGTAGACGCTCATACACACCTATGCACTTAAGGACCGTGGATGCTCATACACACCCATGCACTTAGGGACTGTAGACACTCATACACACGTATGCAGTTAGGAACCATAGAAGCTCATACACACCCATGGTCTTAGGGACCGTAGACGCTCATACACACCCATGCACTTAGGGACCGTAGACGCTCATACACACCATGCGCTTAGGGACCTTAGACAGTCAGTCATACACACCCATGCACTTAGGGATCGTAGACGCTGTACACACCATGCACTTGGGGACCGTAGACAGTCATACATACCCATGCACTTAGGGACCGTAGACAGTCATACACACCCATGCACTTAGGGACCGTAGACGCTCATGCACCCATGCATACATACATAATTACACACTCACATTTACAGTTACATACATGCATGTTTATATATGTACACATACATGAATACACACTCACAAACATTTCCCTAAGCACACACGTATGAACCTGCATATACACACACACACACACACACACACACACACATATTTCAACCCTCAAATCAGATACAACCACTGTCCTCAGGGGGTGGTGGAGAGGAAGGAGATGAAAACCGAATTTCAAACAAACAAGGAAATAGGATGACTTCATCCCGTGATGATGCTGAAAGCAGCTCGGGGGACTGGGGTTTTTGTTGTTGGGTGTCCTTGAGGCAATTCCGGGTCACAGTCACATCGTATTTAGAGCTGCCCACAGGGTGGAACTGTCCACAGGGTGAGCTGTCCACAGGGCAGAATTGTCCATGGGGTAGAACTGCCCACGGGGTAGAACTGTCCACAGCATTAACTATCCACGGGGTAGAAATGTCCATAGGGTTAACTGTCCCTGGGGTAGAACTATCCACAGGGCAGAACTGTCCAGAGGGTTAACTGTCCACAGGGCTTACTGTCCACTAGATTAACTGCCCGCGGGGTATGACTGTCCAGTGTTTCCGAGGCTGTGATGTTTATGGGCGCAAACGGCCCCATCTTCCTCCTGCAGAGCAGGTTGATGGATTCGAACTGCCAACCACACCGGCAGCAGTCTAGTACTTAGCCATTGCCCCACAGCGTTCCTCTTTTCCTCAGGGGGCTGGGTGGGGCCAGTGGTCTGCACTCTTACATCATGTGGCGAGTAATGGGTTGGGGTTGACTATTGTTGACTGTTGTGGCTCTGGTGGTCAGGAAGCAGCCTGGGGAGGGGAGCAGGGAGTCGAGCCAGGAACTGGGGCGGGGAGAAGTGTTGGGGAGCAGCAGGGGGGAGGCGCCCCCCCCCCCCGGTGGAGGCAGTGGCCAGTAGGCGCTGCTCAGTTTGCATGGCTCAGCGTCTTCAACCCAAGTCCCCCAGACGCCAAGGTCAGCAAAGAGAAGGAGATAGAGAAGAGGTGGGGGTCCCCAGGCACCCAGTCACAGAGCCCCGGCCCTCCCTGCCAGAACCACACCAGCGCCTGGCTCCCTGCTGGAGTCACCTGATTCCAACTCTGCCACCACGATGCCCTGCGAGGCCTCTCAGCGGTGGTTCTCCGAGCAAACCGGCCTGCGCTGACTCTGGACAATGCAGCCGGTACACAGCAGAATGCTGCCTCGGGCTTTCTTGGCTGCAACAGGTGGCCAAGCCATTGGCTACATTCGATCCACCAACCTTTAGGCTCCATAACAACTCAGCTCATTGCTGTTCAGTGGGAGTTCAGTGGGAATTCAGAGCTAACCCTCCAGTGGGTTCCGAGGACGTAAATCTCACGGGAGGAGGGACCCGTCTATCTCCCGTGGGGCCGCTGGTGGATTCGAACCACTGCCAAGAGTATTGCTGCCTAGGACCCTGAGGGGCAGTTCTGCTCCATCCTGCGGGGTTGCTGTGACTGGAAGTCGACTCGATGGGTCACAGCATGATGATCTTCACGTACAGAGTGAAAACACTGAGTCACCGATTCCCTGGGATGAACCAGTAATGAAAGAGGTCCCATGATAATCCCAAGGAAGCCAAGTTAAGTGCTCAGATGCTAACACAAAGTTCAACAGTTCGAATCCACAAGGCAGCGCCAAAAGGAACCAAGATATTGCAGTTAGTCACGTGGGAAGAGATTATCCATCCTTCTCCCACTGAGCGTCTGGTAGACTCGAACCACCTTGTCTCTGAGTGCCAGTGCAGCTCCTTACCCACTAGGCCATGGGAGCTCTATGTTGATTATTGTTGTTGTTCTCGTTGTTGTTCTTGTTGTTGATTGCCGTCAAGTCAAGCACAGCTCATAGCGACCCTGTGAACAAAAGACCTGAAGCCTTTCTGTAACTGTCGTCATTTATCAAAGTTCATAGAGTTTCCCGAGGCACGTTGTTTAGAAAGTGGGTGCCTCTCCTGCTCCCATCTCTGAAGATTACACCCTAGGAAAAGGAAACCCAGTGCGGTGGGTCTGCTCTGGCCTCTGGGGTTGCAGTGCCTCAAAATCTCCTCAGTGGCCTGAAATGTGATTGCTCGCCAGTCACAGAGTGGAGAAACTGAGTCACCTCACTCCAGTCCCCCACCTCTGTCCTCACATGGCCGTCTGCCCCAGGCATCTCTGTGTGAGTTGCACCCTTTCGGTGTGATCTCAGGGCATCTTGTATGTGACTCACCAGTTCAGGTGGCCGATGAGTGTGGCGAAACTAAAACTACGCAGAAAAATACCGCTTCCTCCCCACTCCCCCATCCCACCCCCGAGCATAATATCTACCGCAGAGAGATGGATGCCAGACCAGCACTAGCAATGAATGTGGCTCCCAAAATAAAACCCTGTAGGAACAGCTCACAATTACAGGGCCTTTTCTGCATGCAAGGAGTCCCCGGGTGGCGCAGATTGTTAACACCCTCAGCTGCAAAGGAAAAGGCCGGAGGTGGTTAGCATCCACCCACGGGGTGGGAGGGGCTTCAGAAGCAGCGCTGGGCGTGCAAAGACCCAGCCACTACACACCGTGCGGCATAGAGTTCTGCACTGACGCACTCAGGGTCACCAGGAGCCGCGCGCTCCAGCACCCTTCCCCAACTCTTGAACTCCTACTCATGCTTCAAGACCCAAAGTCAAATACCCGCCCCTCCCCCTTGCCGGAGGGCCTCCGTGACTTGACGGGAACTGGCAGTTAGGTTGTGCGGAGGGGGCCAGTGTTTGCAAAAAGACATCTTTCTGGGAAAGTTAGAGGATGAGAGAAGGCAAGGAAGACCCTCGACAAGGGTGATTGACAGTGGGACGTAGCAGTGGGCTCGAGGCTGTGAGGACGGTGCAGAATTGAGCAAGAATCGGATCTGTTGTTCATAGGGTCGCTATGAGACGTTAGGCAACTTGACAGCATCTAACAACAGCATATTAAACGCTGAGTGAACGCTTGGCTTGTAAGTTGTCCTCCTTTTCAGATGGGCAAACGAGTTACCAGGTTCAGACGGGCCCCAGGCGCCCCGGCCTTAGAAACAGTGACGCAGATACTGGATCCTTAAACCCCGAGCTCTTCAGAGTGTTGTTTTGAGGTCTCCGGTGACCGTTCATTCCTTTCACAGACACTTCCCTGTGCTGAGTTGAGTTCAGCTGTTGGATACAGGAGACTTCTTGTTGTTGTTGTTGTTGATTGCATTCGAATCAAGCATGACTCACAGCAAACAGCTCTATGAACAAAAGGCCTGAAGCCTTTCTAGAACTCTCGACCTTTATCAAAGTTGATAGAGTTTCCAGAGGCATGCAGTTTAGGAAGCGGATGCCACTCCAGCTTCCAAACAGGAGACGTAGACGGCATGGCCTAGCATCAAGAAGCTGAACTGCAATCCCAAAGGACCACGGTTCAAGGCCACCAGGTGCTCTGTGAGAGAAGGCTAGGGAGCTTTAGTGGCCTAGCGGCAAGAAGCTACACTGCAATCCCAAAGGCACATGGTTCAAGGCCACTAGCTGCTCCACAGAAGGATGGACTATCTCCTCCTGTGTGATTAACTTCCTCTGAAAACCTGCTGGAGGGTCAGCTATGGGTCCGTTCTGACTCTATGGTCCACACAACAACAGACATAGACAGGATTCAAACCCTTAGGAAACTCCTGGTCAGGTGAAAGAGGTGTCTCTGGGCACTGTTCCAGCCAAGAAAGAGGGTGCCCTGAGGAGGAGATGGAAACTTTGCCTCTAACAATCAGAAAGGTCTTCCTAGAGGAAGGGGCATCTGAGCTGGGGTTTTAAAGAATGAAGAGGAGTTCGAACATTGGGAAAGGGTGTTGCAGGCAATTGTCTGTATTCATTCCTTCAACAAGTATTTCCCTAGGTCGTCCATGGCCACGCCTGTTCTGGGAATCACTGGGGACATGGCCATGGCTCAGACCAGGCTCTGTCCTCAGGGAACTTCTAGTCTGATGGGGAAGACAGGTCGGGCGTTGTCACCATAGTGTGATCTGAGCCTTAAGGGAGGTTGTCCTAGGAACACAGACCAGACCCAGCAAAGTTGCTCCAAACCCACTTGCATAACAAAGGCCAGTCTTCAGCAGCGCTACCGGGTGGATTTGAACCGTGGACCTATTGATTAACAGCTCACCTTGTTAGCTTCATCTATTGAGCCTCCAGGAGACCCTTTTCTCCTCCTTAACTTCCCACATCCACGGCAGCTCAAAACCACTTTGTCATCAGGTCAGAACCCACGCACAGCTGACCCTCCAGTGGGTTTTCTGGAGACTTATAAAGGCACAAGAGGCGATTGTCCATCTTTCTCCCATGGAGCTGCTGGTGGATTCGAACCCCCAGAGAAGCACAAGCTTTGTGTTAGCAGCATGTCCCCCTCCGGACAACGCCACCAGAGCTCCCTATCCTAGCAGTGAGGAGATCAAAACCATTTGCTGTCAGGGACCTCTTTAAAGTGTTCAAGAGCAAAGATATCAGGTTTGTTTGTTTTTTTTTAATTTGTGTGTGTGTACCATCAAATCAGATCTGACTGATACAGGAGGAGATTGTCCCTCCTTCTCCAGCAGAGCATCTGGTGCATTCGAACTGTGCACCTCTGGGATTGCAGTGCAGCTACTTGCCACTAGGCCACCAGAGCTCCCCCAAAGATATCAGTTTAAAGTGTGCCCGATGCAAGTCGTGGCATCTTCAAAAATCAATTGCTTCCTACACATCTGAAAGTTGGCCGGTGAATAAGGAAGACCGGGGGAAAAAAAGAAATCCTTGATGCCTTTGTATTTCCGTTTTGGTCTCGATGCACTGTCAAAAGAACAGACACATCTCTGTAGGAAGGCATGCAGCCAGGGTCCTTCTTAGAGACAAGGCTGGTGAGACTTCATCTCCCGTACTTTGGGTGTGTTGTGAGGAGAGATCAGTGCTTGGAAAAGGACATCAGGCTCGGAGAGGTGGAGGGTCAGAGAAAGAGAGGAAAATCCTCAACAAGATGAATTGACACCGTGACTGTTACAGTGGGCTGGAACGTGGCAGACGCTGAAGGCGGCGCAGGGCAGGGACAGGCTTACATCGCTTGTTCACAGGGATTCATATTTGTACTGTGATTCGTAGTTAAATTAATGACACCTAACAGCAAACCTGCCTTTGCTTTTTCTTTGTGATATTGCTCTCGACCTGACAGACAGGCTCTAAGTTGCTTGTTCTTTTTTTTTTAAGTTGCTTATTCTTAGTCCCATCAATGGATTGCATTGTGTTTCCCCCAGAGAGATCATGTAGCCTTAACCAGACCCCCACCCTGTACCTGTGAGTTTGTTTGGAAATTGAATCTTTACAGATGTTCTCAGGGAGCCCTGGTGGCACAAACATTAGATGCTCTGCTGCTAATCAAAAGATCAGTAGTCCAAATCCACCCGTTGGTACCACAGAAGTAAGACCTGGCAACCTTCTTTGAAGATTACAGTGCAGGAAATGAACAAGTCTTTTTGAAGGCAGTGCTTACCACGGTGTTTCGTAGAGGCAACGATGGTGAAACTTCATCTCACGTAGTTCGGGCATGTTGACAGGAAAGGGCAATACTTGGAAAAGGACATTATGCTAGGGAAAATAGAAGGTCAGAGAAAGAGAGGAAGACCCTCAACAAAGGGTAACAGATCTGTCCTGGGTTGACGTGCAGCCAGAATGCTCCTTAAAGAGAGAACTTCATCTCATGTACTTGGGACGTGTTATCAGGAGGGGCCAGTACCTGGGGTAAGACATCACGCTGGGTATCATGACGTTCATATGTGGCACACAGTTAAGGCGATTGACTGTTAACTGAAGATTGGAAAGTTCAAATCCACCCTGTGCAAAAGGGAGAAAGATTCTAATGTGTTCTGTAAAAGTAAAGGGGGGTGGGGTGGTGCAGAGGAAGACCCTCAGAGAGATGGATTGATGCAAAGGTGAAATGACCGTCACCAGCTTGGCAGTGACTGTGCGGATGGCACGATATTTCCGCCCGCTGTGCACGGAGTCGCTGTGTGTCGGAATCGAGTTCTCAGAACCTAAGAACCGCATGAGTCAGAATCACAACCACAGCTCACAGCAGCAACAAAGGAAGATGGATTTTTATATTCCCCCCCCCCAGGAAACCATGGGACAGAATTGAGGGAGATGCAGGTGGGGGAGCAAGGCCAGACATGCCTCGGGGTGGTGGGGGGAGATGAGGGAGGAGATGGAGAAGCCAGGCCCTGGGGGTACTAGGGAGCCATGGGAGGAATGTGAGCAGAGGAGAGGCAGGGTCAGCTGTGTGGATTGGAAAGGTTACTCTGGCAAGAATGTGTGCAAGTGTCTACCACTCTCTCTGTCTGCCAGAACTATGGTTAAAGTTATATAAGGGGTCTACTCCTCACCTCTCACTCACCCTGGTTTGGTGAGGCAGTGCTGAAAGCCTTTGACTGCAAACCGAAAAGGGGTGTGAACCCTCTAGTAACTCCATAAATGAGGCAGTTGGTTTCCTTTAAGCTTTAACTCAACAGCTGGCGACTCAGTTCTGACTCCTAGCTGACCCTCCAGTAAGTTTGCAGAACCTGCGGATTTCAAGAGAAGAGGTTCTCTTTCCTGTGAAGCAGCTCAGGGATTCAAACTCCCAAAGAAGAGGAGCCTTTGGGTTGGCAGCACAGCTCTCTGTGGGCTGCGCCACCGGCATGTGCAGCTCTGTCCTGGGAGGCTGTTAAGAGTGAGAATCTCCTCAACACCAGCAGGTTTCTTGGAGAAGCACCTTGGACAGCTCCCTCTTCATGAGGAGGCAGGGAAGGATTCCCCTCCTGGGAATCCCTAGATGATACAAACAGTTAAGTAACTTCTAAACAAAAGCAACCCCAAAAGGGGTTTACATCCACCTGGAGGTGTCTTGGAAGAAAGGTCTGGCAATCTCCTTGCAAAATTACAGCCACTGAGGATGCCACAAAACATAATTCTATTCTGACACACATGGGGGTCACCTGTATGGTTTTCTCTCCGTGTGTGTGTGTGTGTGTGTGTGTGTGTGTGTGTGTGTGTGTGTGTATGACTTGAGTGTTTATAGAATGAATTAGATTTTCACCCAACCCTTTATACGTATTTTGTCTTATGACATTAATTACAATTGATACCTTTGCACTGTGGTGCTGGAGAAGAATATTAAATAGATCATGGACTGCTAAGAGAATAAACAGGTCCATCCTGGAGAGGGTGAAACTGGGATGCTCCCTGGAGACAAAGATTCTGAAGCTCTGTCTGATATACTTTGAACATGTTGCCATGAGGCACCAGTCCTTAGAGGGGGACATCATGCTTGAGAGGGTGGAGGGACAGCACAAGAGAGGAAGACCCTCAATGAGGTAGATTAATTTGGTGACTGGGGTAATAGGGGTGGGTGTGTTGGAGACAATGAGGTTGGCTCAAGATAGAGCTGGGTTCGGAGCCATTGTACATAGGGTCGCTACAAGTCAGAGTCAACTCCATGGCACATAACAACAAGAACACACTGTAGGAGCATGCTTCCCCCTCCCTTCCTATGGTTCCCACTTCCACTCATCTTTCTTTTCCCTTCCTGCTTGCAGAACAACTGTTTCGGACTAGTGGTTCTGAACCAGGGGCCATTATGCTGCCCTCTCCAGAGACATCTGAAATTATCTGGGGGCAACTTGGGTTGCTACAACTTAAAGGGAAGAACCGTTATTGGTATCTGTGGAGGTCATAGATGGTGTTCTGCTTCCTGCAATGCCCAGGACAGTCCCCAGCACAAAGAATAACCAAATGCTTGGTGTCTTTAGTTCCAAGACTGAGAAACTTCCATCTGATTGTCTAAGCAAGACCACAGTGGAAAGTGGCGAGTGGAATGGGAGAGAAATGTGGACAAAACAAACAAACAAAAAAATAACAACAACCAGGCTTACTGGCCCAATGGAGACTGTGAGACTCTTGGGTCTATGACTCTTAGCCTTTGAGTTTGGGCTTAAACTCTTAACCTCATGGTTCAACTTTCAGCCAAACAATAGACAGACTTATAAGGTGAATGATAACACGGAGGAACAGTAACACCAAGGAGAAAGATAGTCCTTAGAAAAGTCGACAGTATGAGATCTAAAGGCAGCATTTTCCCAGGAAGGAAGCTTAGAATCAGGAAGGGAGAAGAAAGAAGGAAGAGTGAAAGTGGGATACACAAGGAAGAAGAAGGGGGATGGTGCTGTTACTGTATGAGGTTTGTCATCAATGTCATTAAAATGTGGATGACAGATTGGCTAGAAACCTACTCTGTAAATGTTCGCTCAGATCACAGTCAAGTTTTAAAAGACTCAGAAGAAACCTGGTCTAGAATGTGTATAACCAGGAGTAAGAGAAATGTGGTGTCTGCCTTGATCATCCTAGGATCCAGTTTTGGTGTGCAACAGTAACTGCGGGTTACAGGGCTGGCCATGACATCCCCTGGGACTGTTCTTGATCTCTCATTGTCGTCAAGTTAAGACTGACTCACAGCTGACCGTGTGGCAGGTTCCCGAGACTATAAAAAGCACAGAAGGAGATTTCCCATCTCTCTCCTACAGAGGAATTGGTAGATTGGAACTGCCAGGAAAAATTAGAGACCTTGGCATAGAGTGACTTCCTGTGACATGAGGCCACCAGAGGGCCCTTTCTTTGATCTAGGCTGTACCTTTTGTGGGGCTGACTTTCTAGCTCTGTGTGTATCTGTTGGGGGTTGCTGGATGCTTGATTTTCCAGCTCTGTGTCGGTTGTTAGTTGTTATGTGTGTGACTTTGCAGCTCTGTATTTTTGTGTGTGGTTGCTGTTGTTTGTTGCATGCCTGACTTTCCAGCTCTGTGTTTTTGTGTGTGTTTGCTGTTGTTTGTTGCATGCCTGACTTTCCAGGTCTGTGCGCTTGTTGTTGATTGTTGTGTGTGTGTGTGTGTGTGTGTGTGTGTGTGTGTGTGACTTTCCAGATCTGTGGGTGTATCCATCCGTTGGTGGTGATGGTGGTTGCTGTCAGGTGATGCTGACTCAGAACAAACCTGTGTATTCAGTGCCTCTCAGGGTTTCAGGGGTTGTGGCTGTGGGGAACAGATTGCCAGGCCTTTTTTTACCCCAAGTGCCCTTGTGAGAGCTTCAAACGGCCTGGGGCCGAGGTGGTGGGCTTTGCATCTGAGAGCCAGGACAGTGTGTCCTTGAACAAGCTGTAGCTTTGTGTGTGACTTTCCAACATGAGGAGGAATAACAGCAAGGCCCCAAGGCTATTAATGTCCGTGTAATCTATGTGGATGGACAGTGTGTGTGTGTGTGTGTGTGTGTGTGTGTGTGTGTGTGTCCCTTGGCGTGTAGATTCCCCAGCTGTGCAGGTCAGCCTGACCACACAGGATATGGCCGCACGTCTCCGTGTGTGACGGCTGCATAGCCAGAAGCGATCTCTTTGTGGCCAAGCGTGACAGATATGCCTGCTTCCGGGAGGGAGCGTGTGCTGACGGACCTTCTGCCGGCTGCGTGTCTTGGCTGTGCGTGCAGTGTGGCCATGTGTGCCTGTCCCTCGAGCAGAGTTGTTGCTCTGTGTGTGTGTGTCACTGTAGGCGTGGGGCTAGTTCCTGATCTGGGGCTGGTTTTGTGCCTCTTTCCTGGGCCCTGTGTGTATGTGTCTGTGTGGATCAGAGAGAAAGAAGGTGGAGCTCTGTCAATAAGGCTGTTAGTACTTGAGCACAGCCATCCTGGACTTGGGAACTCTGGCTGGTCAAAGCTCTCGGAATCTCTTTGCCTCTAAGTCTGCCTTTCCTCTCTCCGTCTCTCTCACAGTCTGTGTGTGTCTGTATATTTTCTGTGTGTGTGTGTCTCACTCGATCCCTCTTTCACTCTATCCCTTCTCTCTGTGTCATTTCTTCCTGTGCTCCTCTGTGTTTTTTGTCTGCCTCTCTGTGTATCTGTCTCTCTCTTTACCCCTCTCTCCGTCTCTGTCTCTTTCCATCTCCAGCTCTCACCAGGGCTGTGCGTGACAGTGTCCACACAAGCCCTCTGCCTCCACCCCAGGCTTTTCAAAGTCCAGAAGTGGCCTTGCGCCGGTCGAGTACACTGTGAGAGCTGGTCTCCGAGCCCCACACCGCAGGCCTGGTGGAGCTGCTCTGGCTCTATCCCAGCCCCATCTTGAGGGGGGACTGCTGATGGACGTGAGCCCCCCTGGGAGTCGTTGGGGGCAGCACAAGCAATTAATTCATTAGATTAATTAGCTCCTCAACCCCGGGGGCAGGGCAGCCGGGTGCAGGGGCCCTGTCTCCCTGCGCAGACGTCCAAGGTCATCCGGCCTCTTCCCTCCCCGCCTGGTGCCGGGCGCCTCCGCCTCCGCCAGCCCAGCCCCCACTCCCTGGCTGTGGTCCAGCAGCCTGGCCGCTGTCCAGCGAGAGATGAATGGGCCGAGGTGGGGCAGCGAGCGTGCACGCGGCGCTGGGGTGTGGGCGGTGGGCGCTTGTGCCTGCGCGTACATGCCCTGGTGGGGTGGACATGCAAGCGTGTCCATGCAGGTATGTGAGCTGTGTGTGCAGCTGTGCGCCGGGTATAGGGACGTGTCTGTGTGTATATATGCGTGTCCCTGCATATTCTCTGACTGTGTGTGTGTGTGTGTGTGTGTGTGTGTGCGCGCGCGCGCGCACATGTCTGTGATGAGAGACAGCACAGACCTGGAATGACATGCATATGTCTTTCCTTGTGAGTTGTCTTGTCAAGATGTGTCTGCGTGTGTGTCTGGACCTGCATGCCTGGATGTGTTATGCACGTGTGTGTCTCTGTATGTCTGCACCTGAATGTCAGTCAGCACGTGTCTGTGTATGTGTGTATCTCTGTGCATATGTGTGAATACCCGTGTGTACATTGTGTGTCTATGTGTACGTGTGTGTTTGTTTGTGTACATATACGTTTATATGTGTGCACATCGGCATGTGTGTACATCTCCGTGCATATGTCTGTGTGTACATTCTATCTGTGGGCTTGTGTGCATATGTGTGTGACTGTGTAGGCATGGTATACATCTCTGTGCATCTGCTTGCTGGACTGTGTATAAATGGTTCTGTGAGTATCTATACATCCATGTGTATGTGTCCATTGAAATCTATGTGTGTACATGTGTGTCTGCACATATGTGTATGTATGTACATCATCCTAACAGAGCAAGGAAACACGGCATGGTTCAAAATTGGGAAGGGCGTACGCCAGGGATGCGTCCTATCTCCATATCTTTTCAAGCTATATGCAGAACAGATTATCTGAGAGGCTGGGCTCTATGAGCAGAAATGTAGGGTCAGGATTGGTGGAAGATTCGTCAACAATCTGTATTATGCAGGTGACACAACCCTGCTTGCTGAACCTGAGGAGGACCTGAAGCGCTTGCTGCAGAGGGTCAAGGACTGCAGCCTCCCGTACGGATTGAGGCTCAACATCAAGAAAACAAAGATTCTCACCACTGGGCCAATTGGCAGCATCAGGATGGATGGTGAAGAGATTCAGATTGTTCACAGCTTTAGTTTGCTTGGCTCCACAGTCAACACTCTCAACACCAGTAGCCAGGAAATTAACAGACGTATTGCGATGGGAAAGTCTGCTGTTAGGGACCTCTCCAAAGTACAAAAAGCAATGGTGTCTCTCTGGAGACTAAAGTGCATCTGATATAGGCCATGGCCTTTGCAATCACTTGTTATGCATCAGAGAGTTGGACAGTGACTAAGGAGGATAGAAGGAGAATTGATGCCTTTGAGCTGTGGTGCTGGAGAAGAGTATTGAATGCACCATGGACAAACAGATTCATCCTGGAAAGGGTGAAACCGGGTGGCTCCCTGGAGGCAAGGATTCTGAGGCTCCATCTAACGTACTTTGGACATGTTGTAAGGAGGGACCGGCCCTTGGAGAGGGACATCATGCTTGGGAGGGTGGAGGGACAGTGCAAGAGGGGAAGACCCTCTATGAGGTGGATTGATTCAGTGACTGGGGTAATCGGGATGGGAGTGTCAGAAACAGTGCAATTGGCACAGGACAGAGCAGAGTTTAGAGCTGGTGTACATAGGGTCGCTATGAGTCGCAAGCGACTCGACGGCACATAACTACAACAACATATGCATGTATCTGTCTCTCTGTGCACGGTTCTGTATGTAAATATGTGTATCCATGCAAATGGATATGTGTATGTACGTGTACATGTGTGTATGTGTACATGTGTGTACGTCCCTGCATATCAGGTGTGATTGTATACACATGCTTCTCTGGGTACGTATATACCCATAAACACGTGTCTGAGCACCTGTCTGTGTGCCTCTGTGTACATGTCTGCCTGTGTGTTTCTGTGCATGTATAAGCGTATGTATCTCTCTGTGAATATGTATATCCTTATGTTCATGTGAGTATGTATATATGTTTGTGCAGACGTATTTTTGTATGTGTGTACCTGTAAAGACTTGTGTGCACATGTTCCTCTGCAAAAGTATGTGTGCACCTGTGTGAACATGTTTCTGTGTGTATACAGTGCCTGTGCATATGAATATGTATATATTTGGTCCATATATATCCATGGATGTGTCTGTGTGTTTACATTTCTCTGTGCATGTGCATGTGCATGTCTGTATGATGCTAAGATGTGTGTAGCTATGCCTGTGCGGACATCTGCATACGTGTATGCCTGCATAGATATACGTATGTGTCTAAATCTGTATACCTATGTTTGCCCTATGAGTGCATTACTGTGTGTATTTCTGTGTACTCGTGTGTCTCTGTGTGTGCACCCGTGTGTTTATACATGTGTGCCTAGCTTTCTCATGCGTATGAAGTGAATGAAAATACCACAAGTTGGGTCCAGCGATCCATAGCCCTCAAAAGGGATGTCTTTGCTCTTTTTTTTATTTTATTAATTTTTTTGTGGACATACCGTCAAATCAGATCTGACTGGTACAGGAGGAGATTGCCCTTCCTTCTCCAGCAGAGCATCTGGTGGATTTGATCTGTGCGCCTCTGGGATTGCAGTGCAACTTCCTCCCACTAGGCCACCAGACCTCCGTCGTCTTTGCTCTTTAATATTTTAAAGACATCCTTTGCAACAGTTGTCAGGATGGGCGGGGTGGGGGGTGTTCTGCTGTGCATCGGGTCCCTGTAAGTCAGTGCACATTTGTGTGCATGTGTGTTCGGGTACAGGGCGTTGGCTGTTGACGGTGGGATTATTGTCCCTCGTGGGAGCCTGCCTACCAGAGCAGGATAGTGTGGGTCTGCAGAAGGAGCCGTGTAACGTGCATTAGGCGTGTCTGCCCTGGGTATGACCACCAAAGCGCCACCTCTGAAGACCTCCGTGGGCATGCGTGGCACGGCATGTGTCCCCACACCCGCATGCGATCTCTATGATGTGCCCCCACCCCTTCCACAGGGCTGCTGTCACAGAGCCTTGAGTTCAACTCTCCTGCCGACAACTACACCGTGTGTGAAGGGGACAATGCCACCCTCAGGTACTCCCACCTGGGACGTGGGTTGGGCAGCATGGCTTTCTGACACTATTAAAGCGGTCCAAGGGTGGGGGGCTGGCTCACACAGAGGGTTTGACACATCCCATCAGGAGACAGGTGCTAGGGTGACTCTGAACCCAGCTGTACCCCTGGGCCTCAGTGTCCCCTGCTGTCCAGAGAGTGGAGGGGACACAGCCATCTCTGCTGTGAAGAGTCACAAGTTTGTGTACGAGTGCCCAAAGGGTGTGCCCCAGAGTACTATTCACCATGTAAGGGTTAGCTTTATTATTTACCCCCCAGATTCCTGCATCTTTTCCCTCTCTCTGCGTCTCTGTTGTCCCCACACACACACCCTGCTCCCCGATTCTCTCTCCTCCTCTCTATCTGGATCTCTGTCCCCCTCTCCTTCTGAGTCTCTGGCAAACAGTGATTCAATAACCACCAACTCTTATTATATTGTGATACCGGAGACACAGCTTGCCCTCTCTGAGAAATCAGCTCACCCACGCCCTCAAAAGGGCACAGGAATATCTGCTCCCTAAGGCAGCAGGGGAAATCGCAGATGCCGAGTGCTTCCACCCACCCTAGCCCACCACAGACCAGGGAACTGGAGGGTCAGCTCCCAAGCGATGGTGATGAGAGAGACCCTTCCTCTCTCCTCTTCCGGGGCAGCTGCTTCATCGACGAGCATGTGACCCGCGTGGCCTGGCTGAACCGCTCCAACATCCTGTACGCGGGCAACGACCGCTGGACCAGTGACCCGCGGGTGCGGCTTCTCATCAACACGCCGGAGGAGTTCTCCATCCTCATAACCCAGGTGGGGCTCGGCGACGAGGGCCTGTACACCTGCTCCTTCCAGACCCGCCACCAGCCGTACACCACTCAGGTCTACCTCATCGTGCACGGTGAGTGCCTGGCTGGGCGCTGCGCAGAGGGGGGCGCATGCTTACACACCAGCATACCCTTGACCCCCCCGAGGAGGAGGGGCTGGACTCAGGACCCCGGGGTGTGGAGTAGGAGAGGGGGGGGGGGTCTGGACTCTTGGGTATGAGAGAGGAAGGGATTGAGGAGGGGACTTCCCAGTCTGAGGGTGGAAGGGGCTAAGGGTGAGTCCCCTCAGGTCTGAGGCTGGAGGGGCTGGGGGGCCAGGACTCTTGTCTGAGGGAGAAGATGGAAGTCTAACTCCTGTGTGAGCAGGAGGTGGGGGTG
>NW_006399958.1:2203252-2225091 GCF_000299155.1 Elephantulus edwardii
GGGGGGGATTCCTGTCTGAGGGAGGAGGTGGGGTGAGGACTCCTGAGGGAGGAGGCGGGCAGTCAGGACTCCTGTCTGAGGGAGGAGGTGGGGTGGGGATTCCCGTCTGAGGGAGGAGGTGGGGTGAGGACTCCAGTCTGAGGGAGGTGGTGGGGTGGGGATTCCTGTCTGAGGGAGGAGGGGGTGAGGTCTCTTGTCTGAGGGAGGAGGTGGGGTGAGGACTCCTGTCTGAGGGAGGAGGTGGGGTGAGGACTCCTGTCTGAGGGAGGAGGTGGGGTGAGGACTCCTGTCTGAGGGAGGAGGCAGGCAGTCACGTGTCTTGTCTGACGCCCTCTCACGGCTCCCCTTCCCCTCCGCCCGCAGTTCCCGCCCGCATTGTGAACATCTCATCCCCTGTGACCGTGAACGAGGGGGGCAATGTGAACCTGCTCTGTCTGGCTGTGGGGCGGCCGGAGCCCACCGTCACCTGGAGGCAGCTCCGAGGTGAGGACCCTATCCCTGCTAGAAGCCCCTTCTCCATTGTACTGTCTGGGTCCCTGGATTCCCCACACCCCTAGGCTGCATTCTCAGCCCCCCTCGTCCTCACCGAGATCCCCTAAACCCTCATGACTTATTTCCACCTCCCACTCTGTTCCCTCAAACTCCAGAACCTTACAGCCTCACCACCAGGTTCCACCTGCCATCCCATCCTCCAGCTCACCTGCTAGACCCCCATTTACCCCGATTCCCCAACCCAAATGTCCCTGGTTTCCCCTCCATCCTCAGGAGCTCAAATGGCCCTTTCTTCAAATTGCAGTCCTGATGGTGCAGTCGTTAAAGCACTCTCCTGCTAGCTGAAAGTTTGGCGGTTCAAATCCGCCACCCTCAACAGGAGAACAAGGAGGCAGTCTTGGGACCCCTGTGGGCGGGTCTGCGCTGCCCTGCAGCATGGCTAGAAGTCAGAGCCAACTTGACAGCTGCAGATTTGTGTTTTGAGTTCTTAAACAGCCCTGGTGGGGGGCTCAGTGGTTAAAGTGCTAGCCAATGGTTAGCGTTTGGGATTCACCAGCTCTCTCTCCGTGGGAGGAAGTTGGGGGGCAGTCTGCTTCTGTAAAGATTGTTGTTATGTGTCGTCCAGTCAGAACCAACTCCTAAGTGACCCTCCAGCAGGTTTTCAGAGGGTTGTAAATCACCTGGGAGGAGAATGCCAGACCTTCTTCCACCAAGCAGTTGGAGGATTCGAACCTCGTACCTTTGGGTTGGCAGCACAACTCCTTACTGCTAAGCCACCAGAGAGCTCTCTATAAAGACTACAACCTCTGAAACCCAACCTGGCACTTGTGCTCTGTCCCATAGGGCCATTGTGAGTCGGAACCAGCCATGGGCTGTTTTAGTCTGGTTTTGTTTTTAAGAGGAATTGGCACGGTGGCAGCCACAGTGGGTGCCGACGTCGTGATAATTGTGAGGGGGACTCACGACAGGGTGGTGTTTTGTCCTGTGTACTTTTGGGGTCAATGCCACCTAACACAAGTTGGGGGATACCCAGTGGCTCCTTTGGTCTTCGTTGCTATGTCTCGTCTGCTGGGAGGGCGTGGTCCCCGCCAGGACAACCTCGGCATCACCTGGGCACCGATGTCCACGTCTACTGAATCAGAAGGCTTCCCAGCCCCGCACTGCTGCACCCCACTGTGCCAGTGTCCAGGTGGTCCTTCCTGGTGCCCAAATCTGAGAACCACACCTCTTGGCTGTCCTCATGGTGCCAGCCGGTACATGGCATCCTGGTCCCCAGATATAACCCACCAGCCCCTTTTACGTGCATCTTCCATCACTGAGCCCCAAATTCCTGAGTGCTTACTCATTGGGTCTTTAGAGAAACCTGTGGTAAACTAGGTCTCTTTCCAGGAACCCCCTAATGCCCCAGAACCAAATAACTAGACTAGATCGTGAGATGCTGGAATCCTGCATAACCTAAATCCTAGATCCCAATCTCCATCCTGAGGTCTTCTCTGTCCAGTAATCTGGATTAAGATCCAAGTTGTGTGGATCTTGGAGACCAATCCCAAATGCTGATTCTCGCATCCCAGAACACTGGGCCAGCCCACCACTGGATCTGTATTTGCTAGACCTTGGAGCTAGCAAATCATCCCCCAAGGAGGCCTGGAGACACCACAAGGTTGGTGGTTCAAATCCACCAGCCGCTCCGAGGGAGGAAGTTGAAGCAATATGCTCCTGTAAATACTTAGAGCCTTGGAAACCTTATGGGGCACCCCACTCTGCAGCTAGGAGTCAGAATCCACTTGATGCAGTGGGTTGACTTTGACTCTGAAATCAAAGATGCAAGATTCTCACTCCAATTCCTGGATCGTCTTCACCAAACCCCAGCTTCCCTTCGCCCCCCCAGCTACCCCCCCCAGCAGGAGACCCCAGACCCCACGGACCGGGCCCTCCAGGCCCTGCGGTGCCCGCCCCGCTGATGTGTGTCCTGTTGTACCCGTGTTGTCCCGTGTTAAGTGTCTGTGTCCGGCCCCGCCCCCTCCCCCCACCCTCCCACACAGATGGCTTCACCTCAGAGGGCGAAATCCTAGAGATTTCCGACATTCAGCGGGGCCAGGCGGGCGAGTATGAGTGTGTGACCCACAACGGGGTCAACTCTGCGCCGGACAGCCGCCGCGTGCTGGTCACCGTCAACTGTGAGTCTCCTGAACAGCGGGCAGCACAGGGGGAAGACATTGGGTCCCAGACGAGGAGGGACTGGGGGCCAGAGACTCTCCCAGGACTGAGGGAGGAAGGGCTGGGGGCTGGACCCCAGGGTCAGAGGGAGAAAGGGCTGGAAACTCACTTCTGGGTCTGAGGGAGGAGGGGCTGGGGACGCCCAGATTCCTGAATGGAGGAAGGAAAGGGCAGAGGCCTGGGCTGGGGGGCAGGAGCCCTACGTCTGAAGGCCGAGGGACGGGAAGTCCTCGTCCCAGGTGACTAGGAGAAATCGCTGACCCTGGATTCTCACCAGATCCTCCGACCATCACGGACGTGACCAGCGCGCGCACAGCCCTGGGCCGGGCAGCCCTCCTGCGCTGCGAAGCCATGGCCGTGCCCCCAGCGGACTTCCAGTGGTACAAGGACGACAGACTGTGAGGACGACCCCGGGGTGGGGTTAGGGTGAAGGGTGTGGTCCATCTCAGTGATAGGGTCCCCCTGGAACCCACCCCCTCCCCGGGAAGTAGGGAGATGAGGCTTCCCAAACTAAGCAGGAAAAGGCGAGAGGTCGGGGGTCGGTGCTGAGTTCCTGTGGGGGGGATTGAGGTTGGAGCTCTGTCGAATGTGGGAGCCCCTACAGATTGGAGGCGCACACTGTGAGAGTCCAGTGTCCCAAGGGGCCTGTCTCCAGAGTCTCTGGAGAGATCCAGGGGGCTGACTCGGAGTTAAACCCCAGATTCGTAAGGTCATCAAGTTCAGGGGAGAATACTCATCCCAAGGGATTGAGAGACTGTGGGAGACCAGAGTCTCCAGGGATCAGAGGGCCCTGAGGCTAGAGACCAAAGTCTTGAGGATGAAGAGGAGGGGGGTCTCAAGACTGGGGACTAGAATCCCCAGGGATCCCCTACCCCCAGGATTTGGTGTCCTGAGTCCAGAGAAGAACCCTGGAGTTAGGCACCCCCATCCCATACTAGAGACCAGAATTCCTGGGAATCAGGGGGTCCTTAAGGTTAGAGAAGAAACCCAGTTTACGCAGCTGTTGAGGCTGCTTGCTTGTTAGCCAAAAGGTAGGAGGCGGGAATCCATCCACCGCTCTGCGGGAGAAAGATGAAGTCCCCAAGGAAAACCTATGGGACAGTTCAATACTGTCCTGCTGGGTCGCCAAGCATGGGAATGACTTGGGGTGCAGGGTGGGGTGGGTCCTGGGCCCCAGTAACACGGCCTGGCCCCCCACCCCGTCCCCGGCAGGCTGAGCAGCGGCGCGGCCGAGGGCCTGAAGGTGCAGACGGAGCGCACCCGCTCCATGCTGCTGTTCGCCAACGTGAGCGCCCGGCACTACGGCAACTACACGTGTCGCGCTGCCAACCGGCTTGGAGCGTCCAGCGCCTCGATGCGGCTGCTGCGTGCGTCCGGGGATCGGTGATTGGTGGGAGGCGGAGGGGAGGGCGTTGCTGCGTGGGTGGGCGGGGTCTGTGATTGGTGGGATGTGGAGGGGGCGTGACCGCGTGGGTGGGCGGGTGTCAGGTCTTGCATCAACATGTAGCTGTTGCGTGCATCTGGGGGGTCGGTGATTGGTGGGATGTGGAGGGGACGTGGCCGCGTGGGTGGGCGGCATCAGATCCAGTATCAACATGTAGCAGCTGCGTGCATCTGAGGGTCGGTGATTGGTTGGGCACTATAGGGGCGTGGTCATGGTGGTGGGCGGGGCTCAGGACCAGCGTCTCCAAGCTGGTGATTGGCGGGATGCAGGTGGGGCGTGGCCATGAGGGTGAGCAGGGGTCGGGGGAGGGGCCAAGAATAGGAGAGGCTCCAGATTCCCCTTCAGACAACAGGCTGATTTAACAAAGGGGTGCAAAGACTCAAAAACAACACGACATAGCAAGAGATAGATCCATTCGGCAGCTATTTACTGCGCCCCTATTAAAATAACGCATGGATTGCCGAAAGAACAAGCGAATATGCTTTGGGGAAATCGCAACCAGGAAGGAGCTCCTTGGAGGTAAGATTGGTGACATTTGGTCTCTCATACTTTGAGCATGTTGTCAGGAGGGGCTGGTCTTTGCAAAAAGACATCATGATGAGAAAAGTAGAGGATCAGAGAAAGAGAAGACAACCTCAACGAAATGGATTAACAGAGTGACTGTAACGATGGCTGAGATCTATCAGAGATGATGAGGATGGCACAGGACAGGGCAAAGTTCATATCCCTTGTTCATAATGTCACTATGAGTCCTGGTTACTTAACGACTAAATTAGAGAGCCCCGCTGGTGTAATCCATAGAGAATGACGAAGGAGGATAGAAGGAGAATTGATGCCTTTGAGCTGTGGTGCTGGAGAAGAGTAATGAGGGTACCATGGACTGCTAGGAAAACAAACAGATTCATCCTGGAAAGGGTCAAACCGGGCTGCTCCTTGGAGGCAAGGATTCTAAGGCTCCGTCTGACATACTTTGGACATGTTGCAAGGAGGGACAGGTCCTTAGAGAAGGACATCATGCTTGGTAGGGTGGAGGGACAGCGCAGAAGGGGAAGGCCCCCTGTGAGGTGGATTGATTCAATGATTGGGGTAATCGGGATGGGGGTATCGGAGATGGTGCGATTGGCACAGGACAGAACAGAGTTTAGGGCTGTTGTACATAGGGTCGCTATGAGTCACAAGCGACTCGATGGCACATAACAACAACAACAACCCAAAGTGGGGTGCTTCTCTGATACCATAATTCAGCAGCACTCCACAGCTGGAGAGAGCTACCAGTCAATTCAGGCTGGATCGCCATGAGTTTTGAGTTTCTAAAGGTCAAGCTTGAAAGCCAAGGAGCAATACACAAAAGAGACATGCTTGGGAGATTCCTGGAACTTGGTCCTAAGACAAGCACGCCTCGTTTTATTGCGCTTGGCTCTTCCTGAGCTTCACAGACACTGCTTTTCCTTTTTACCAACTTAAAAAGCTGCGGCAACCCTGCCTGGAGCGATTCTGTCAGCACCATTTCTCCAGTAGCATGTGCTCACTCACTTCTCTGTGCTACATTATAATCATTCTCAGAAATACTTCACACTTTCTCAGTGTGCTATTGCACATTTCATAGACTACCGTCTAGTGTCAACATAATTTTCTATGCATCGGGAAACAAAACAAAAAAAAACACCCCAAAAGCATCCACATGACTTGCTCTGGTGCAGTGGTCTGAAACTGAACCCACAGTATCTCCAAGGTGTACCTGTAACAAAATAGAAAAGTAATGAATGAGTGATACCTACATAAGCAAATGTATATGTGCCCATTCCAAACCCATTACCCGTGGAGTCAACTCTGACTCCTGGTGACCCCATGTGTTACAGACTAGAACTACCGGACGGCCTTTTAATGGCTGAACATGTCCTGGTGACGCAGAGGGTGAAGCAATGGTCTGCTAACCAAAAGGTTATTGCTTCGAGTCCACCAGCCGATCAGTGGGGGAAAGATGAGAAAATTTTATTCCATCAAGGTTTACAGCTTTGGGAAATCTATGGGGCAGTTCTGCTTGGTCCTACAGGGTCTCTGTGAGTTCGAACCAGCTCGACTACCGTGGGTTTGGTCTTTATGAAAGCATATAACCGGGCCTTTCTTCCAGGGTGTGCCAAGATGGGTTTGAACTGCGACCCTTTACATTAGTTGTAGAATGCAGACCGTTTGCACTTACAAGCAAATACACATGTGCAAAAACACATGAGCTTGGTGGCATATTCATAGGAATCCAAAACTAGTGCCTCTCTGGCTGTTTGAATGCACCCCATCTAAGGAAGAAAGATGGGCAATCTCTTCCCATGTGGTTTACAATCTGGAAAGCCCAAGGTTAGGGGGTGTCAGCTTTGTGTCAGTTCTAACAGGACTCCAGTGAGTGGATGAAGGGTGAGGAAGAAGAGGAATCTTGGAGAGGATGAGGAGTGTCCAGTTTAGATCAGCTAATCCTAGAGGCTTGAGATTGTTCACAGCGTTAGTTTGCTTGACTCCACAGTCAACACTCTTGGCACCAGTAGCCAGGAAATTAAAAGACGTATTGCAATGGGGAAATCTGCTGTCAGAGACCTCTCCAAAGTACTGAAGAGCCATGGTGTCTCTCTAGAGACTAAGGTGAGTCTGATACAGGCCATGGTCTTTGCAATCACTTGTTATGCGTCAGAGAGCTGGGCAATGTCTAGGGAGGATAGAAGGAGACTTGATGCCATTGAGCTTTGATGTTGGAGAAGAGTTTTGAGGGTACCATGGACTGCTAAGAAAAACATTCGGCGAGCTCTGGTGGCCTAGTGGCAAGAAGCTGCACTGCAACCACAGAGGTACACAGTTCAAATCCACCAGATGCTCTGCTGAAGAAGGAGGAACAATCTCCTCCTGTACCAGTCAGATCTGATTTGATGGTACACACATAATAAAAAAAAAATTAAAAAAAAAACAAACCCAAGAACAAACAGATTCATCTTGGAGAGGGTTAAACTGGGCTGCTCCTTGGAGGCAAAGATTCTGAGGCTCAGTCTAACATACTTTGGACATGTTGTAAGGAGGGACCAGTCCTTGGAGAGGGACATCATGTTTGGGAGCATGGAGAGACGGTGTAGGAGGGGAAGGCCCTCTGAGTTGGATTGATTCAGTGACTGGGGTAATCGGGATGGGTGTATCAGAGACAGTGCGACTGGCACAGGATAGGGCAGAATTTAGGGCTGTTGTACATAGGGTCGCTATGAGTCACAAGTGACTTGACAGCACATAACAACAACCCTAGAGGCTTCCTGTAGGCAACACTGTTTGGATTGAGACCTGAACAGGAAGAAGCCAGTTCTGTTACGAACGCAGGAAGGATTCAGCAGGCAAGGAAACATCATGTGCAGAGGCGCAGCAAGGAAGAACCGGAGCGAGGGATAACATGGTGCCTCAGTTAAAGAGAGACTTAGAGGCCAGCAGCTCGTAAACCGTGATGAGAGCCATTAGTCAGCGTGTGGCAAGTCCATGTGCTGCACAGGAGGACCGAACTCTGTAGGCTGGCATAGCTGGGACCATTCGGAAAGGCATTGTCAGGTCTTTCTTTGAAGGCACCTCTAGGTGAATTTGAACCACCAACCCTTTGCTTAGGAGTCCAGCATTTAACAGCTTGCATCACTCAGGGTCTCCTTCATCCATGGCGTGGCATTTGGATTTCATTTTACATCAGAATGAGCCCACTTGAGGTTATTAAGCTGAGGAGTAGCATCTAGATGGGGAAAATAATAATAATAAACTCATTGTCAAATCAGAACCAGCTCATAGTTGGACCTCCATTGAAGTTTTCAAGGCTGGAAATCACGCAGGAGGAGATTGGCTATCTTTCTCTCTTGGAGGCACGGAGATTCGAACCGCCAGAGAGGCACAGCCTTTGGATTAGCATTGCAGCTCCACCGTTAAAGACAGCTCGGGAGCAAATCAAACGCACCTTTTGGTCAAGCCAACTTTGCAGCTCATGGAGACCCTACATATTAACAGAGTAGAACTGGAGTTTTCCGGGCTGCACTGTTGGCAGATGCAGGGTGCCAGGCCTTTCTTCTGCAGTGCTGCAAGGTGGGTCAGAAAGCACCATGCAAGGTTATTGAGTACGGGTCACTCATCGGCGGCTATTTGAGGAATGACCTGTAGGGGGCAATATAGAGGCAGGAGCGCCCCCAGCGGCGGCCGCGGAAACAACGTGGCCAGGCCCCTGGGCCAAAATGTGAAAGGGTGGATGGGCGAAGCTAGGTCCAGGGCAATTCCAAGATTTTCCTTAAAACAGCTGGAGAGAGAGGATTGGGAGTAGGGGAGCTGCTTTATTTTATTTTATTTTTGTTTTATTTTATTATTTTGTGTGTTCTTGTGGTTGTTATGTGCCGTCGAGTCTCTTGCGACTCATAGCGACCCTATGTACAGCAGCCCTAAACCCTGCTCTATCCTGTGCCAATCTCATTGCCTCTGACACACCCATCCTGATGACCCCAGTCACTGAATCAATCCACCTCATAGAGGGTCTTCCCCTCCTACGCCGTCCCTCCACCCTCCCAAGCACGATGTCCCTCTCCAAAGACCGGTCCCTCCTTACAACATGTCCAAAGTATGTTAGATGGAGCCTCAGAATCCTTGCCTCCAAGGAGCAGCCCGGTTTAACCCTCTCCAGGATGAATGTTTGTTTTCCTGGCAGTCCACGGTATACTCAATACTCTTCTCCAACACCAAAGCTCAAAGGCATCAATTCTTCTATCCTCCCTAGTCATTGTCCAATTCTCTGACACATATGTGACTGAAAGACCATGGTCTGTATCAGATGCACCTTAGTCTCCAGAGAGACACCATTGCTCTTCAGTACTTAGGAGAGGTCCCTAACAGCAGACTTTCCCATTGCAATACGTCTTTTAATTTCTTGGCTGCTGGTGCCAAGAGTGTTGATTGTGGAGCCAAGCAGACTAAAGCTGTGAATAATCATCTCTTCACTATCCATCCTGATGCCGCCAATTAGTGTATTCTGTGTGTATGTACCGTCAAATCGGATCTGACTGGTACAGGAGGAGATTGCTCCTCCTTTTCCTGAAAAGCATCTGATAGATTCGAACTGTGTACCTCTGGAATTACAGTGCAGCTTCTTGCCACTAGACTACCAGAGCTCCCATTTTTATTTTTTTTTTAGTTATTATTTTTTTTTAATGGAGACATTGGAGGAGAAAAGTTGAAAGTGCGGTGTTTGGGGGGGGGGTGTGGAGTATGAGACAGCTGGTGGAAATCTGTAAACGGGAAAGGCAGATGCACCTTGAGAATAGAGAACTGAAAGACACAGAGGGAGAAGACTTGTGTGGACAAGAGTCACTTTCTCAACAAGATTCCAATTCTCAAAACATGCCTTCAAAGAGTGGAGAAGGCAGACACGTCACAGAGACCCTTGAGAAAATCCACCTGACACTGACCCCATTGCAAGTCAGGGAAGAAATATCATCTATTGAGTTTTCAGTGGGTGGATTTTTTTCCCCCCAGAAGCAGTTAGCCAGGACTTTCTTCCAAGGCACCTTGGGGGTAGTCTCGAACTGCCACCCTTTTGGTGAGCCTCTGAGCATGTTAACCATTTGCACCAAGCAAATGCACACATACCAGGACTTTGGAGAGGTAGGCGTGCAAATGAGACACTCAAAGATTCAGAGACCGGGAGCAGGTGGGTCAGGAGAGGCACACTCGGGGTTCCTGCCCCTCCCAAGTTTCCTTTTGTGACTTGTTCCTCTCTCTTTAGGCCCGGGATCCCTGGAAAATTCGGCCCCAAGGCCCCCGGGGCCCCTGACCCTCCTCTCTGCCCTGAGCTGGCTGTGGTGGAGGATGTAGGAGCAGCCCCCCAGAAGCTGGTCTCCCCCTGCCGGGGGCCTCAGGCTGAGAGCAAGAGAGGAAGAGGGAGCGAGCGCCGTGGGTCTCCAGGGGGTGGAAGAGCTCTTGGCCACCGAGGAGGAAGAAGAGAGGAAAAGGAAGAAGAGGAGGAGGAGGAGGAGGAAGAGAGGTCTTTAGAGAACCCATCACTGTGAGGGATTACACAAAATTATGCATCTTTCTACAGCCATTCTCGCCACCCCTTCACGTTTCTGGTTGTGACCCACCCCCGGCCACCCCACACCCCTCTCTTAGCTCAGGCTGTCAGCTGAATCGCTTGTGTGCGAGGGCGCACGTGTGTATGCATGTGTGCGCACAGGTGCGTGTGTGTATGTGCGTGTTTGCATGTGTGTGTGTGTGTATGTGTGGAAGGGAAGGAGGTCCAACAGCTCTCCCTCCCCTGGCACCCCAATGGCCACTGTCCCCAACCTGCCACCTCTCACCTCTGCTGGAGGTAGGTATGGGGCATTGCGGTGGATGCTGCAAAGAGAGGTCGTCCGGTGTCCCTGCTCCCCAAATATATGCACGCACACTGACACCCCCCCCTCACCTCATCCCCGCCTGTTGAAAGGGGATTTCCTGGGCAGGATAGGGGTGTGGAGGGGTATTACCATCACATCAAGCTGTCACCCAGCCTTTGTGAATAAGTGGGAGGTCCCCGTGCTACCTGGAACCAGAGGTCCCTTAACAAGCTCAGCGGCCTGAGACCCTCTCACGTCCCCTGCTCTCTCCTTCCCCACCCCCACCCCAGACTTTCTGGCCCCCTTCTGGGCCAGTCGGTGCTTCCATCTGTCTATCAGGCTGTGACTATGGTCACCAGTCCAGTTTCAGTGCTTTGTCCCACCCGCAGTCCCCAGGGCCACCTGCAGGGCCGACCAGCCACACCCAGAACCCTAGGTGTGGGCTAACTGGTTTGCCATTTGGCCTCTCCACTGACGGTAATTCCCAAAGGCTGTCCTGATCATCCCTGCACACACCCAGACACACACATACACACACACACCAGCGACTGTGACCAGCAATAGCTTCCCCTGGCCCCACCTGTCCCGAAACCAATGACCAACTGTAATTTCCCCGAGGAGGGTGGGCGACTGTGGTCGGGAAGGGGCTCTGAGAGGCTGTATGTAGCCCCAGCTCTGATTGCAGGAGTACACCACCCTGGTACATCCCACACCAAGTGGGAGCGGGGGTGGGGCGGGGAGACAGAGGGGCAGCACCCAGGCATCCAGAGCCCAAATGAAGATGACCAGCTCTGCGTCCTGGGTGGACCTCTGTCCCCTCTCACCCCAAACCATCCCACTCAGAGCTTGGTGGGGAAGAGGACAGAGTAGGGGCAGGGGACAAGGGGCAGTGACTGTACCTCAGACGGGGGCGTGGGCCCCATCCCACATTGTCTTCCATTCCCAGGGTCCAGGGGACAGGGAGGGGTGGGGGAAGAAACCCGAGGGTGGGAGGGCGGGGGGCCCTGGGGGCCGTGTGTTCCAATTCATGGGGAGTGTTGAGACCACCTCACCAATAAACGCCTTTTTCCAAAGTCCCTGCCTGCAGGTGTCTGTATTTTTAAGGGCATGTGTGTTGCGGGTGCTGGCAAGTGAGTTCTGACTCATATATAACAACTGCTTTGGGTGCACACACTGCCTGGTCCTGAGCCATCTTCACAACCCTTGCTGTTTCATTCCACTCTTGGAGCCACTCGGTTCATTGTCAACTGTCTTCTTTTTCCCTGACTCTCTACTTGGCCAAGCCTGGTTCCTTCTCCAGGAACTGGTTCCTCCTGCTATCACATCCGCAATAAAGTAAAATAATATTTTCCATTGTTTCCTCCACATCTGAAAGTTGCATAAGGAATATCCCATATCCGATGAAGAACCAATGCCTTTGAGTTGTGGTGTCTCCGGTCTTGAATATCCCAAGGACTGCCAAGAGAACAAACAGATCTTTCTTAGAGGAAGTGCAACCAGAGCGGTCCTTGGAGGCAAGGATAGTGAAACTTGATCTCACTTACTTTGGGGGTTATTTTCAGAAGGAACCAGGCCTTTGAGAGAGACATGCTGGCAAAGGGAGAGGATCAGCAGAAGAGGGGAAGAGCCTCAATGGCTGATAGATTTCACTGGTACATGAACTTGAGCATGTGAGCGATTTGTGAGGATGATATGGGAGAGGGCAAGTTTCAGATCTGTTGTTGATAAGGTTACTGAGAATTGTCGTTGATTCAGCTGCTCCGCACACCATGTAATTTGAGGCAACAGATGTGAAGCCCAGGGTCGAAGAAAGAGAAGCCTGCTTCCTGGCCTGGCTGAGACAAAGCTGTCCTGATTGGAGCACTGTATCCTGAGTTGTTCCTGAAGGAGAATTGCAACTTAGGATTTCCCTCCCACATACCGCTGTCGTCTCATCAGTTCAACTCATAGACACTCTCCATCATGCTCTCAAGACTAAATCTTTACAGGTGGAGACTACCTGTCTTTTCTCCTGCAGATCAGCTGGTGGAGTCAAACGGCCAACTTTCAAAACTTGCCATCATCACCCTTGTTGCAGACTGAGGGTAAAGTAATTTCATCATTATTAATAATGAGACAGACATCCAGGAATGAGATAGAACAGAGAGCATAAGACAGGGGGCCAGCAGTTCTCAACTGAAGACCCTAAGTCATGTTTCTTTGTGTATTTCTTGATAATCAGGGGAAGCAAATCATAAATGGAATTCCTTGTAATTGAAGCCAAGCTCTTTCTATTGAAAACCTTCCCTTTGACTCAGGAAAGAGGGGTTAGCTTGATGCTCAGGAAATAATACTCCCTCTGTAGAGGGGCCCTAGCTGTCTCCTGTCTGCAGGGAACAAACAGCTCATTTTCTGGGATCTGCCACAAGAGAAATCCTAACTTAGAAATTTGTAATTCCTTCCATTCCTGAACCAGGGTTTTTATATAATATTGGGTATAAAGTTTAGCTTCCCATAACCCTGACACATTTTTCCACTGGGCCACCAGGGATTCTCCTGAGACACTTCCTAATAAGTATAGTCTCTAAGGTTTGTGTGGCCATTGCAACAAGTTCTCAAACCCAGTAGAGAAGTCGTGAGCGCTTTGGGAAGGGATTGTTGGTGCTGGAATTGGTTAGAAGGTGTAGACTCTTTGGATCATGGTTGACCTCATGGAAATCGGCTTTGGGTTGTCAGAGCTGTTGATGTTAATGAGAATTCTGATCTCGGTGACGTTAGAGGACATAAGAAGGCACTGATGCCACCATTTCCATGCTGTTTTGTGTTCTTTTGTATTTTGAAAGATCAATAGATGTATTGCAATGGGCAAATCCACTGTCAGGGACTTCTCCAAAATACTGAAGAACAACAATTTTTAGTTTGAAAACTAACATGTCCCCAGTTCAGGCCATGGTCTTTTCAGTTACTTGTGCTTCTGAAAGCTGGACTATAAATAAGGATGGCTGAGGAAGAGTTGATGTCTCTGAGTTGTGGTGCTGGAGAAGAGCACTCAATACCCCATGGATTGGCAAAAGAACAAAGAGCCATGTCTTGGAGCAACCAGAATGCTCCTGGAAGGCAAAGACGGTGAAGCTTTGTCTCTTACACTTTGGACTTCAATGTTGCTAGGTGAGGCTATTGCTTGGAAAAAAAGAATATCCTAAGAAGACTCTCAGCGAGGTATGTTGACATAATGACTGTAGCAATAAGCTCAAGTGTTCCAGAGATGATGAAGACAGCACAGGAATAGGACTCAGGTCTGTTGTTCATAGGGTTGCTTTGACTTATACTCAACCTGACGGCACCAAACCACAATTCCATAATCCTGAAGCTTCCTTGCCTTTCCAATTCATGTCTATTTCTGATTGGTGGTGGGTGACAAGCAACTCTTCCATGGTAATCACAGGTGTTTTCCAAGGTCAATTCCATGCACAGTGCTTGGACCTGGTGGCCCCAGTTTCGAATGCAGAACTATGGGGAAGGGTTAGAGGGGCAGTTCCCCAAGGCTGTGGCAATTATTGCTGGTCCTGTTTCTTTTCCTGCTTCTTCCTTAGACCTTGACTCCACGTGTTTGTCTGTGTCTCTGTTTGTTTTGTTCTCTCTGACCTTAGCAGTGTTCACCGTACTCTCCTTCCTTCCTTTCCTGTCTTGCGGGGTGACGTATCACTAGCCTGCCCCAGCGGGGACCGTTACACTCATGTCCACGTTATTTTTTTCAGCCTTCAAGACCACTCATGGTCTACATGGTCCTCTACCTACGTGCTCTCCCTCCTCTGCCTCCTGTGCTTCAAACTCTGACCTCTGTCATTTGCACAACACCCCAGACTTTCTTCTGTCTTGGAGTGACTTCACTCATTGTTTCTTCTTCTTCCTCTCCCTAGGATCCTTTGCTCTTAGGCGAGCCTAGAGCTAGACTTCCCCTCTGCCTTCAAGTCATTGTTCAAGTGCAAATCCACCTCTAACACATATTGTACTCCTTTCTCTGCATTATTTCCTCCAAGCATATAGCACCATTTACCAAGCTGTCACTTTGTTTATTATTTGCTTCTCTTTCTTTCTATCCTTCTGTTTCCAGAATGACAGCTCTTTAAGGAAAAAGATTTTCGAGATCAGGTTCAGCAAGGCATCCTCAGCTCTTGCCACAGTGTCCAAAACATAGTAGGGATTCAGTAATGAAAGTATCTTATCCATAAATGCATGCATGTCACTCCTTTTCTCAAGGAGAGCTATGGTAGCCTACTGGTAAGAAGCTTCATTGCAATCCCAAAAGCACATGGCTCAAATCCACAAGCTTCTCTGTGAGAGAAGGAGGGACAATCTCCTCCCAGGAGATTTATTGCCTCTAAAAAACTGCTGGAGGGTCAGCTATAGGTTGGTTCCAACTCAGTGGGACACAATAACAACCGCATGTCAAATCTATACAGTGACTGCTACACACACACACACACGCACACACACACACACACATATAACTGGTTGACACTTAAATTAAAAAGCTTAGGAAAGCAGACTGGGGAAGAAAGGGCGTTTCAAAAGAAAGTGACATGGAACGTCACAGAGTCCCAAGAGGATTTGGTCTGGCTGGTGGCTGGGTTTGGCACGACATTGTATGATGTAGAAGTTGGGCAAGGACCTGCCTGAAGGTCGCATGAAGTTCATGGAAGGTCTGGAAGTCCACGCAGTGATGTTTGCACCTCATACTTCATCCATGAAGAGGAGCATTGATGTTCAAATGTCAATGGATGCTTGATGCAGGAATTGCATGAGAATTCTATCTGGGGGGTCTGTATTGGGAGACAGAGGTTGAGGCAAGAAGATGAGGTGATGGAGGGAAGAGATGAAGCCGCAGGAATTGCCAGGTTCAAGGTGGAGAGGAGAAGATTATGCGCTGAAGAAGAAGGCTAGACAAGTTTCCTGACTTACTTAGCTCATGGAGACGGAAGGGTGGATCCCTGGTCTTGGCTTGGGAGACCTATCCTCAGTGTAGTGGGACTTATGGGTTGCAGAAGAAGATGGACAGTTTAATATTGTCCCACGTGAGCAGCGTAATCATGGGGATCTTCCAAGATGGGTGTCACTGGAGAACAATGGGAGGTGAGACACCTAAGGTGCTTACCTGAGGGACAAGCCTACTAGTGAGCTGACATATTCATGCGTGTGTCCTCCGTGCCCACTGCTGCTCTCTTCTTGTGAAATAACACCCTGAGTGAAGAGATGAGAGAACCTCTAAGTCTGGCCCAATCAGGAATAGTAGGTGAATTGAGGTGGGAAAGGGAAAAAATTCCCATAAGACCTTTCTGAGGAGAGTAAGGTCTTCCATCTGGACATTCAGACCCAGGCATGGATAGACCTCAGGCTTGGCTGCAGCGGTCACGTGTGAAATCCTCACCAACCAAGCATGTCCCCTCTTGGTCTGGTCAAGCCTCCTTGACCCATCGGAGGTCCACCAGAATTTGGTTTCTGAGGTTCTGTGACCTTTTCCCTCCCCTCTCCACATCTCCTTTCCCTCTGCGGGGGGTGGTGGTGGTGCTTACACAGACACAATGAGGCAGAAGACCAGGGTCTTAATTGCGGCTACCACAATGGCCACCAGAACCACTTCCGCCATGAGCTCTGGGGGATGAGAAGAATCCTGACTCACTTACGACACTGAACTCCTGTGTCCTTCCTCCCCCAACAGGTGGTGGTGGTGGTGGTTGTTATGTGCAGTCGAATCATAGCAACCCTGTGTACAACAGCCCTAATCCCTGCTCTATTCTGTGCCAATCGCACTGCCTCCAACACACTCATCCCAATTGCCCCACTCACTGAATCAATCCACCTCATAGAGGGCCTTCCCCTCCTGCACTGTCCCTCCACCTTCCCAAGCATCATGTCCTTCTCCAAGGGTACATCCCTCCTTGCAATGTCCAAAGCATGTCAGACAAAGCCCCAGAATCCTTGACTCAAAGGAGCAGCCCGGTTTAACCCTCTCCAAGATGAATCTGTTTGTTTTCCTAGCAGTCCATGGTATATTCAATACTCTTCTCCAGTACCACAGCTCAAAGGCACCAATTCTCCTTCTATCCTCCCTAGTCATTGTTCAACTCTCTGATGCATAACAAGTGATTGCAAAGACCATGGCCTGTATCAGATGCACGTTAGTCTCCAGAGAGACACCATTGCTCTTCAGTACTTTGAAGAGGTCCCTAACAGCAGACTTTTCCATCACTATACATCTTTTCATTCCCTGGCTACTGATGCCAAGAGTGTTGACTGTGGAGCCAAGCAAACTAAAACTGTGAACAATCTCAATCTCTTCACCATCCATCCTGATGCTACCGATTGGTCCAGTAGTGAGAATCTTTGTCTTCTTGACATTGAGCCTCAATCCATATTGAAGGCTGCAGTCCTTGACCCTCTGCAACAAGCACTTCAGGTCCTCCTCAGTTGCAGCAAGCAGGGTTGTGTCATCTACATAACACAGATTGTTGATAGATCTTCCACCAATTAGGCATTGTGATTAATTACATCAATCTGGGAGCTCCAATAGCCTCGTGGTAAGAAGCTGTGATGCCATCCCAAAGGCACACAGTTTGAATCCACCAGCTGCTCTGCAGAAAGATGGTCACTCTCTTCCCTTGCGATAAACTGCCTCTGAAATCCCACCAGAGGGTCAGCTACTCAATGGTAAACAACAACATTTAAGGGAACTGTGGTGGTAAGAGGCTGTGTTACAGTCCCAAAAGCACCCAAAATCCCAAAGGTTCAAATCCGCCAGTTGTTCCATAGGAAAAAGTTGGACAATCTCCTCCCATGCAATTCACTGCCTCTGAAAACCCACTGGAGGGTCAGCTCTGGGCTAGTCCCAACTCAGTGATACGTAACGACAACAACATTGTAATTCATATTCCAAGACAAAATGTGTGTGAATTGCTTTGTAAACTTTCACTCAAATCACATTTAAAAAAAAAAAAAACAAACCTCACACAAGCAAAAAGCAAAATAAGGGACTGATTAATAAACTTTACATCAATAGGGGCAAGAAGACATAGCCTTGGCACCAGTGACAATGACCTCCACTGAACTTGGCAAGGAGCAGTTCACTAATATCCTTGGGTCAAGGTTAAATTAAGCTAAGCCAGCTGGTTGCAGTCTGATCACTGAGCGACTTCTACCTTTGTAAACCCCATACCTGACCTTGGACCTATTTCCAGATGAAGACCAAGACCCAGCTCTGCCCTGAGGTGGAGGGAACCACATGTGTACCACAGCCCCAGAAAGGAACTCCCTACCTGTGCCATTCCCCAGCAACCCCTTGATGGTCAGGTTCTGTGGAGGATCTGGACAGACAGAAATAATTGTTTCTGTTTCAGTGGCAGGAGGATGCGTGTTTGGCCCTTTTCACCCACAAAGTTGAGAAATAGCAAAGATGAGTCTAGCATCCACTTTCTCACCAGCCTGCTCTTCAAGTACCCAGCATTCAGTATTCCGGGTTCTGTCCACTTCCCTAACATCCACTGCCCTCAGGGACCCAGGCATCTCTGCCCAGCACTCACAGGACACATTGAGCTGGATGGTGCTCTCTGTGGTCACACCTGCTCCAGGGAAGGTCACTTGACAGGTAAGGTTGGTGCCGTGGTGATGTGGCTTCGGGGTGAAGGACAGTACTGAGTGAGGGAGACTCTTTGGGTCCAGGGATGTGAGGGCAACACCAATCCAAGAGAAGGTGGGGAGTGTCCCCTTCTTACAGGCCCAAGGCACCTTACAGGCTATTTCTGTAGACTTTCCAGACTCTGGGGACCTCTGGATGTGGATCTTGGGTGTCTGGGTCAGAGCTGAGAAGAGAGAGGTGAGAAGGCGGGAGAGAGGAGAGAGAGAGAGAGAGAGAGAGAGAGAGAGAGAGAGAGAGAGAGAGATGAGAGAGAGGGGGGGGGAGAGAGAGAGGTGAGAGAGGGAGGGGGAGAGAGAGAGGTGAGAGAGGGAGGGGGGGAGAGAGAGAGAATGAGAAAGGAGAGAGAGGTGAGAGAGGGAGGGAGGGAGAGAGGAGAGAGAGGGGTGAGAGAGAGATGAGAGACAAGAGAGAGGTGAGAGAGAGGGAGGGAGGAGAGAGAGAATGAGAATGGAGAGAGAGGGAGGGAGGGAGAGAGAGAAAGAGAGGTGAGAGAGGGAGGGAGAGAGAGAGAATGGGGGAAGAGAGAGAGAAAAACAGGCTTTAGAGGTGGGGATTCTCAAATTGTCCCTAAAAGCAGCTTCTGCCTGTGGTCTGACTGGCTCCCCGCCAATCAACCCCAGCATCTTGTTCCACTCAGTCCCTCCCAGCAGCAGGCCGTCCATCCCACTGTCCTGTGGGCTATGACCCTTACCTGTCACACGCACAGGAAACCAGTATTCTAAGTAATTGTATTTCACATAAGATCCTCTGACGATCCTAAAGAAGTATGACCCCGTGTCGGTCATCCGGGCATCTCTGATGTCCAGGGAACACTGATTGTCTCGAGGGTCTCCAGTGAGCAAGAACCGGCCCTTGGTCTCCTCCCGCACTCTTCTGCTTCGGTCGTTTGTAGCCACTGGAGCGTCAAGGCGGTAATTGGTCCCATTCCGGAACCAGTAGCCAAACGCTGGAGTAGAGGGATACCAGTCTATGGAGGGGTAGGAGACAGAGCAGGGCACATGGACACACAGACCCTCTTGTACCGTCACTGCATTATTAATTTCCAGTTGGAATTCCTCACCCTGAACCAGGGACCCTGTAGGTTTGAAAGAAGGGTCAGTCACAGCTCCAGTGCTCACACCACTGCCCGTTCCCTTGCCCACTCACCTGCCCACAGTCAGGGCAGCGGCAGCAGCAACAACAGAAGCATTAGCATCTTTGGACTAAGAGACGTGAGGTCCTGGTGTGTCATAGGACTGAGAGGAAGCTCCAACAGGAAGTTTGGGCATGAGGTCAGAAAAGTAACCACAGAAGAGGAAACTCACACCACGCTGTCAGAGCCCTGGAAGGAAATTGCTTCCACTTTCTAGATGAGGTTCCCATGGGGACCACACACGTATCAAGTTGGGGTCCTACGCCCAGCTCCTGGCTGGCTGTGGACTTCCCCTTTCACACCACTGTTCACACCAGCAAAGCAGGAGCTGATGGCCAGGTTCTATGGATCACAGAGTCTACATGTTTTCGAGAGTCAATCCAGCCAGATTCAGGACTCAGGACTGAGGGAGAACCACCTGGCACACAAAAGGAGAAGTGACCCTGCAATGCAAGGAATACTAGTAACAGTGTGGCTGACTTCATGAATCCAACAGCCACATCTTAAGTTTCTTCTACTTCAGAGATCTCTCAAGTGCATGTCTTTGACAAATAGAAATTTATTCTCCTACTGGACCAGTCCTTGGAGAAGGACATCATGCTTAGAAGGGTGAAAGGGAAGTGCAGGAGAGGAAGACCCCAGATGAGATGGATTGACACAGTAACTGGGATAATGAGGTAGATGTGTCAGATACAGTAAGATTGGCCCAGGATAGAACAGCGTTCAGAGCTATTGTACATAGGGTCACTGTGAGTCATGGTTGACTCAGTGGCACATAACAACTACAACAAAAACAGTTTATGAAGCAAGAAGCCCAGAAATCAGGGTCTCAACTGTGTTGTTATTGTTGTTAACAAGCCATCAAGTAGACTATGACTCATAGGAACCTGTAGAACAAAGACGGGTCCACGAGGAAGACCTGGTCTGACTTCTATAAACTGCACAAAGGAAGACTGTCCCCGTCAACAACATCCACAACACGAAACAAGTTCCCACCAGGTCTAACTTGTGTCTGACACTCCTGCACCAATTTCTACTCATTTCAACACTACTCTTACTGCTTTATCTGGTCCAAATTCTGCTGCAATAGCTCGCAAAGCGCACAGACTCATACAATTATAGGGTTGTTGTTTTTTAATTTTTTTTACTTTATTATTTTTGTGTGAGTATACCGTCAAATCAGATCTGACTGGTACAGGAGATTGTCCCTCTTTCCCCGGCAGAGCATCTGGTGGATTCGAACCGTGTGCCTGAACCGTGTGCCTCTGGGATTGTAGTTGCAGCTCCTTGCCACTAGGCCACCAGAGCTCCCCTAGGGTTTTGTTTAAAAAAAATTATTAATTTTAATTAAAATTTACAGAGATTTTGGATTTCCATTCATTCATTATTGCATTTTTCTCCCTGCCTCCCCCCACTACCACCACCGCCCGCCCAGTTCACTCTTCTCTTTGAAAAGAAACAGAAAAATTCCTTCCTTGGTATTCAACCCCCCTGCCCCACCTCCCCTCCGAGTACACTCCACTATACAACCTTCATTCTGGACAATTAATAGGGTTTTAATAATAGGAATGTTAAAGGATACCATTTCAGTTGACAACAGGATACAAGTTCTCACTCAGGACAGCTTCTGAAGCATTCATACAGGCCCTTTGGCCTTCCACCTCACAGCTTTAGGCCAGCATTACAAACCTCTGGCTCTCCCCTCCCAGTCCTCCAACAAAACTTGGGCAAAGGCTGCTAGCTGTGCTTCCATGGGTTAACAGTCCCAAGGTCAGCTCTGTTTCATGTTGAGTCCTCTGGCTTTCTGCTGTGGCTACTTCTGCTGTCCTGTAGGTCTTGCTGGTGCAAGAATCTCTGGCCCCAAAGGACGTGCTGCGTTCTCAACTTCTTTGCTAGTGATGAGATCCTCAAAACCTACTGCTGAATCTGCTAAATGTAGTGGTAGAACTAGCCAACCCCCTTGTAGACGGGCGAACACACCCTTTTCACATTTTCCTGCCCATCCACATGGCAAAGTCAAAGTCAATGGCTAGTAAAGGGATCCTTAACACTACACACACTATGAACAACCAATCGAAGCCTCACGCTGTCTTAGGCCGTCTTCATGTTCTCTGCATGCTCAAGCCAATTGTTGAAGTCACGGTGTCAATCCATCTCATTACAGGTCCCCCTTTTTTGTTTCAACTGGCCCTCTACTTATCCAAACATGCTGTCTTTTCCCAAGGATTGCTGCCTCCAAAGCATGCGAGGTGAAGCTTCATCACCCTTGCCTCGAAGGACCACTGTGGTTGCACTTCCTCTAGGATAGATGTGTTTGTCTTTTGACAGTTCACAGGATAGTCAGGATTCTTTAATGAAACCACAATTCAAAGGCTAGCCCTGGGTGGAAAGTTTTCTGTGTCTTCTGGTTCCAAGAGCTTCCCAGTACAACAATCTGGGTCTAAAGAACATGCTCCTTTACTGGCTCTACTGTCCTGGTGGCTAAAATGTTTCCTCCTCTCCTCTCCTCTCCTCTCCTTTCCT
>NW_006399958.1:2225861-2228901 GCF_000299155.1 Elephantulus edwardii
TTCTCTTCTCTTCTCTTCTCTTCTCTTCTCTTCTCTCTCTCTCTCTCCCTCCCTTCTGCCATTCCATCTCTTAGTAGCATCCCAGGGAAACTACCCGTTCAACAGGAGGTCAGGGTTGTGACATAATTAAGGGTGTGGCATCCCACCCTCCTCCCCTTATGACTGATTGGCCATCAAAAGGATTCACCCAAGTCAAGGGCTCAGAGAAGACCTGGTCTGGCCCACAGTGGACACATGACAAACCCCAGATGGGCCCACCTTGAGATGAGAGGAGGAGGGAAGCACAAAGTTTGGCAACCAGAGGAACTTTCCGTTGCTCTGGGGGCCACAGTAGTCACAGCAACTCCCTGACTTGATGTTAGCACTCACTAACTTATCTCTACATGAGAGAAAGGGTTGTGGAAGCATCTGGGTCTGAAACTGACCAGAGATGGGAAGCTGAGATTTCCCTGGACCGGTTTGATATCACAGATTGGTGTCAGTGAAGATGGAACACGACGGATGGCTCTTGTCTCTGGGAAGCAACGGTATTTGGAGGAGTGATGTGAAATCAGAAATTGACAGACTACTAGTGCACCTGATGGAGGTTCAAACCTACCTACAGACAAAAAGACATGGCCATTGACTCCTTGAAAGTTTAGAGTCTAGAAAATCCTTTGTGGAAGTTCTACGTTGTTTTATAGGCTCACGAGGATTTGAAATGGACTCAGTACAATCAACAAAGAAATGCAGTAGTTTAGAGACACCTAGGATGGAAAAAAAACTGGCAAGCTGCCCCCAAAGAAATGACAGACTTGGAAACCCTATGGAAAAAACCTACTCTATCCTGGAGAATCACTATGAGGTAAAATTGGCTCGAGGGTAAACAACTACAACAGGACCCCTTGTTGGCATCTTAGTATCTGTTGGCGAAAAAGTTAGTGTAAGGGGCAAAGAATACAAAGGGCTGTAACCTTGGGACGTGGCTGTGTGCCTTGCACACAGAGGTGTCTTCAGAAGGAAGATGGCTAGCAGCTCTCCTGAGGCGCTCTGAGAAGGAAGATTACAAGCAGTACCCACACATCTTTAGACACTGACTTTTGTGAGAGTAGAAACAAATGTTCCTGTTCTTGATAAGGTTGTTGCAAAATGAGAGAAAGCACAGTTTATGAATACAAGGAAGTCTCGCTTGAATGTATGGTGTGTTTTTTTTTATCTAACTCTGTACCCAGCCCATTAAGGTCCCGTGAGGTAAACCTTAATGTTTCTATTTCTCTGTGAATTATTCCTTTGTTTCTGAATGCCAATAAAGGCAAAAGTTTTAGGGTTCCTGGGGGCTAGCGGCCTGAGCAAGCTCTAGCTTTTCTGGATTTACATTCTGCTTTGCTAGTCTTCCTTCAGCTCTGCCCACGAGAAACAACAGCTGGAAATAGTAACGCACTCCATAATGCCATTTAAAAAGTCCTGGTAATCTGGTCGCATAAAGATTCCAGCCAATACATCCTTTGGAACCTATCTACTCTACAACACAAAGTTCCTCAACTCACTATAATCAGTTTAGGCTCTTTCTGGAATTTCTTTGCATCTTTGAGTTCCAGTTGCTCCCTCTGCCTGTATCGCTTTCCCATGATATCTATTTGCTCACTTTCTGGCTTCTTTATTTAAAAATTTATTCTTTTGTGTGTGTACAGTCAAATCGGATCTGACAGGTACAGGAGGAGATTGCCCCTCCTTCTCCAGCAGAGCATCTGGTGGATTTGAACCACATACCTCTGAGATTGCAGTGCAGCCTCTTGCCACTAGGCCACCAGAGCTCCCTAGTGGGCTTCTTTCAATCTTTGCTTATGTGTCACCATCTCTACGAAGCCTACTCTGGTCAATCTTGTTAATTATAGGCATGATTCCCTCCAGCCCATGTAGTCTCAGTTTCCCTTAACTGTTCATTCTTTTCATATCTTCAAGTATGTTAATTTTTGAACTTACAGTGTCTTGTTATTTTCATATAAATATGTCTCTCTCTGTCAGAAAGCTTCTGGATGGATGGCTCAGAGTTCTGTTTTGTTCTGTACCCATAAAAAAAAAATTTCAACAAACAAATGGATAGAGAAGCTGTGATATATTCACATAATGGAATGCTACGCTGCATTGAAAAACCAGGAACTCATACAATATTATTCCAAATGGGTGACCCTGGAGGACATTATGCTGAGTGAAGTATCTCAGTCACAAAAGGACAAATACTGCATGGTGCCACTGTTGTAAAACAGGACTGACATCGGGGTTGGGGGGAGACTGAGAAAGATGGGCTTAAAAATGTATACGGCATTTCTTTTGCTTTTCAAGGAGAGGAGCAAAGGGGGGAGAGGGGGGAAGGGTTTGTGCGGGGAGAAGGGTGCAACAATGAAGGAATGGAATTCCAAAATCTCTGTAGATGTTCATTGAAATGAAAAATAAACTAAATTTAAAAAAAATGTATACGGCAGCTTTTTTTTTCCTCCGCCATCGTTTTTAGTGTGGCTCCGTTTTGTCTTCATTATGTCTTCTCATAAGACTTTCAGGATTAAGAGGTTCCTGGCCAAGAAACAGAAGCAGAACCGGTCCATTCCTCAGCGGATTAGAATGAAAACTGGCAATAAAATCAGGTACAACTCCAAGAGAAGACATTGGAGAAGAACCAAGCTGGGTCTCTAAGGAGTTGCACGCGTGATGGCAGCATACATAATGACCCTCGGTTCATTAGTATCGCACTGTGTCAAGTTGAATGGCCAAATCGGTTAATCTGATATTGATAGTCACCATTTGATCACTATCCATGGAACATGCTTCGTTATGCACCCACATTTTCAATAAATATATGAGACCTATGGCGTAAATTGAAAAAAAAATGTATACAGCATTGAAACCAATGAGGGATAAAGCTGTTTAACAGGGGTATGTGATTAGATATTTTTGTCATGACAGGAGTCAAGAGCGAAGGCTGCATAGTGGAGTGGACCTGGAGGGAGGGATTGTAAAACAATGAAAGAATTTTTCTTTTACTTTTCCAGGAGGGTAGTGAACT
>NW_006399958.1:2229244-2241957 GCF_000299155.1 Elephantulus edwardii
GGAGAAAAGTGCAACATTGAATAAATGGAAATCCAAAGTCTGTAAATTTTCCTTGAAATTAATAATAAACAACAAGAGTTAGCTCGGGTTTCGTCTTCGTGCACGTAGAGGTGGGCTTGAGAAAAGCGTCAACATGCCTCTGACAAGAGATTTATTACATCTTTCCATGGAGGATGAGAAGAAAAAGCATAAAAAGAAACGGCTAGTTCAGAGCCCAAATTCTTATTTTATGGATGTAAAATGTACAGGTTGCTACAAGATTACCCCAGTTTTCAGCCATGCTCAGACAGTGGTTCTTTGTGTAGGTTGTTCAACAGTGTTGTGTCAGCCGACAGGGGGAAAAGCCAGACTCACAGAAGGTTGTTCATTCAGAAGAAAACAACATTAATGCTCTCTGTGACTTCCTGAATTTCTCTTCGGTCACAGAAAGCCTTACCAATCAGTAATTCCAGTTAATCCATCATAATATAATAACATTTCAGTTTTTGGTGAAGTATGTGGCACTTACTTCTTTTGGTGTCAGTTTTTTCAATAAAGTTTTGATTATGGGCAAAAAATAATAATAATAAACAACAAGAAAAAAAATAATTCCATTATGCTGTTGTTAGGTGCTGGATATCTGATTCCAATTCATGGCGATTCTAGTTGTAAAGAGCTATACTGCCCATTCAAAGGCACACAGTTCGAATCCACCAGCTGCTCCCCAGGAGAAAGATGGGCAATCTTCTCCCATACAATTTGCAGCCTCTGAAAACTTGCTGGAGGGCCAGCTAGGAGTGAGCAGAGAACGCAGCAAAGAAGTAGAGTGCCAAGGGTGAGATAGCTGATTAGTAGTTTGGAATGTGGGGGAGAGTCTGACCCATAGGAATTATCCTTGGGCAGTTATGGGGTTAATGGGGATTCTCCTTCGTTCTGTGAAGTTAATGGAGGTTGGACACTGTTATTGTCAAGCCCACAGAGTACTTAAAACTGCCCAGTGAGTTGTCTGCTAGACTAATACGTGGAAAAGAAACCGTCCAAGACTAATACAGAGACAGGTGACCTAGCAGACACACATATAAGATTTTTTTTTCTCCTTCCCACTTGCCTTCTGTGGCCTTTCCTCTTCCCAGGACCCCCAGAAAAGTTGGCCCTGAGGCAAAATTAAGTGTTACACATACATAGAACAAAAACATCAAGAGGACTGTTTTAGATATGTTTGAGGTGACAACTGGACATTCAAGTGAAGACGTCAAGTAGGAAGTTGGATTTTCAAATCTGGAGTTCTTGGGAAAGGTCAGGATGGAAGTAAAGTCTAGTCTTTTTTTTACAATAATTTATTGAAATTAGATTCCACATTTTGGCAACTATTAAAATTTATTAGTACTACAAGTTAGGTCCCTAGGGAGTTATACACTGCTAACTCAAAAGATGGTGCCTCTTTGAAAGTTCGAGTCCACCAACTGTGCCACCAGAGAAATATATCCAATCTTCCCTGAAATAATTCACAGCCTATTAAAACTGGCTGGAGTATGAGTCAGTTCTAACTTGGCAACAGTGAATTTGCTCTTCTTTGTTTTAGCGTAGCAACTGGTAATGTCTGTTGTCATTGTTATGTGTCATCTAGTTGCCTGTTACAGCAGCCCTCTGAACCCTGCCCTGTTCTGAGCCAGTCTCACTAACTCCAACACACCTACCTCCATTGTCCCAATTACTGTATCAATCCATCTCATCTGAGGTCTTCCTCTCCTGCACTGTCCCACCACCCTTTCAAGCATGATGCCTTTCTCCAAGGACTGGTCCCTCCTGGCCACGTGCTCAAAATATGTGAGACAGAGCTTCAAAATTCTAGCCTTCAAAGAGAAACTTGGTTTCATTCTCTCCAAGACAGATCTGTATGATTTCTCAGTGGCTCATGGTATTTTCAAGACTCCTCTCCAGCACCACAACTCAAAGGCATCCAGTCTTCTTCTGTCACCCTTAGTCATGGTCCAATTCTCTTATTCATGGCGAGTAATTGTGAATACCGTGGTCTGGATCAGGCACACTTGAGTTTCCAGATGGACATCGTAGCTTCTCAGGAAATTCTCTTTCAACTGATTGGCGGCTCAGAGTAAATCTCACGTCGAGGTGATTATATCATATTTGATTTCATAAAGGGAATAACTTCATCCTAATTGACAAATCAGGGAGTCATGGGAAGCCATGTTGACACAGTCACATGACACATCACAACCACTAAATGTTGCATGCTCTGTCGGTTACTCATGTCGACTCCCCTGAGTTCTCCATAGAATTTTCTTGGCTGTGATAGTTTTGTTGTTATTTAGGTCTACAAGACAGCAAATTGGTTTTCCATACAACAACTCATACACACTCTTGAGTAGAAGAAAGAGATCAGAGAACAGAGAGGTTGACAGAAGCCAGGCTCACAAGGTCATGGTGAAGAGTTAGACAAACTCTGAAGGACATTAAGCAGAGAGGAGAGACAGAAGGTGATATGTTTTCAGATGAGGACTTTTAAAACTGGATCACGGGAGCTCTGGTGGCCTAGTGGCAAGAAGCTGCATTGTAATCCCAGAGGTATGCAGTTCAAATCCACCAGATGCTCTGCTGGAGAAGGAGGGGGCAATCTCCTCCTGTACCAGTCAGATCTGATTTGACGGTACACGTAAAAATAATACAATAAAAAGTAAAAAACAACAAAAAAAAAAAAAAACAACTGGATCACAAAACAAACAAGCAAAACCACTGCTACGGACTTCTTTAAAGTCTTACAGAGTATAAAGATGTCACTTTGAAGACTAACGTGCATCTGACCCAAGCTAGGGTATTGCCACTCACCTGATATGCATGTGAAAGTTGGACAGTGAATTAGAAAGATCAACGAAGAACGGATGCTTGTGCATCATGATGTTGGCAAAGAGTAGTGAAGACACTATGAACTAGCAAAAAGACTAAGCTCTGTCTTGAAACAAGTGCAGCCGGAGTTCTCCTTAGAAGTCAGGATGATCTCATGACATCCTCTTCACGTACGTTGGGCATGTTATCCGGAGAGACCAGCACCTGGAAAGGGATATCCTGCTTGCAAAAGTAATGAGTCCAAGAAAGAGAGGAAGGGCCTCAGCAAGACACATGAACATGGTGACGGCAATGGGATTAAGCAGAGCAGAGACTGTGAGAAGAGCACAGGCTGGGAGAGTGTCTCGTTATGTTGTATACTGCGTGGGTATGAATTGAAGTCGACTGGATGGCATCTAACAATAACAGCCATGATTCCAACTTATAACAACGCTGGGAGCATCACTTTAGGATTCTCAGGGCTCTTTAAATAAATGATGAATCTATGGAAGCAGAATGTCTTATCTTCCCCCCCCCCCACAATGGAGTATCTAGCTGTGGGTTTGGAACTGCTCACTTGTTCTTAACAGTCAAATGTTGTAACCACTGCACCACGCATGACCTGGGAGAGGGGATGGTGGGTGTACGGAGAAGTATTCAGAAACTGTGCTGGGCTTTTCTCCCCAACAACTCCGTCTTCGGTGGAGTCAGTACTATCTGGCCGTACTGTGCAAACCACAGTTGTTGAATCAGCAGGCATCTCTGCCAGCTCAGGAGTCTCATCTCTTCAAGCTGTTATATAAAGACATATGGAGCTCTTTGGTGGTGAGAGGGGGAGACGGGAAGGCTTGCTTTGGGAGTCCAGTCTTCCGTTATGGCAAGACAGGAAGTCACAGCCACTGCTGAGGGTGAAGAGGAAGTTCCACACTTCCTAGGGCACAGCCAACCACAGCCCTGCTCACACCTGGGTGGCCGCCCGCACAGTTCTAGAGACGCGACCAGGAGAGATGACCGGGCTGGGACCTGAGGCCTGGGAGAGAGAGAGGAAGCAGGACATCAAGAGTCACTCTGGATGTGACACAGCTCATGTCCTTAACCTCTGCCTGCTTTTGGAAATTATCTGACTTCCTTCCATTTGGAAAGGGAAAATAAAAGCCTGGCCGATTACGTGCGATGCATCGGAGAGTTGGACAGTGAATAAGGATGACTGAAAGAGAACTGATGCCTTTGAGCTGTGGTGCTGGAGAAGAGTGTTGAATATCCCATGGACTGCTAGGAGAACAAACAGATTCGTCCTGGAGAGGGTGAAGCCGGAATGCTCCCTGGAGTCAAGGATTCTGAAGCTTCGTCTGACATACTTTGGGCATGTTGCAAGGAGGGATTGGTCTTTGGAGAGGGACATCATATTTGGGAGAGTGGAGGGATGGCGCAGGAGAGGAAGACCCTCGATGAGACGGATCGATTCTATGAGTGGGGTGGTGGGAATGAGTGCGTTTGAGATGGCGAGGTTGGCACAGGATAGAAGAGCGTTTAGGGCTCTTGTACATAGGGTCACTACGAGTCACAAGCGACCCGATGGCACATAACAACAACCCTTGGGGGAGATAATATATTCAAAAGCCCAGCTCTGATGGGATTAAAGTGAAAATTCTGTTCTAGACCGTGGAGAGAACATGAAACTCATATTCAAATTCTTTGAATGGATAACAGATAAATAATAGGTAATATTTTATAAATTTTTGTGAACTGTGAATTATAACTGGGGAATTCCTGGGAGTCTCATCTCCAACTAGAAAGAAAGAAAAAAAAGGAGGTCCCCAGATTTGGGGAAACTGGGGCACCCACACTCACTGGATGGCTCTTGACTGGACTATGCTCCTTCGTGGGGACTTTGGGGGGCAGAGGTCGCGGAGTCTGCACTGGAGTCACCACACTCCGCATCTTCTTCTCTGGTAGGATGACCACAGGGGTCAGGGTTGGAGGTTGCTGCGGCTTCTTAGGTGCTTTTCCTAAGAGGAGGAAGGAAAATGAGAATACATGATTGGTTGCTCAAAAAAGGGGGACAGCCAATGGCAAGGGAGGCTGGTCTGAGAGGTGGCACCTGACTGACTCTGATTGGTTGATAATTGAGAAGAAGCTAATGGGACGCGACCATTTGTGGTGCTGATTGGCTCATCTCAGTTTCCGATGAACCTCCTTCTAGGGACCCTCTCAAATGCCCGTGGCAGCATCTGCCTGTCCAGCAGACCTCCTACTCACCCCGAAAGTGGCACAGGCAGCAGATGCACAGGACAAGAAGAGAGATCAGGAGGGCCAGGCCCAACAGGGAGCCTAGGACGATGCCAGCGATGGCCCCAGGGCTCAGGGTGGGACCTGGAAGGGGCAGAAAGAAGGGAGAGAAGGGGGCAAGGGGCCAGGGCTGCACCCACGTTTCCTAAGCCCCTAACTGCCTCTTCCCTCAGGGAATCAGACCTTCTGCCCCTCTTCTGGAAACCAAACACTAAATCCACAGCTGTCCACTCTATTTTGACTCATAGTGACCCTGAAGGACAGAGCAGAGCTGCCTCATAGGATTTCCGAGGTTAAGACCTTTACGGATGCAGACAGTTCCATCTTTCCCTACTGGTGGATTTGAACCACCGACCTTTTACTTAGTCGACGTTAGGTGTCGTCAGCATCTACTCAGAGTGATGACCGCTGAACAACAGATCCGAACCTCATCCTATTCTGCTCGAACTTCACCATCTCTGTTATCGGCACACAGATTGTTGCTGAGTCTTCCTCCAATCCTGATGCCACATTCTTCTTGGTAGAGTTTGATCTGGATAACCTTTTCGGCATTTATATTGAATAGGTATAGAGAGAGGGTTGTTGTTGTTGTTGTTGTTGTTGTTGTGTGCTGTTGAGTCGCTTGCGACTCATAGCGCACAACAGCCCTGAACCCTGCTCTATCTTGTGCCAACCTCACTGTCTCTGACACACCTACCCCCAATACCCCAGTCACTGAGTCGATCCATCTCATCGAGGGTCTTCCTCTCCTGCGCTGTCCCTCCACCCTCCCAAGCATGACGTCCCTCTCCAAGGACTGGTCCTTCCTTGCAACATGTCCGAAGTACGTCAGATGAAGCCTCAGAATCCTTGCCTCCTTCTACAGAGCAGCTCGTGGATTTGAACCATTCACCTTTTGATTATGCATAAGTCATGAGAGCTTCTTGTAAAGATCATAGCCCTAGGAACTCTATGAAGCAGTTCTACTCTGTCCTGCAGGTTCTGTGAGTTCATAGTGTCCCAGTGGTGATGGGTTTGGTTTTAAAAAGGCTACAGCGCAGAGTTTTGTTCTTTGTGGGGTCGCTGGGAAACAGTCCACTGGCCAGCTCCTAACAGCACAGACCAGATCTAGTCCGCATACATGAGGCCATCAGGAGTCAGGGTTCGCTTAAACATTAACAACACAGCAAAGCTCTACATGTTGACTGGTTCACGTTGAAAACAAACACAGAAAGAAATGAAGTCTGAGATTAAGACGCTGGGATATTCTGGGCTTAGAGTTTAGGTAAAGAGAAGTAGGGTGAGAAGGGTGGAAAAGGGATCCTGGAGAGCTGGGAGGAAGCCCAAGGGAATGCGTCCACAGCCCCACTCACCGGCCTGGTAGATCCGGCTTTGTGAAGGGGTCCCTGGCTGGCCCCCCAGGGTGGGCAGGATTCGCAAGGCCCAGGAGTTGGGTCTTCGCCGTGGCAGGGGCACCACGGCGGAGCGCTCGCGAGGCCCCAGGACCAGCAGGGAGACCCAGTTATTGTAGGTGGGGGCTCTGCCTGCGTCCAGTCCCTCCTGCCTCGCCTGCACCGCAAAGCCGCTGATCAGAGCCCCACGCTCCACATCCCAGGTGAGCACCGCCCCGTCCTGTGCTCTCTGCAGCTTCCACGAGGAGATGGAGGGTCCTGGGGGAGAGGAGGGGACTGAGGGCGAGCGCTGGAGGGGGACCAGGCTCCCGAGTCTGGGGGAGGAGGAGCCTGAGAACTGGGCTCCGGAGGGGGCGAGGTATGGGGGTGCTTAAACTCTTGAATCTGAGGAAAGAGGGGCTGAAGGCTTGGATGCCTGCAGGCGGCAGGGACCCCTGGGTCTGAGGAAGGAGGGCTTGAGGTTTGTTGGCTCCAGGGTTTGAGGGAAGTGGAGGGGCTAATGACGAGGACTCCCAGGTCTGCAGGAGGAGGAGGGGGTCAGTACTCTCAGGTCTGGGGGGGGAGGGGCTAGGGCTGGGTCTTCAGGGTCTGAAGGAAGAGGGAGGAGAGGATAGAGGTGCTGGACAATTGGGTCTGAGGGAGGAGGAATTGGGGGTCAAGACTGCCAGGCCTGCGGGAGGAGGAGCTGGGGTCAGGACTCCAGCGTCTGAGGGAGGAGGGACTAGGGGTGAGGACTCCAGGGTCTGAGGGAGGAGGGGCTGGGGGTGAGGACTCCAGCGTCTGAGGGAGGAGGGGCTGGGGGTGAGGACTCCAGGGTCTGAGGGAGGAGGGGGTGGGGATTGGGATTCTTGGGTTTGAGGGAGGAGGGGCTGGGAGCCTGGTCTCCCGGGTCTAGGAGATAATTGTTATTGTTGTTGTTGATTGCCTTCCAGGCGAGCACAACTCCTACCGACTCTATATGAGTTGTGACCCTATGAACACAAGGCCTGAAGCTCCTTCTTCTACAACTATGGACATTTATCAAAGGTCATAGAGTTTTCCGGGGCGCAAGCTGTGTAGGAAGTGCATGGGGCTCACCAATCAGGGTGATCTGGTCGCCACCGGCACCCAGCGCCCCGCTGCACAGCACCGAGTAGTTTCCCAGGTCCCAGTCCAGGCTGAAGTTGCCAATAAGGAGCCTCCGTCCATCCTGGCTGAGCCGCAGGCGACCTCCGCTTCCGGGGGCCAGGGGCCGGCCTTCCCGCGCCCAGGATGCTCTGGAGGGTGGGGGGCAGCCCGCGGCCTCCAGGGCCACCTCCGCCTCCCCGGAGCGAGTCTCCTCCACCCGCGGATGTAGCAGCACCTCTCGGGGGGCCTCTGCAGGAGGAGAGGCTCTGTAAGTAAGGCAAGCCCTCACCCTGGGTTTAACGCGGTCCTAGTGCTAAGAAGCTTTGTTGCAACCCCAAAGGTGAGCGGTTCGAATCCACTTTTTGCTCCTCGGAAAAAGGATGGGTAATCTCCTCCCCTGGGATTTACTGCCTTTGAAAACCAGCTCGGCTGGTTCCCATTTGACAGAAAACAAGAAGAAGGGGCGCAGAAAGCCCCACCCGCTCTCACCTGGGGTGATGGTGCAGGTGCGCGTGGTCATCAGGTGGTGAGCGAGGCAGGTGACCGGGACGCCACTGAGCTGGGGATGGACGGGGACCGCTGCCAGGAGCGCAGATGGCGCTGGGCCTGCACGGACGCCTTCGGGGAGACCCTGGAACTGCAAGGAGGCGGCGGGGACCCCTCCGGGCCAGGAGCAGCGGAAGTGGAGGCTACGGTCCCCAGGGCCACCTTCCACTGAGCACTCTGGAGACCCGGGTGGCAGATCTGGGAAAGTGAAAAAACGAAGGAGGATACAGCTTCCAGGCTTGGCACATTAGCTCCACCCCTCCTTCACCTAGCTCCACCCACAGTCTCTAGCTGAACCCAGTAACCCCATCCCCGAGGGAGCGACTTGACCACTTGACCGCCTTGTCTCCAGGAAAGTCTAAGCCACGCTGTGCATCATTGCACCCTGACCTTCAAACACAGCCTGACCCCCTTCATTTCTCCATCCACTCATTCTCCCTGGCTACACTGCCTCTTCTTTGTTAGAACACAGGTAAATCCATTTTCATGCTCTCTCATCTTCCCTTGTCCCAAATTTGTCAGCCCTTGTACTTGTAGGTCCTGCTGTTAAAAAATTACCACAGTACATTTACAAAAGTGCAACGATGTCAGTCTGGAGACTAAGGTGTGCCTGATACATGCCATGGTCTTTGCAATCACTTGCTGTGCATCAGAGAGCTGGACAGTGACTAGGGATGATAGAAGGAGAATTGATGCCTTTGAGCTGTAGTGTTGGAGAAGAAAATTGAATATACCATGGACTGCTAAGAAAACAAACAGGTTCAACCTGGAGAGGGTGAAGCCAGGCTGCTCCCTGGAGGCAAGGATTCTGACATACTTTGGACATGTTGCAAGGAGGGACCAGCCCTTGCAGAGGGACGTCATGCTTGGGAGGGTGGAGGGACAGCTCAGGAGGGGAAGGCCCTCTATGAGGTGGATTGATTCAGTGACTGGGGTAATGGGGGTGGGTGTGTTGGAGACAGTGAGATTGGCACAGGACCGAGAAGGGTTTAGGGCTGTTGTACATAGGGTCGCTATGAGTCGTAGGCGACTTGACGGCACATAACAACAACAACAACATTTACAAAAGTACCTTGAGAGGAGGCAGCAGTAGGCACACAAATGTAAAACGTGCTATTATTTTTGTAGAAATATTGTACTAACGTAGGTCATTTAGACCCTTCCCATGTCAGGTCATTTAGATCCTTCCCATGTCACTCAGCTCCTTACTTTTCTGACAATACTTCTTGTCCAGCAATCTCCTCACCCCTTGTTGACCAGTCCCTTCTCCTGGGCATACACACTCTTTGGAGAATCTTCCACCTCTCCTGGCTGGCTCTGCCCCTCCCCCAGGTACACTAACCCCTCCCAGCTGACCCTGTTCTCTCCTGTAAGCACCTTTTCCTCCTGTTTTGTCACCCTCTCCCCAGGTATCCCACCCTTCTGGCTGGCCTCTCTCCTCTTCTTTGAAGTGAAGTCCGTACCTGCTCGCCTTACTGATCCCACTACCTCTGCTAATTACCTTTGCCTCGGATGTCATCCCTCCCTTGGGCATCCTTCTCCTTCTCTACTGTCCCTGTCTAGTCCCTGGGTCACCTCCTCTTTCTTAAAGGGCACCAGCCCCTCTGCCTTGGCCTCATTCCCTTCGGGTATCCCTGAACCCTTTCTAGCCCTATCCCAGATAATCCCCCCCATTGGCCCTGTCTTCTCTATGGGTGATGCCCTTTCGTAGGTATCTTGGTCCCTTGCTGGCCCCTAGGAAACCTTCTAAGGTATTTCTGCTCTGTCAGACAAGGTTGCTATGAGTAGAACTCAATTCTATGGCTGTGGGTTTGGATATGTGTTCGGATTTGGGGGCCCTGCTCTTCCTGGTTATCCCTGTACACGTTTTTGCTTTTCCTTTTTCCAACCCCACCTTCACCCAGGTACTCGTCCTTGGCCACCTGAATCAGGTACCTATCTTTCTGGCTTGATTCGGCCACTCACAGGATATGTCAGCCCCTTGCTGGCCCCGCCCCTCAGAGAGAGTTGCTCCCTGACCCCGCCCCTATGTTTGCCGCCCCCCATGAGCACTGCCCCTCTGGTCTAGGTAACCGCCTCCGTAAGCATCCCTCCCTAGCTCCGCCCCTAGCCTAAATGCCCGCCCCTCCGGGTTAGCCCCGCCCCACAATGACTGCCCCGCCCTAGCTCCACCCCAGTCTAGGTACCCGCCCCTCTGGTTTGGCCCCGCCCCTCAGTGACTGTCCGCCCTAGCTCCACCTCCCACTCTAGATACTCGCCCTTTGGTTTTCCCTGACCCTCCCTAGCTCCGCCCCCAAGTCTAGGTACCCGCCCCTCCGTCCTGCCTCGCCCCTCAGTGACTGTCCCGCCCTAGCTCCGCCCCCTAGTCTAGGTGCTCCTCCCTCTGCTTTAGCCCCGCCCTGATCGCGCTCACCGGCCACTGTGAGGTTGAGCAGCGAGCGGCGGCGGCGTCCAGTACGCGGGTTCGCGGCCAGACAGGCGTAGGCGCCGGCGTGGCCCGGCCGGACCGCAGGCAGCAGGAGACGCGGCCCAGCGGGCACTGCGGCCTCGGTGGGGTCGGCGAGGCTCCAGGCGATGTCGGCGGGTGGCCGCGAGGCGGCGCTGCAGCGCAAGGTGACGTTGCTGCCCGCGGTGACGTAGAAGGTGGGGGCGGAGTCACGGTCCGAGGCCACCGTGATGGTGGGCGGGTCGGGGCCGTCTGGGGTCAAGCGGGCACGGGGGTCACTCTGGCGTCCACCAGGGCCCGCGGGGACTGAGCCCTCCCCCCACCACCGCGTCGCCCCACTCACAGAAGACGCTGACGTCGGCCGCGGCCTCCGTGTGGCCGAAGGGGCTGCGCACATGGCAGGTGTAGCGGGCGTGGTCACTGCGCGCTGGCCGCGCGATGACCAGCTGGTCGCCCTCCGTGCGGATCCGCGGCGGCTCGGCGCCCGCGGGGTCCTCCGCCTCCAGGGCGCGCCCGTCCCGGCTCCAGCTCAGCTCCCCGCGCCCCGGCCTCCACCCCGCGCAGCGCAGCCGCAGCTCGGACGCCCCCTCCTCGGTCTCCGGGGCGGGGGGCTGCACGGACAGCTGGGGCAGCGGCTCTGGACGGGGAGGGGCCAGCTCAGACCAGGCCCTGGGGTCCAGCCCCTGGCCTCTTAGATCCCGGGCTTCACGCCCCCCATTCCCCCACCACCACTTGTCACTCCGGAGGAATCGACCCTCAGTCACCCTTATCTTGCCCACCCACTCTTTTTCGACCCTCAATCACCCTTATCTTGCCCACCCACTCTTTCTCTTTCTTTTTTTTTCTTAGTTGAGGGCATTTTATTTTGTAGAGGTGAGAGAAAGAGAAAAGAGAGGGAAAGGGAGAGATCTCCTAGTGCAATACAACCAAAAAGAATTTTTTTAAGTCTTGAAAATTAAAACATAAAGCAGCCTTCTTTTTCGACCCTCAAATCACCCAGATCTTGCCCACCCACTCTTTTTTTGACCCTCAACCACCCAGATCTTGCCCACCCACTGTTTTTGACCCTCAGTCACCCGTATCTTGCCCACCCACTCTTTTTTTGACCCTCAGTCACCCAGATCTTGCCCACCCACTCTTTTTTTGACCCTCAACCACCCAGATCTTGCCCACCCACTCTGTTTTTGACCCTCAGTCACCCAGATCTTGCCCACCCACTCTTTTTCACCCTCTTTCAGGCACCTTAAAGGAGCTCTGGTGCTACAGTGGATTAGACATTCCACTGCTTTTGGAAAGGTTGGAAGTTCAAACCCCACCAGCTTCTCTTTCCAGCCTGTGGCCTAGTGGGTAAGGAGTTGCACTGCCAACCCAAAAGGCAGGTGGTTCAAATCCACCAGCTGAAAGATGCAATTTACAGCCTCTGGGGGGAAAAAACCTGCCAGAGGGTCAGCTATGATTTGGCTCCAGCAGGAATGAGTTTGAGCTGAGTTTTCCTTCCTTGGGGATTCACAACCTTGGAGACTCCCAAGGGGGGCAGTTCTACTCTGTCCAGCAGGGTCAGTGTTGGGATCAACAGGGCAGTGGGTTTTCGTCCCTCTTACCCCCACCCCGGGGGCTCTGAGACGTCCTGGTAGCACAGAGGTTAGTGCTGGGCTGACAAAGGGAATTCTCTGTCTTACTCTCAGTGAAGTCAGAAAAGATTCATAACGGATTCTCTAGTGGGTTTTGTAAGTCTCATGAGAGATTACCCTCAGAGTTTGTGGATTCAAGATAAATACAGCCTGTAGATATAACTCCCTACAGACTATCCCCTCCCCAAATGACAGACCTATACAGGGAACAATAACACTTGTAAGGCATGTATTCCTCAGAACAATCCATCCCAGGAGACAAAAAAACGCTGCAATTGCCCAAAGACAATACCTCAACAGGCAGGAAGGGGCAGGGAAGAAAGAAGAATGGAAATTGGGCAACAAAGAGAAAATGTTGTTACACTGAGGGAATTGCAACTAATGTTGTTAAAGAAAAGAAGAGAGAGAGAGAGAAAAGAGAGAAAGAAAGAAAGAAAAGGAAGGAAGGAAGGAAGGAAGGAAGGAAGGAAGGAAGAAAAAGAA
>NW_006399958.1:2242057-2258769 GCF_000299155.1 Elephantulus edwardii
AAGAAAGAAAGAAAGAAAGAAAGAAAGAAAGAAAGAAAGAAAGAAAGAAAGAAAGAAAGAAAGAAAGAAAGAAAGAAAGAAAGAAAGAAGGAAGGAAGGAAAGAGTAAGAGAGAAAGAAAGAAGAAAAGGGAAGAGAGAAAGAAAAGAAGGAAAGAGGAAGGAAGGAAGGAAGGAAAAAGCATGTAAGTTTCCAAATGGGAAGTTAATGACTTGGGTAAACTTTCACCCAAACCACAATAAAATATTCAAAAGGAGAAGTTAGTGCTCACAGGCTAAGTGAAAGGTCAGTCATTGGAACCCACCAGCAGGTGCTCAAGAGGCTTCCATGAAGATGACAGACTTGCAAACCTGCTAGGGAGTTCACCTCTGTCCTACAGGGTCCCACAGCCCTGAAAACAACCATTAGGTGGCCTCGTGAGTTAAGGAGTTGCAATGCCAATCCAAAGCATGTGGTTCGAATCCACTAGTAGTTTGCAGCTTCCAAAAATATGCTGAAGTCCCATTCTGGCTGGTTCTGATTTAACAGCAAGCAGTTAAAATTCAGTTATGGGCATTTAAGGAGATGCCCTCATGGCATAGTGCTTAACTGAGAGGCCGGCAGTTCAAATCTGCCAGCAGGATTTCTGCCTCTTCCAAAAGAAAGATTTCAAACTAAAAAACAAAACAAAAACCAAACCCACAAATTCAGCTCATAGCTGGCCCTTCAGGACTGCAAGATTGCTCCTGGGGTTGTTGTGTTTATGGGCAATAAAGGGTGAGATCTGTCATCACAATGGTTGAAACACTCAGCCACCAGTCAAAAGGTTGGGAGATCAAATCCAGCAGCAGCTCCAGTGGAGGCAGATGGACAATCTTCTCCTTGGATTTCCAATCTTAGAAACCCAATGATGAGTCAGCTATGAGTAGTTCTGAGGCGATAGCAGTGAGTTGTAAATATGTACCTTAAATTGCCTACAAATACCTAAAAGCCCCCTCCCCCAGAGCAGAGTAGCCCCTGGTGTCCACGTACCATACACGCCCACTGTGAACTCTCGAATCTGCCGGGAGACCCCAGCTCGGATGACCTCGGCTGTGTAGACTCCAGCGTCTCCCAGCTGGGCAGAGGTGACTTCCAGACCCCCTCCAACTTGGTCAAATCGCAGGCGGTGTCGGTGGGCAGGGTCCAGGCTGATCAGAGGGGCTCCTGGCCCCAGACCCCCAGCGGCCAGCACAGTGGAGCCTCGGCGCCAGACCACCAGTGAGGCAGGGGGCCCGGGGACGGGCGCTGGGACCAGGGGCAGCCGGATGGTAGTACCCACTAGAACCGCCAGAGGTCCTCCAACCTGCTGGGGAAAGCTGGACGCTGAATGGGTACCCTCAGGTATTCCTGACTCTTGGTGCAAGGAGGGTCCCAGATCCTCTGGGGAGAACTTGCTGTCTGGGACTTGAGCAGGAATGCTGGAAGCCGGGGTGTGAACAGGAAAGGCAGCCTCGGGGCTTCTGGCGGGAACATCGGACCCCACTTCAGACGCAGAGACTTCAGGCGAGGTGGAATCCAGGGGCTTCCGAGGGAATTGCCAGGGCTCACCCTCCTCAGATACATTTGCCCAGAGGGACCCTGATAGAACATTTGAACCCTGGTCCTCCAGAATCCATTTGGGATCAGGGATATCAGCTGAGGCTTGAGTGCCTGGAGAAGAATCTGAAAGTTTGTGGGCAGCTTGGAAATCCAGCTGGGAAGAGCTTTCGGAGGTGAAGGAGAGATTGGTACCAGGCGCTTGGAGGGCGAGGACACCAACCCTGGAAGCTGGAGAGAGAGAAAGGAGGACAGATGGGAGGCTGCAGGGAAAGGGGGTGCTAGTGGGGAAAGGGGAGGCTGCAAGGGAAAGGGGGTGCCCTCGTGGGGAAGGGGCTGGGCTGAGAACTCACCTAGAAGCAGACAGAGCGGCAGAGCCCGCCAGGTGTCCATGGTGCTGGCCGCACCCCGAAGGGACACTGGCTCAGGGACACTGGCTCGAGACCTGTGCCCCATCCCTCCCAGGCAGGACAAGTCCGACAGGACTGGTAGCTTCCTGGGCGGGGAAGTGAGTTGGACCCGCGGGAGGTGCCAGGATCCCCCACCCCATCCGGTGGCAGAGCCACCCACCCCACCCGACTGCTTCCATCAGCAGCCCCATCGTGAAGCCCAGCCTGACCCCCCCTGGGGCTCCGTGGCCCTCAGGTGGGGTGTCGAGGGGCACAATGGAGCAAGCCTATGTGCTCCCCAAGTGGAACTGCCCAGAATTTTTCTTAGCTGTAATCACACACACACACACACACACACACACACACACACACACACACACTCTCATACAGCCAACAAGCCAACCCTTTGCATTGGGATCTGTGTGAAGTTTTACAAAGCAAATCGGTTTTCCATTCTGCAATTGTCTCCTGACATCGATGGCCAACATCCAAATCGTAACCGCTCTCTTCCTCATCCTTCTCGTGTTTCCCGTTTCCACCTGTCCTGTCCTCTCCTCTCCCTTCCTGCCTTACATGCTTTGTGGTTATTCTCCTGTGCCCTCTGGCCAGAACCGACTCACCGTTGACCCTCCTGTGGGTTTTCCAAGGCTGTAAATGGGGTAGAGGGAACACACACCCCTTTTCTCTCACAAAACAGCTGCTGGATTTGAACCTTTAAAGTGGTTGGCCATGCAACTCCGGCCCCTTTGAGCTCTTACATTCTACATGCCTACCCGTCCCTGAGGATGCGTTTGTTGTCTGACTAAGGAGAATCAGGGTCCTTATCACGTTGCTAGTGGTTCGAATCCCCCAGATGACCCTCCAGTGAGGATCTGATTATTGTTGGCTGAAAGGCAATCCGCCCCCCACGCCGGGGTGCATTTGGCTACAATCATATCATTACAGAAGAGGACTGTCAGATGTTTCTTTTTTTTTTTTAATTAAGATTTTAATGAAAGTTTATAGAAAATGTGGATTTCCGTTCATTCATTGTTGCACATTTTCCTCCCTGTCTCCTTTTTCTCCCCAGATGTTTCTTTTTTATTTTTTTTTAATTATTTTGTGTCTGTGTACCGTCAAATGAGATCTGACTGGGTACAGGAGGAGATTGCCCCTCCTTCTCCAGCAGAGCATCTGGTAGCTTCGAACTGCTCAGCTCTGGGATTGCAGTGCAGCTTCTTGCCATTTGGCCACCAGAGCTCGCCAGATGTTTCCTTTTTAAAAAATAAATAAAAATAATTAAATTTTATTTCAATTGTGATTTTAACAAATATTTACAGAGAACTTAGATTTTTCACTCATTCAGATGTTTCTTGCCTGGAGCGAATCTGAAAGGACTAACTGGGTAGGCACCAGCCTAGTGCTCAACCACTGTGTCACCAAGGCCTCTTTCGCAGCTGTGAATGGAGGAGTGTTTGTCTTCAGTTTTAGGAAAGACAGACTTGTGGCTCCCAAAGGTGCAGCGACCTTCCCAGGGCCACACAGCGGAGGAACTCCGCGATGGAGGTGAGGGTAGGAACCTTTGTAGAGGGGCGTCCTAACAGCCAGGGGACTCCAGTCCTTGCTGCAAAGGCACCATGTGGCTTTGAAGAAGTGGACCTTTTCTTCCGGTTCAACATCTTTTCCCCCTCAAACTAGATGGTGGTATCATTCCCCTCAAACCAAACCCAACCCACTCCACTGCCATGAACTGATTGAAGACACAAACACCCTCTAAGCCCAGCAGAACTGTCCCATGAGGTTTCTGGGCTATAATTTTATTTTATTTTATTGTATTATTTTGTGTGTGTGTACCATCAAATCAGATCTGACTGGTACAGGAGGAGATTGTCCCACCTTCTCCAATAGAGAAGTTGGTGGATTTGAACCACATACCTCTGGGATTACAGCACAGCTTCTTGCCACTAAGCCACCAGCATTCCCTAATTTTTTTAAATTATTATTAAATTCAATGAAGTTTCCAGTGTCTTTGGATTTCCAGTCATTCATTGTTGCACTTTTCTCCCTGCCCACCCCCTCCATTAACTTTTCTCTTTGGAAAGTAAAAGAAAAATTTCACTGTTATACAAGCCCTCCTCCCAAGTCCACTCCATTATGCAGCCTTCATTCTGGACTCTTGTCATGACAATACCTAATCATATATCGCTTTTAAACAGTTCTCTCCCTCATCTGTTTCAATGTAGTATACATTATTTATTCCCTCTTTCTCAGTCTCCCCCCAATCCCGATGTCAGTCCTGTTTTACAACAGTGGCACTCTGCAGTATTTGTCCTTTTGTGACTGAGATACTTCACTCAGCATAATGTCCTCCATGATCACCCATTCTGTATAATATTTCATGAGTTCCTTGTTTTACAATGCAGTATAGTACTCCATTGTGTGACTATACCAGAGCTTCTCTATCCATTCATTTGTTGATGGGCATTTGGGTTGTTTCCAGCTCTTTGCTATTGTGATCAAAGCCACGATAGGCATGGGTGTGCAGAGGCTGTAAATCTTCATGGGAGCAGGCTGTCTTGTTCTCCCATGGATTCGAACTGCTGACCTTTTGGCTTGTAGTCCAATACCTAACCCTCTGTACCACCAGGGCTCCTCATGTTGCTGCCCGGTGCCCTCAGGTCCATTTCAATTCATAACAGTGCTACAGAGTAGAGTAGAACAAGCTCACAGGGTTTTCTGGGTTGTGACTTCTCTGGGAGGGCTTGGTCCCGCCTGTCCGAGCCACTGGGTGGGTTCAAACCATCAACCTCTCTCTTCAGCATCTGCACACATAACTGTCGCAATACCAGGGCTCCTGGAGATCTGAACACCCACTGGAATTGTGGCAGGGTGGGGCAAAGCTGGGAGGACTTCGTGAAGGAGGCAGCTGTACCCTCTCAGCAAGAAAGCCCCACCTCTGCCAGCCTCAACTCAGGTTTCTTTGTTCCCACTCTCTACCCTGGATACACTCAATCCTCCTCCCCTGTCTCTAAACTCTCCCATGGCTCCCTGGCACCTTCAGGTCTGAGTCTCAACTCACTCATCTTTCCTCAAATCCAGAGCTGCTCTTGTGAGTCGTCCCAGGTCCCTTACGCACATCCTGGTCCCCTACTCTCAAGTGCTCACCCTCCTGAACTCAACCTTCCTCTGGGGTCAGGATATCTCCATCTCTGTAGTAATTGCGCTGGAGGCCTTTGATCCATCCCTCTCCCCTGTCCCTCCTCGAGAGCCCTAATCTTTGCCCTTTATCTTCCTAACCCAGCCTTCCTCTCCTCACCCAGCCTTCTCTCCAGTCTCTCACAAGTCCTTCTACCCCCAGTGCTGACTGACTCTGCCTTCCTCCTTTGCTCACCCTCCTCCCAGGGCTCCCCGGGACCCTCAGGAGGAAGACCCAGTTCCTCAGAACTTCCAGACCTTACTCCATCATCATCCACTCCTGTCTGTCCCTCCAGGCTTTCCACACCACCCTGTTTCCTGAATGCTCTCTCACTCCTCACCCTCCCCCAACCAGGCTATTCACAACTGGTCCTTCAGGTCTCCCAATTTAAGAACAATAACAGTAATTACTGGCTTTCACGCTTCAGGAACCTTCCGTGCTAAACGCTGCCTGGGCAGTATCTGGCTGCATCCTCCAAACATCCTTGTTATTCATCTATCACAGATCAAGGGACACGTGGCTCTCAGAGAGGTCTAGGGACCTGCACAGCCAGAGAGAGAGGAAGGAGCTGGGCTTGAATGACCCAGGATTTTGAGATCTGCTCGCTCTTTCAGGAAGCTCTGCATACCATCTGACTGTGAGCTCAGAGCCTCCTCTGTGCTGACCCCAACACAGCTCTCACTATGCTTAATAATGCTTTAAACAAACAAATTAAAAAAATGGACAGCATTGCCAGCGAATCAGGAGTAACTCATTGCTGGCTGGCCCATCACTGAGTCTTGGGAGGCTGTTCATCTTTCCCCCGGGGAGTCCCTGGTGGATTCGAACCATCAGAGAAACACCACATTTGGGTTCACAGCCTGGCTCCTTATGGCCTCAGCTACTAGACTCCCTGGTATTTTTGCTGTCACAGTGTCAATTCATCTTTTTTTAAAAAATTTAATTCATTTTAATGAAAGTTTAGAGAGACTTTCTCCCTGCCCACCCCCTCAGTTCGCTCTTCTCTTTGAAAAGTAAAAGAAAAATTCTTTCATTGTTATACAATCCACCCCCACCCCAGCCCCCAGTCCACTCCACTGTGTAGACTTCATTCCGGACTCCTGTCACGACAATAATATCTAGTCATAAATCCCTTTTAAACAGTTCTCTCCCTCATCTGTTTCAATGCAGTATACATTAGTTATCCCATCTTTCTCAGTCTCTTCCCAACCCCGATGTCAGTCCTGTTTTACAACAGTGGCACTAGGCAATATTTGTCTTTTTGTGACTGAGATACTTCACTCAGCATCATGTCCTCCAGGGTCACCGATTTTGCATACTATTTCATGAGTTCCTTGTTTTTCAATGCAGCATAGTACTCCATTGTGTGAATATACCAGAGCTTCTCTATCCACTTGCTTGTTAATGGGTAGTTGGGTGTTTTCAATTCTTTGCTATTGTGAACAAAGCCCCGATACACATGGGTGTGCATATATCTCCTTGGGTGGCGGTTATGGTTTCTTTGGGGTATATTCCCAGTAGTGGAATTGCTGGGTCAAATGGTATCTCTATTTCCAACTTTTTGAGAAAGCACCATAGAGCCTTCCATAGTGGTTGCACCATTTTACACTCCCACTAACAGTGAACAAGGATTCCAGTTTCTCCACAACCTCGCATTTGGTGTTTGCTGTTCTGTTAAATTTTGCTATTCTGACTGGGGTGAGATGATATCTCAGAGTTGTTTTGAGGGTCAGTCCATGTTGTTGAAGGTCTTTCTCTTTTTCACCGACCCTACACCTTTCTTAAAGACCAGCCCCTTCTAAAACATGCCCAAGTTATGTGTGACAAAGTTTCTCCATTATTGGAAAAAGACGCATTCCAGAGCTTACCTATAAAGGAAAATGGTGTCATAGTGTTTAGGTGTTTGGCTGCTAATTGAGGAAGGAAGACATGGTACCTGACTTCTGTCACGGTTTGCTATTGTTAGATAACATCGAGTCAGTTCCAGCTCAAAGCTCCCATGCTCAAGGGGTCACCAGGAGAGGCCCCGAGGCCTCACTGTGGGCTGGAAAGCCCAGCCTCTGTCTCACATTGGCCTTCTGGTTCTGCACCTGCTCTTTCATTACCGGCCCTTCTCACTATTTCTTCTGTTGAAGCTGCCTCTGTCTCCTGGGTCTTGGAGAACCTCAGCACCAGGACCCCAGGCCTGAAGAACACACCTCACTCCTGACATTTTTTTTTCTCCCCTTTTACATCAGTTCACCAGCTTTCTTATTTAGTCCTACGGAGTTGTGTTAATGACCCAAAGGGTGAAGAGCACGACTCTGACAGTTCAAATCCACCAGTGGTTCCAAGGGAGAAAGACGGGTAACTCCTCTCATGTGAGTTACAGCCTCGGAAATCTCAATGCCGGTCAGCTATCTGTAGGTTCTGGCCCAAAGGCAACGAGAGAGAAAGAACTACATACCAGGGCTGCTTTGTTGAAATCATTTTTTTTTTGTTATTGAGAATATATCCAGTGAAACATCCACCAACAGTTTCTCAAATCACAACTTAGTGACACTGACTATTCAATCTGTTCGACCATGCTCACCCTCTATGCCCAAGTCATCCTTTCTCCCCATTCACATAAACTCACTGCCCTGATGAGTCTGACCCCATTGATCGTTCTTAAAGGAGCAGCCTACTCCAGGCAGACAGTCTTTGTTACTCAAGCTCTGTCACTAAGACAAGTGAATTAAAACAAACCCCAAAACTTCAGAGGATATTCCGATTTAAAGACGATCTCGGGCTTCTTCTACGAAGACGGTGCCAAAAGCGAAGAAGGAAGCCCCTGCCCCTCCCAAAACTGAAGCCAAAGCAAAGGCGTTAAAGGCCAAGAAGGCGTCCTGAAGGGCATCCACAGCCAAAAAAAAAAAAAAGATCCACACGTCACCCACGTTCTGGTGGCCTAAGATGCTGAGACTCCGAAGGTAGCCCAAATACCCCCAGAAGAGCGCCCCCAGGAGAAACGAGCTTGACCTCTCTGCCAGCATCACATTTCCCCTGACCACTGAGTCAGCCATGAAGAAGATAACAACACACTTGTGTTCACTGTGGATGTCAAGGCCAACAAGCACCAAATCAAACAAGCTGTAAAGAAGCTCTGTGACACTGATGTGGCCAAGGTCAACACTTTGATCAGGCCTGATGGAGAGAAGAAGGCTTATGTTCGACTTGCTCCTGACTATGATGCTTTGGATGTTGCCAACAAAATTGGGATCGTCTAAACTGAGTTCAGTGGGCTAATTCTAAATACAAATTTTTCTCACCAAAAAAAGAAGGAAAAAATAAAAGAGAGAGGAGAGGAGAGGAGAGGAGAGGAGAAGAGAGAAGAGAGGAAAAGAGAGGAGGGAGGAAGAGAGAAGAGAGGAGAGGAGGGGAGGGGAGGAGAGGAGAGGAGAAGAGAAGAGAAGAGGAAAAAAAGAAAGATGATCTCAGGGGAATACTTTCAGGAGTTTATCCAGTTTCCATGGGTCCAGAAAAATCTGGCTTCCATGGAAATTTTAAAATTCTGTTCTGTATTCTCCCCCTTTTGATCAGGATTCTTCTACAGAATCTTTAAGGGAAACATATATTAAAGGTAACTGGGCACCTTCGAGTTCTTCTAGGCACATGGCAAAGGAGGTAGCTGTTCTTGGAGCAGTCACACTTTACATTCCTTCCTCTTCATCCTGACTCTTCCTCCATTGCTCCAGGTTCATACCGGGTTTTGATTGCTGACTACTGTGTACAACAGGGTCATTATGAGTCACAACTGACTCGACAGTATTGGGGTTTGGATGTCTCTCCATCCAGAACCGAAGCTCCCACCCTCATTCTCTGTGGAGTTCTGACACCTGGGCACCTCGGCCAGCACTCAGTGGATACAAGTCTTTGTTCTCACCCACTTTCATGAGCTCTGGTGATACAGTGACTAAAACACCTAGCTGCTACACAGAGGTCAGTGGCTCAACCCACCAGCTGTTCCAGGAGAAGAAAGACAAGGCCGTTCGCATCTGCAAAGATTCTCAGTCTTGGAAACTCTATGGGGCCATCGCACCATCTTTAAAAGCATCACTAAGAGTTGTAATTGACTCAGAGGCAGTGGGTTTGGCTGGTCTTGGTTTCTCAGCAACCTCAATCTCCTGTCTTTCAACACTCAGTTTCAATGGCTACAACCCACTGTGAAAAAAGAATATCATTGAACAATCTGGGTAGAAATTATCAACTAGGGATCAAATCTGCTGTGTCAGCTTTGACCAAAGACACAGTCAGAAATTATTTTTAAATATCATTCATCATAGATGTCATCCTCTCGGAACTCATTCTCACTGAAAGGCCGAGGCAGGTGACTCCATGACATCCATCGCCCTGCAATATGCCGGCCTTTGCCCACATCTGACTCCCTCTCCCATGTGGAAGCGTCTCAAGGGTGGGGACTAGATATGACTCATCTGGGTCCCCTGTGTCACCCAGCACAAGGCCAGGCACACAGGAGACTTAAGTAAATGCGTTTTCAATGATTCAAAAAATTCCTTTAAGGAAAGAGCTGACAAGAGACAGATGTCAAGAGTCATAGTTTTATTGCCGTTTCAGGGAGGGGGCTCAAATCCGCCCGATCTCCTTCAGCTTGGCCACCAGGTCCTCTGTGGTCTCCACCTTGAGGCCAGCTGAGCGCTGGGGTGGGTCCTCCACGCTAAGCACGGAGAGCTTCGAGGTCAGATCCACTCCCAGGTCTCCGGCCTTGATCACCTCAATCTTCTTCTTCTTGGCTTTCTGCACATGGGAGGTCACAGTTGACAGGGCAGATGAAGCCCCCACCCCACTCACCATCCAGAATGCCAAAAGCCTCCTTCCCAACAACTCCAGGTCTGCAGAACCACTCCTGCTGGCTAAAGCCTTCTGGACCCACCCAGTGTCTGGGACACAAGATCTTTTATAGGTCCACATCCAGTGCGGACAATTCCTGTTGGCTGCGATGGCCTGGGAAGCCCTTCTATTAGTTCTTTCTTATAATCAACCTCCCTGGTAAAGGCTCAATTGGCTGGAACAAACTGGTAATCCAACCTTTTTGACACAATGGACTTTGGGCCCATATGATCTACCAAACCCTTCCCTATTGGTTCATCTGATCAACCAAATCTTCCCACTGGTTGGAATGATTCACTGGATTCTTGAATAAGAAATCCCACTGAACACTTCCTATTGGTTAAGATGGCCCAATAAACTCTTCTCACTTGGTTAAAGAGAAAACCCCTTCTCTCTCCTTATTGGCTAAGATGACCCAATGAACCTTCCTTATTGGTTGAGATGATTCCCTGATGTTTCACCAAACCCTTGCTATTGGCTGAGGTTACGTTTGGACTTTTATGGAGTTTTGCTGGCAAAATGCCTAGGGAAGGGAGCTCTGGTGGCCTTGGTGGTAAGAAGCTGTGCTGCAATCCCAAAGACGTGCAGTTCAAATCCACCAGCCGCTCGCTCCGTGGGAGAAGGATGGGCAATCTCCCTTGCGATTAACTACCTCTGAAAACCGGACTGACAGCCAGCTATGGGTCGACAGTACTCCAACAACAACAAACACCAAGTCGTGCTGTTAACCCTCTCTGGCAATTCAAATCCACCAGCGACTCCATGGAAGAATGATGGGCAAGCTCTTCCCATGCGATTTATAGTCTCTGAAAACCTGCTGGAGTCTGTTCCAACTTAATGGCAATGAATTGAGTTGTTGGGACTCCTCAACTGAGACCGAGTCAGTTTCTGTCTGTCCTGGACATTCTCTTGCAGGATTTCTAGACGTTATTCATCAAGATAACCTTTCTTTTGGCTAAGAGAACGGGTCATCACATGGCTAAAATAGCCCTCACCAGCTCTCCCCCCTCTGTCAGAGATGGCCGGTCAGCCCCAATGACCAGTGACCTAGTCCGAGGTTTCCTCTAGAGAAAACACGCCTCAGAACCTCCCCTCTGACCACCAGGGACGTGCGAGGCCGGCGATGGCCTCATGGTGCCCAGGCCCTCACTGCCCTGTCCAGCTCGCCTCTCACCATGATGTTGGGCAGCGTGGCATAACGAGGCTCGTTGAGCCTCAGGTCGGCGGTCACCACGGCAGGCAGCTTCAGGCGCAGGGTCTCCAGGCCCCCGTCGATCTCCCGCTCCACGGTCACCTTGTCCCCTTCCAGCGTCACCTGAGAGGCGAACGTGCCCTGCAGAGGATTTGGCAGAAAGCGAGTGAGAGAGATAAATTCAGGGTTCCACCAGGTATGTGGATGACATGGCCATCCAAGCAAGGTGGGGTCTCCAGGGAGCACCGCACAGGTCCTCCTTGCGCGGTGGGCTCCACTGACCGGCCTTCTGGCCAGCAGCTAAGTGCTTATCCACCGTGTCCCCTGAATTCCTTCAGGCACCAAGAAACCCTTCCTATTCCGCTGCCCCGGGATGGAAGCACAGAATGGGAGAATCCTTCAAGGTGGTTCTCACACCTCAGGTAAAAAGGAGGTTGGAAAACAAGACAGAAAAGTCAACTCCAACGAAGATGAGACAAGAAGGGGTCAGGGAAACTCAAAGCGCTGGAAACAGAACAACCAGAACACCCATGAGAAGAAGGTTCACACCCTGTGTCAAATGGAACTCCATCACCTGGACCGTCTATGGAGAAACTGTGAACTGGGCAATCCGGGTGGACAATGTGAAATGCAAACCTCTTCTGTGTGTACACTTTTTTAAAAAATAAAACTGTTTTAGAATTTTAATTTTTTATTGTTTTAAATTTTTGTGTGCATGAACCGTCAAATTGGATCTGACTGGTATGGGAGGAGATTGTCCCTCCTTCTCCAGCAGAGCATCTGGTGAAAACTTTTTATTTTTAAATTTATTTTATTTCATTATTTTTTGTGTGAACCATCAAATCAGATCTGACTGATACAGGAGGAGATTGTTCCTCCTTCTCCAGCAGAGCATCTGGTGGATTCGAACTGTGTACCTCTGAGATTGCAGTGCAGCTTCTTGCCACTAGGCCACCAGAGCTCGCAGAAAACTTTTTATTTTTAATTAATTTTAATTAACATTTACAGAGACATTTGGATTTCCATTCATTCATTATTGCATTTTTCTCCCTGCCCACCTAAATAAAACTTTTTATTGTAATTGTGTTTTTGTCATTTTTGTGTAACTATGTTTGTAATTTTGTAATTTGTTTTTGTAATTTTGTGTAATTGTATGCTTATTGCAATTGATTTTTCCCTTTTTTATTATTATTAATTTTAATGAAAATTTAGAGACATTGGATTTCCAGTCACTCAATTTTGCACTTTTCTCCCTGCCCATCCCTCCCCTCCAGTTCATTCTTCTCTTTGAAAAAGTAAAAGAATTCTTTCATTGTAATTGTGATTGTAATGAAAGTTTATAGAAAAGTTGGATTTTTCACTCATTTTTGTACATTCTACCCCCTCCTCCAATTCACTTTTTTAAAAACTATTCATTCACAACTAATGTAATTCATCACATTAACAAAACAAAGAACAAGAAACACATGATCCTATCAATTGATGCAGAAAAGGCCTTTGACAAAATCCAGCACCCTTTCCTGATTAAAACACTCAACAAAATAGGATTAGAGAGGAATTTCTTCAACATAGTAAAAACTATTTATGCAAACCCGAGAGCCAACGTTCTTCTCAATGGAGAGAGGTTAAAGGCACTCCCTTTAAGAACAGAAACTAGGCAAGGATGCCCACTATGACCTCTCTTATTCAATATTGCATTGGAAGTCTTAGAGATAGCAGTAAGACAAGAGAAGGGAATAGAAGGTATCCAAATTGGCAAAGAGGAGGTAAAATTATCTCTCTATGCAGATGATGCGATAGTATACTTAGAAAACCCTAAAGATTCATCAAGAAAACTATTGGACACAGTGGACCAATTCAGCAAAGTGGCAGGATACAAGATCAACATACAAAAATCAGTTGGATATCTCTACAGTGACAAAGAGAATACAGAGCTGGAACTAAGAAAAATAATACCCTTCACAATAGCTAATCACAAGATTAAATACTTGGGAGTAAATACATTAATAATAAATTTTTTTAAAAAAGGAAAACAAAAATATTCATTCATTGTTGCACAATTACCTCCTTCCCTCTGCCCCACACTTTCAATGAAAGTACAATAAAACTTTAAAAAAAAAAGAAATAGTCCATTAATTCATTAAGAAAACGTGCCAATGAATTGATTCTGACTCAGAGTGACCCTGCAGGACAGAATAAGGCTGTCTGTCCTATAGGGCTCCTAAAGCTGTAAAATCTTTGCAGAAGCAGACGGCCACATCTTTGTCCCATGTAAGGGTGGATGGGTTTGAACTGCCAACTATGGGGTTAGTAGCCAAGGACTTACCACTGTGTCACCAGGACTCATTCTTTTTCATCTTTTCTTTTTTTTTCATTTAGTGTGTGTTTGTGTGTGTGTGTGTGTGTGTGTGCCATCAAATCCGATCTGCCTGGTACAGGAGGAGATTGCCCCTCCTTCTCCAGCAGAGCATCTGGTGGATTTGAACCGCGCACTTCTGGGATTGCAGTGCAGCTTCTTGCCACTAGGCCACCAGAGCTCCCTCTCTTTCATCTTAATAAAGAGACAGACAATTTACAAAAAAAAAAAAACCAAATCAAAAGGAACAGAAGCCACAGACAAGCAGAAGGCAGTGTGAGCCCAGCAAGGCCCCCCCTATTTCACAAGCATGTGTCGTAGTAGGGGAGATAGCCAGGAACGAAGGAAGTCAATGAAACCACCTTCGCTTAGAAGCCACATGAGAACTCGAGGGGGCCATCTGCAAAAGCTGGACGGATAACAACCACTGCTCGGGAGCAGAGAAAACAAAAAAAAGCTCTAGGTCTGTGCTGTCAGAATATGGGAAGCACTAGCCGCGTGTATAGAGAGCTCTAGTGGCCTGGCGCTGCCAACCAGAAAGCACGTGGTTCAAATCCCTCCGGTGTAATTTCATAGCCTCGGCAAACCTGCTGCAGAATCAGCTATGAGTTGGTTCTGACTTGACGGGGGGCATAACAACAACAGCCACGTGTGAAGGGGAGTCTGTGAGGCACATGGCTAAGAGCTCAGCTGCAAACTGAGGGGCTGGCGGTTCAAACCCACCTAATGGGTTCAAAGCCCTGGTTATCTGCTCCAGTAAAGATTACAGCTGAGAAAACCCCACAAGAGGAATCTTGCTATCAGCAAGAAAGAAGGACAGAGGAGTCCGCTCACATCCTTCTGGACTGGAGACTCTTGGGGAACTCAGATCTAGATGAGAGAGGGGCAGTGGAGAAGCAGAGAGCAGCACTGATAGGTGACCAGGGCCTGCTGCCCATGAAACAAGAACTGAGGTGCCTTCATCCATGCTTGCTGGAGGATTGGGAAGGGGGTTGGAGTGGCACAGAGGAGAGAAAGGACATGATTGATCCAACTTAGAGCGCTAGTAACAGTAACAAAGGCTTGAAAAACTTGTTGCTGAAGGTCAAAGAACAGCTGTTTGAATCCACCAGATGCTCCGCTGGAGAAGGAAAGGCAAACTCCTCCTGTGCCAGTCAGATTCGACTCGATGGTATAAAAAAGGAAGGTCAAACACTGCAGCCTTCAATATGGATTGCATCTCAACACCAAGAAAGCAAACAGCCTCACCACTGGACCAAAAGGCAACATCAGGATAGATGGAGAAAAGACTGAAGCTGTTCGGGATTTCATCTTACTTGTATCCACAATCAACACCCACAGCAATTGCAGTCAAGAAATGAAAAGTTGGGATATCTGCTTTCAAGGACCTCGCCAAAGCATTAAAGAGCAATGGTGTCACTTTAAAGATTAAGGTGGGCCTGATCCAAGTCATGGTCTTTCCAATGACTTCCTATGCATTTGAAAGTTGGACAATGAATAAGGAGGACAAAAGAAGAATTGATACTTTTGAACTACAGTCTTGAAGAAGAATCCTGCATATCCACACCATGGACTGTCAAAAGAACAAACAAGTCTATCTTGGAGGAAATGCAACCAGGGTGCTGGACAGAGGCAAGGATGATGAAACTTTTCTCACATATTGTAGGCATGTTGTCAGGAGGGTCCAATCTGGAGAAACAGACATTATGCTGTGTCAGAGAAAGAGAGGACGACTCTAAATGAGATGAACTGATGTAGTGATTGTATCACTGTGGCCTTGAGCCTGTCCAGGATGGTGGGGGAGGGAACAGGACAGGGCAGGGCTCAGAACTGTGGCTGACAGGGTCGTTATGAATAGAAGTCGACTTGATGGCACCTCCTAATAGCAAGAGAGTTCTGCAACGCTGCCGTGAACCCGCGAGGCTGAGAAGCAAAGGGCCTGTGAGTACACCCAAGAGACTATGCTGATGGAAGAATTGCATCTTGTTCCCACCCTAAACATTTCAGCCTGTTTGTGTCCTTAATAACTCTCATAACTGTGACAAAACAAACAAGCAAACGCACGCTGTGAGGTGGCCGTGCTCCAGCCTGTGGGGCTGCTGTGAGTCAGAAGCGCATCCTCGGCACCCAGCAGCAGTGGCGTGTGAGTCATGGGGGAGTGTGTGTTCCAGGAAGGTAGAGAATGAAGGAAAAGACAAACTCAAGGAAGCAGTCACCCTGCAGGCCTGACAGCCCCCAGGAACCACACCTTCTCCACCCAGAGACCAAGAATTACTAGATGGTGCCCAGCCCCTGCTGCCTCTACTCTGAGTATAGCCACACTGGAAGGTCCTCGTTAGAATGCTAGGAAGAAAACAGAACAAATTCAAAGTCAATTGAAGAGACCAAGCTTCCTGTCAGACTAGAGGAAGCGGGAAACTACTGGGCTGAGGAAACATTCTACCTTGAACTAAAGACACTTTGAGAGCCTGCCTTCTAGTCATATATAATCATCAGACAACAAAACAAAGAGAGTGAAGAATGGACTCGCCAGAAGAATCAACCACAGGAGACCAAAAGGGGAATATCTGTCCACAATCAAAGATGAGAAGGCAGGGAGGGGTGGCGAAGCCAAGTGACCAGGGGGCTAGTGAGGTCACAGGGAGCGGGATTATAACCGTTACCACCAACATCAAGGAACAATTTGTGTATGAACCAATGACTGGGAAAACTAATTTCCTAAAGCACTACAAAAGGGAAGGGGGGGAATATTTATCTACTTTTTATTTTTACTTTTTTTGTCTTGGAGAGGGTGAAACCAAGTTCCTCCTTGGAGGGATATATATATATATATATCCCTCCAAGGAGGAACTTGGTTTCACCCTCTCCAAGATAAAAAAAATAATTATAGGGAAAAAAAAGAAAATAAAAAAAATAAACAATTGGGACTTAAAGGTGTGGTATATTTTGCTCAAAAGGACAAATTATAGACATAAGTCACAGCTTCAACTGTGTTATATGCTTTTACTTTCTACCCCGGAGCTCTTCCAAAGATGTGACATGGAACCTTGTGAAAAGCCACATGAATTACAACTTTTGACTACTGAAGGGTTGAGCTAGGGAACAAATGCCCTCCTATCATCACTTATGTAGATATTTCTGTGTCATCGATCAAGAGAGAGCTACGTTGGCCTAG
>NW_006399958.1:2259104-2263664 GCF_000299155.1 Elephantulus edwardii
GGAGTCAGTGAAACTAGCTCAGGACAAGGCAGGCTTCAGAGCTGTTGTTCACAGCATCACTACGAGCCGCGGGCAACTCGATGGCACATAACAGAAACAACCACCGTTTTAACTTGGTTGTTAGGGAACTCTGGTGGCCTAGTGGGTAGGGAGCGTTGCTGCCAACCCAAAGGCTGATGGTTCGAACTGAACAGCTACTCTGCCGAACAAAGAAAAGCAATTTACAGCCTCTGAAAACCCGCTAGAGTCAGCTATGAGTTGGTTCACACTCAACTGTAAGGAGTTTGAGTTTAAAAAGTGGCTGTTAAAAAAATGTGAAATTACATGAGATTTGCCTTGTATTTTTACTGGTACACTGAAGTGAACTAGTTAATATGGTCCTTCAAAGTCATAGCCTTTGTAAGTCCCACCAGGACTGGGTTGGACTCTGCCAATAAGGTGTTTGTGTCTCGCCATGGAGAACGGACAGCTTGCTAAAAATGCAAATGAGATGCATTGCAGCCTTGCGCAAGTAGGATTATGCAAATAAGGTGTTTGAAATTTAAACAAGGGGATTGGCCAGTATTGCCATCCTGCTAGGCTTTAAAATGAGCAGTTGCAGAGACAGAAGGAGGTGGTCATGTTCACGAAGAGGAGAAGAAAATGGACAAGCTTGCTTAACCCAGGGTCCCCGTGCTGAGAATTTTCTAGATTCAGAGGACAGCTGTGTCACTGGAGATAACAAGACATGGGCAAGAAGTGGCAGTAAAAATGGGGCAGCAGGACAGCAGGAGATGGTGAAGTGAGCTCCCAGGTCCACAGAGCAAGAAAGCGGAGTGTCTCAGGACAGGAGGCATGCTAACAGAGTGGGATGCCTCTGGACAGGCAGGGCTGATTAAGCAGTTCTGACGGAAGAACTACACATCTCGAGCATTCCTGAGCCTGAACTGTAACCTGTTACTTCCCGACCAGATGGTGTGAGTGTGGCCTGCTGGGTTCAGCATGGTCATTGCAAAAAATTACTAAACCTAGGAGAGCAGTAGAGGGCCTTGTGGGAGGGACAGCTGGTGTCGGAACTGGTGAAAAAGATTGGAGGACAGAGACCTGTCTGATCTATCCGCCACACAGCAATCAGCCCTGGGCTGCTGATGCGGATAGTAACTCTCTTTGTCCTTCCTGTCACACCAATTCTACAACTGGCCAGTGCTGCTGCAGACATGGAGTGGAGAATTTAGCTCGAGAGCGAGCTGACAGTAACAACAAGGGATGACCACTCTGCAGGGAGGACATCTGAGCAGAGAAAAGACAAGAGTTCTGCCCCAGCACCAACTATAGTGAGAACATTCCATCCTCCCAACCACAGTGATTGGCTCAAGGGTGAGCTTGTCACTCAAATTGGACCAATGAAAACATTCTATTCCTCCAGTCACAGTGATTGGCTCAAACTGGACCAATGAAAACACTCTATTCCTCCAGTCACAGTGATTGGCTCAGGGAGATTCATAGATAAATGAGAATATGCTATCCTCAACCAATTACTGGCTCCTGGGTGATCATGTGACCTAAACCAGACCAATGAGAAATTAGCCCCTTGCGGTTTAAGGAGCTCTTGGGAAAGCTATCATCTTCTACCTGTTCCCTCCTTCGCCACTCACCTGTGGCCAGTCCAGCAGTCCAGCTGTCATCTGCCCTGTCTGGTTACAATCATCATCAATGGCCTGAGAAGGAAAAGACAAAGAATGTATGATGGGTCTTCTCATGCATTGGTCAGACATGGGTTTAAAACAAGTTTCAGCAAACTTAACTCTACAACAGGTAAGGCTGTAAATACAAGCACACCTCATTTTATTGTGCTTCACATTCTAGGTTGTGGGGTGTTTTTTTTTAACAAACTGAAGGCTTGCGGGAGCGCCGCATCATGCAAGTCTATCAGCACCATTTTTCCAACAGTATTTGCTCACTTTGAGTCTCTGTGTCCCGATTTGGCAGTTCTCACAATATTACACAGTTTGTTCACAAAGCTATTGCATATTCAGGAGTCCTGGTGGTACACTGGGTCGTGCTTGGCTGCCACTCAAAAGGTCAGTGGTTCGAATCCATCAGCCGCTCCATAAGGGAAAGATGAGGTCATGTCATAAAGATTACAGCACTGGAAACCCTGTAGGGCCGTTCCACTCTGCCTTAAGGGTCACCAGGAGTTGGAATAGATTCCTTTGAGTCGGTCTGGTTTGGTTTTACTGCACACATCATGTTGTTGTTGTTATGTACTGTGGAGTTGCTTGTGACTCTATGTACAGCTCTGAACCCTGCTCTATCTTGAGCCAACCTCATTGTCTCTGACACACCTACCCCCAATAACCCCAGTCACTGAATCCATCTCATCCAGGGTCTTCCTCTTCTGCGCTGTCCCTCCACCCTTCCAAGCATGACATCCCTCTCCAAGGACTGGTCCCTCCTTGCAACATGCCCAAAGTATGTCAGACAGAGCTTCAAAATCCTTGTCTCCAAGGAGCAGCTTGGTTTCTCCCTCTCCAGGATAAACCTGTTCTCCTAGCCGTCTGTGATAGATTCAAGACTCTTCTTCAGCACCACAACTCAAAAGCATGCATCGATTCTTCTATCATCCTTAGTCATTGTGCAGCTCTCTGATGCATTGCAAGTGACTGCGAAGACCATGGCCTGGATCAGGTGCACCTTAGTCTCTAGACTGACATCGTTGCTCTTCAGTACCCTGGAGAGGTCCCTGACAGCAGATTTTCCCAATGCACATGTCACAGATGATGAAAGAGTGTAACTTTTATCACTCACTCACTGCTGTCAAGTAGGAGCAGACTCATAGCTGACCCTCCAGTGGGTCTGCAGTTGAGCGCTTTACCTGCTGCACCACGATGGCATCATCATGACCCCCCCACAAAGCAGACCCACTGCCACCGAGTTGATTCTGACTCATGGAGACCCCACAGGGCAGCGAAGAACTGCCCCATGGGGTATCCAAGGTTCTAAGGATTACAGTCACAGACTCATGGAGTAGCTAGTAGATTTGAACCATCCACCTTTTCGCTAGCAAGTCAAGTGTTTTAACCATTATGCCACAGTGCACCCTAAAAGCCTTGGGTCTCTAGTATTCTAAGCCCAGGCCCCTCTTTGGAACCTACATGGGTGCTTTCCTCCAGATGTCTCCATGGGCTGTGTGGTGGCATCTTTCTATAAACCACCTATTCCTTCGAGTTTTCCAAATCTTGGGAGTTACCTCCCCTGCGTTCCCTCCAGCCTCACTGGGCTCAAGTCTCACTACCTCTCCCATCCATCTCTCTGTCTCCACAGCCCTGGGCTCACATGGACCACAGTCCCCAGCCTCTTCTAATGCCACACAACTGATCCTCAATCAAAGGGGTCTTTCTGAGATTCCAAGCCCACTCTGTCTTCCCAGTAAAACTGAAAATTCCCAGCTGGGAATATCTGAACGCGCCTGGCGTGGGCCACCTCCAGCCGCACCAGCACATCCTAGGCCGGACGCATGGATGGAGAGCTGTGCCACGGACGCCAGCACACCCACCTGCTTGCCCAGCAGCACCAGGTTCACCTTCTCCTTCTCTGCCAGCTTGGCCAGGACCCGGGCCACCTGCAGGGGACCCAGGCGTTCGGCCTCTGCCGCCGGCACCTCCACGTGGATGCCTCGGTCTGCGCCCATGGCCAGAGCGGTGCGGATGGTCTCCTGTTGGGTACAGGGGGGTGCAGTTCAGAGTCAGCATCTATGTGGAGGGGCACAGGAGTCTAGATTTCCAGGCTCTCTTCTCTCAGACCCCAGAGTCCTGAGCCCCCCAGCCCCTCCTCCCTCACACTCCTGTTCCTCCTCTAAGATTACGGATTCCAGACCCCAGGACCCATGAGCGGGCCCCCAGCACCCCATGAGACCCCAGTACCTGGCACTGTGCAGGACCACAGCTGACAGCAATGACCTCCTTCACCAGCTTCTTCTCCTTGAGCCGCACGGCCTCCTCCACCGCGATCTCACAGAAGGGGTTCATGGCGTGCTTCACCCCATCCGTGACCACGCCGGACTTGTCGGGTTTCACCCGGATCTGTGCAGTAGCCAAGTGGAGAAAGAGGGCAGAGTCAGTGGGCGCATGGCCACGCCCACAGAGCCAAGACCACACCCATAGGGACCCAGGCCACGCCCACAGAGCCCCATGCCACGCCTACGGGGTACCAAGGTCACGCCTACAGGGTCCCAGGCGCTGTCATACTAGCAGGTGTGGGGTGTCTCAGGCAGAGGCGGGACTGTGGAGGGTCCCCAGCTCCAGGGACAGAGCTGGGCTGGAAGACGCAGGGAGCAGGGTGACCCATCCATCCTCTCACATGCAAAGTACCAGAGCAGTTCACATACTACTGTCCCCACTTCTCGTGCCTGAAGGGGTTTTACAGTTTTGTTCCCCATCACCCACTGGGGCCCTGGTTGCTTGTCACCAACCATGTGCTCACTGCCAGGGAGTGAGTTCTGACTCCTAGTGACCCGCCATCGGGTTTCTGAGGCTGTAAACTTTTTGTTTTGTTTTTTAATTTTTATTATTATTATTATTA
>NW_006399958.1:2263844-2284364 GCF_000299155.1 Elephantulus edwardii
ATACTCCACTCTGCAACCCTCATTCCGGACTCTTATGATAATCATAATGCCCTAAAATATATTAATTTTAAACTATTCTCTCCCTCATCGGCTTCAATGCAGTAAACATAATTTATCCAGTTAAGGCTGTAAACTTTAATAGAGAGAGCTTTCTCCAATGGTGCTGCTGGTGGATTCGAACCCCCGGAGTGGCGTGGCTTCTGTTAGCAATAACACAATGTGGACTACACTTTCAGAGCTCCGTAGAACAGAGAAGACTGAGGAAAATCCAAGATGCACAAACCTAGTCTAAAGACTAATTAATAATGGAAAATAAGAACAAACCTCTGCTTCCCCAACCTCCCAGACCAGAATGCGTTGGTCCCTGGCTGTCATCGCCCACCATTTCGAAGGGATCAAAGTAGAAGGCCCCTGATTCTCAAAAACTCAATGCCATCCGTGTATTCCAACTCATAGGAACCCTCCACCGGGTTTCTGGGGCTGGAAATCTCACCAGGGTTTGAATCACTGATGTTGCTCTGTTCACTGCACCACCGTACCACGTTGTTGTTACGTGCCATCAACTTGTCAACCCTACGATGGAAAACCAGTCCGTTCCGGTTGTTTGTTGTTCCTGGCGTCCTTGAGTTGACAGCTCACAGTGATGCTATTGTAACCTCGCCCCATCCTGCACCATCTTCATATCTTCTGAGAGATACCAGTGTCACAGTCACTGTGTCAATCCGTCGCTGTGTCAATCTGTCTAGCTGAACATCTTCCTCTTTCTCGGGTCCTTTGTCTTTCCTAGCATGACGTCTGTCTCTCTCTAAGGACTAGCCCCTCGCAACAACATGCCTAAAGTACGTGAAGATGAACAGTACCTATACCATGGGATGCTGTTTCACCATCCTTGCCTCCAAGCAGCACTCTTTTTTGCACTTCCTCCAAGGCTGGTGTTTGTTCTTTTCGCCGTCTCCATGGGATATTCAGCACTCTTCTTCACCAAAGTTCAAAGGCATCAATTGTTTTTCTCTCATTCACTGACCAACTTTCAGATGTATGGGAAGTAACTGAAAATAGCATGGCTTGCAGGAGGCGCACCTTAGTCCTTAAGTGGACATCCGTGCTCTTTAGACCTCTGGAGAGAGGTCCTTGAGAGAGGCTTTTCTTAAGTGCTAGGCTGCTGATTGAGAGTTCATGTAAAGAATTACAGCCTTAGAAACCCTATGGGGCATTTCTACTTTGTCCTGAAGGGTCGCTGTGGATAAGATCGGATTCAGTGCAATGGGTACGTTTTGTGGAAGCAGAGTATCATACTTTTTTTTTTCCAGTGGAGCAGTGTTTCTGTTTCTTTAAAAAAGGGTAGAATTCCAGCTATGTATCTCGCCTTGAACAGCAGAGATGCATGTCCGTCAGAGGCTCCCCAGTACCAGTAGAATGAAGAGAGGCACCAAGCCTTCACACTCTAGCTGGGACTGGATTTTCCGCCCCTTAAGCTCCTTCCTAAAGAAGAATGGAGAACTTTTCGGCTGGTTCCCGGGCACCCTGCCAACTTGTCCTCAGAGAAAAACCGCTCAGGCTTGAGCTCGTTTCCGTGTGCACTGTTTACTTAAACTATATAAACCAGGATAAAAACGATACATACAATCGGGTGTTTTGGTGTAGAGAACCAGCCACCGCATTTTGTCCTGTCTTTCTAGAACAATGGTGTTTTGTACACTGAGGTAAGAGGCCTCACGGTTCGGAACCTATCAGGCTGCTGACCAGAAGGTCGATAGTTGGAATACACCGGCCGCTCAGCAGGAGAAAGACGGGCAATCTCCTTCCTTAAGGATTTACAGCCTGGGAAACTGGATGGAAGGTCAGGACAAGTAGAAGTGAATTTATGGCTGTGGGTTATATAACGAGGTAAGTGACTCCTTGCGGCACGGTGGTAAAGTGCTCCATTGTTAAGCGAGAAGTCAGTTGTCCAAGTTGCTCTGAGGGAGAAAGAGGAAGCAGTCCAGTCCCATAAAAAGAGTCACAGCCTTGAAAACCTTAGGGGTGTCAGAGTGGAGAAGGGCACCCCTACTTGATCCTACAGAGTCCCTGTGAATCCGAATCAGCTTCACAGCAGTGGAGTCTCCCGTCAGTTTTTGAGTCTCCCGTCAGTCACCCAAATCAACGATATTTACAATAATCATCAATGATTACTATTATGAGGACGCCTGGCAGCCTCATGGGTAAGGAGTTACGAAACCTAAAAGGCACGCAGTTCGAGTCCACTGGCTGATCGGTGGGAGGAAGGTTGGCAGTCTCTTCCTGTGTGATTTCCAGCCTCTGAAAACACACTGGAGGATCTGTGATGGGTCAGTTCCAACTCGCCAGGCGATGAGCTGGTGTCCCTTGTACTGGTCCCAAGGACTAAAGTGCTATGTGAACCTCAGCCGCCACGAACCAGAGGCCTGAATTAGATGGTGTCCAGCCACCGTGCTGACCACTCTTGACAGGCACGTGCTGGGTAGAGTGGGAGAAAAATGCAGACCAAAACCTCAAAATTTTAAAAACAAACAAACAAACAAAAAAAAAAAACAAACCCCAAACCCCACAAACCAGGCTAACTGGTCTGATAATCCCAGGGATTCTAAAATCCCTGGGACAATGACCCTTAAAGCCACTCTTCAAGTCTGGAACTGAAATCATTCCCATGATTCAGCTGTCAGCCAAACAGGCAGGTCTGTGAGGTGAAAAATAAGTCCTGAGAACAATCAACTCTAACTCTGCAAGATCAAAAGGGCAGCATTTCCCAGGGAAAAGAAAGTGCTGAAGGGATAGGAGAGAAGGACAAGTGGAAAAGAGAAACACAAGAAGGGAGTGGGAAGAGTGCTGTTCCAATGTGGGTATTGTAACTAATGCTGTAAGCCCAAATGTGTATGGATGGTTGGATGGAAAACGAGTTTTCTCTGTAAACGCAAATCACAACAAAAGGAAAAGAAACAATCAGCTGGAGACCTTATTGAAATGCTGTTGTCATGTGCCATTGAGTCAGAACCATGTCATCGAGTCAGAAAGGACTCGTAGCTGACCCTCCACCAGGTTTTCAGAGGCTGGGAAGAGACAGCAGGATTTGAACTGCTGGCATTTGAGTTAGCAGTGCAGTTGTGGGTTTTTTGTTGTTGTTGGAGTTTTTTTATTTTTTACTCACTAGATCACCAGAGCACCTTTATTGAAAGGTAGGTTCTGATTTGCTGTTATCTGGGTTAAAAAAGGCAGATCCTCAGCTGGAGGTTGAACTGGGATAAATCAGTCCCAGGGCCTGGGTGAGGGCTGGGATGAGGGCCTGGGAGGAAGGGGCAGTAGCCTGAGCTGCTGAGGTTCTGAGGGTGGAGAAGAAAATGAGTTTGCAAATGACTACCTAACTTGGAAGGGACTGGAGAACATTATGCTAGAGTGAACTAGCTCAGTCCGAGAAGGACAAATACTGTGTAAAACCATTATGATAGAATACATATGCGTATCGAAGTTGGGGAGGGGGACAGAGGGGTGAGGATAGGCAGGGGGTTAATCATAGGGTCGCATAATTTGATGGGTGGAGAGAGGGGTGTGTAAAAGAAATGGGAAAGATCCAGAGTGAAAAACAATGTATACAAACTTGGCAAATAAACCAGTATAAAATTTTTTAAAAGAGAGAGAGAGAGGGATGGTTCAGAGGTGTAAAAGGCAGTGCACTGGCTGGCACAGGTGTGAGAAGCAGTGAGGCTGTGCGTGGAGCCTAGCCAGGGGCTTTGAAGCTGGCACTGCTTGAATCACTGTTCTGTTCGGAAAAGGCCACAGACAGACAGACACACAAACAGAGCCAGGTAAGACCAGGGTGCAACTGCAGAAGCTCAGGGCACTGTGGGGGGAAGCAGGCTGCCCCAAGCGCAGGGAAAGGGCTGGATTGGATCTAACACTGCCCTCACACTTCTCAACGCTCCCCTTGAACTTGTGCTGGGAGCGCTGGTGGCACGGTGGTTTTAACACTGCACCGCTAACCACCACCAAGTCAAAAAGCCAAAGCCACTGACATCCAGTTGACTCTGGCTCGTGGCGATCCTCCACGGAGTTTCCGAGGATGTAATCTTTACCGGAGACTGCCTCAGCTTTGTCCCCGGGTGCAGCTGAAGGATTCGAACCTCTGACTCTTGAGTTAGGAGCTCAATATGCCACGAGTTACACCACCACACTTTTTTGTTGTTGTTGTTGTTGTTTATGATTTTTGTTTTTTTTAAATTTTATTATTTTTGTGTGCATGTACCGTCAAATCTGGTCTGACTGGTACAGGAGGAGATTGTCCCTCCTTCCCCAGCAGAGCATCTGGTGGATTCGAACCGTGTGCCTCTGCGATTGTAGTTGCAGCTCCTTACCACTAGGCCACCAGAGCTCCCCTAGACCACCACACTTGTAAACAACCACAAAGTTGGCACTGACTGAAAGGTGCCTGAGACTGGCAGGGCAGGGTTTGAACACGTACAACTAGAGACCAGGCAGGAGGCCGGGGGTCTCACTGGTCAAATTGGTTCGTTCTGGTCCAAGTGCATTTCCACTCTAGCTAGAGGGAGCTCTGGTGGCCTCACGGGTAAGGAGTTGTGCTGTCCACCCAAAGTCACGCGGTTCAAATCCACCAGCTGCTCTGAGGTAGAAAGATAGGCATTCAATTTCTGTTCAACTTACAGCCCCTGAAAACTTGCTGGAAGATCGCTCCAAGTCAATTCTGACTAAACAGCAAAGGGTGACCCCAGATATGCTGAAACAGGCTCTGCATTTTAACAAGATCATTAGGATAAGGGGGCGCACTGGTGGTGGCACAATGGATTACGTGTTCGGCTGCTAACTAAAAGGTTGTTGGTTTGAACCTGCTAAGGTTTCCAAGGGGGGAAGATGAGGCAGCCTCCTGCTGTAAAGGTTCACAGCCTTGGAAACGCTATGGGGCAGGTAGACTCTGTTCCATGAGGACACTGTGAATTGGAATGGACTGGGCGGCATCAAATTGAACGTGTGCTGGGCGTGGCTGAGACCCAGAACAGAGTGGAATCAGGCTTGCCCTCGGCTGAGTGGAAACGGATAGAACTAGAGGCACCTCGGCTTGGGAAGGCAAAGGGAGGTGCAGGGGGCTGTCTGGGTTCGAAGGAGCGGCCTTGAGAATAAAAAGGCAGCAGGAAATCAGAAGAGTAAGGGCCCCAGGATCCCCAGAGGAGGGGCGTGACTCCAGAAGACTGGAGGGAGCAATCCTGTCCAGTGGTGCCAGCCGTGTCCATAGGCCAAATGGCAGCACAGGGCAAATGTGAAGAGCCACCAGGGGCCAAACAAACAAACAAACAAACAAAAAAAGTCCTGGCTCTGCCCCGTATGAGCCTGGTGGATCTCACAAGTAATGGAGCCGCTCAGCCTCAGTTTGCTCATCTGTATAATGGGATTTAGAACACCCAGAGGAAGGCCCAGGGAGGTCTGGTGGTCTAATGGGTAGGGAGCTGCTTTACCAACCCAGAGACACCACAATCACCAGCTGCTCGGCAGGAGGAAGACAGGCAGTCTCCTCTGGTGCAGTGAACAGCCTCTGAAACGGCTGGAGGGTCAGCTATGAGTCGGTTCCGACTTGTTGGCACACAACTACAACTGAGGGAGGCGCTGGGTGGTGCAAACGGTCACTGCATGTAGCTGCTAACAAAGGTGGGGGATTCGAGTCCAGCCAGAGGTGCCTTTGGAAGAAAGTCCTGGTGATTCAGCTTGGGGAAAAATCAGCCTCCGAAAACTCCACGGAGCACAGCGGAGAGCACAGGTCTGCTCTGATCCGCGTGAGGTCGCCCAGGGTCAGAGCTGACCTGTTGGCCATTCCTTGCTCATCTGTTCTGCCAGGTGGAACTGCTCTGGGAGGTTTCAAAGGCTGGAACTTTCACAGAAGCAGACTGCCAAGCCTTTCTTCTACGGCACTGCTGAATGCACTGGGACTGCCAACCTCGGCGCTCATAGTTGACAGGGAGCCATCTGGGGCATTCTTGTGTGTGTGTGTGTGTGTGTGTGTGTGTGTGTGTGTGTACTGTCAAATCGGATCTGACTAGTACAGAGGGAGATAGTCCCTCCTTCTCCAGCAGAGCGTCTGGTGGCTTCAAACTGAGCACCTCTGGGATTGCAGTGCAGCTTCTTGCCTCTAGACCACCAGAGCTCCCTCCTCTGCGACATTCTTGGACCTAGAAAGGGCCCTTGAAGTAGGAGGTGTTATGATCGCTCTCTCTCCAGCCCATCACCGCTCCATGGGGCTGTGTCAATATTGGCATCAACTCTGTGGCTACTCATCCATTCAGGGCCAGCGCTGTGTCATGGTGGGGGCACAGAAGCAAGGTCCCAGTTTGATAGGTGAGACAGCAACAGTTACTGCACGCCGTATGGCTTAAGTCCTGAGAAACGCTAACACTGGGGACTGATTCACCTCTGTGCAGACCTAGCTCTCTCCAGGGACAAGCTATGCTTTTAGAGGTACCACCTCTTAGCCTTTTCTTAAAGGGCCTGTGGTGAAGAGTTTCACGGGCAACAGAAATGCAAAAACATTTGAATCCCCTAAACTTCTCAGGATAAAGTTGGGCAGTGCCCTCTCATGTGATTTACAGGCTCTGAAAACCTTCTGAAGGGTCCGCTGTGAGTCGGTTCCAACCTGCGAGCACACAACAGCCTTTTCTTAAATTTTAGAAGACAAGGAAGGGTCTCAGCTTTTAGCCAGATACCAGAAAGGACAAACTCCCTAGAAGCAATCAATCACTCAAGATCAAAAGGGTAGCATTTGCCCAGGAAGATGGATGTGAAAGGATGACGGGAAACAGGAAACACAAGGAGGGAAGAGGAAGTCAGAGGCTGACTTCCCAAGAGCCAGTAACAACCAGTAGCCTGGTCATCTCTAACACTTAACTCTCTCTTCTTATCTCAAGCCAGACTCACCCTATGGCTGATACAGAACCCAAAAACCACTACCACTGAAGCAGTTAGTGACCCAATGGGACAGTCTAGATCTGCCCCATAGGATTTCCAATGCTGCAGTCTTCATGGAGCAAGCTTTGGTAGCCTTCTGGTAAGAAGTTGTGCTGCCAACACAAACATACACGGTTTGAATCCACTAGATGCTCCGCAGGAGAAAGACGGGCAATCAACTCTTTGCAAAAACCTGCTGGAGGGGCAGCTATGAGTTGGTTTCAACTCCACAGACACAACAACGATATTCACAGAAAGCGAAAGCTTCCTCTTTCTTTTCTCCAGTGGAGCGACTGATGGGTTGGAAACTGACTTGTTAATTAGAAGCAAGGAGCTTTTAGCACTGAGCCACCACATCTCCTTACCTAACCCTGTGGCTAGCAGAGAAAGGCCGCCCTCTGGGTTCCCGCTGTGCTCTGTATGATTTTCATTTTGAGTGCTGGAATAAATCCATTTAGTAGGGCAGGCAGCATACTGGGTAAATGTTTGATTTTGGTGTAAAAGCAAAGGATAGGTTGCGGCATCAGAGAGTCTTGGATAGGAATTTGGGTCCCTAGCTGAGTGATCTCCCTGTGCCTCAGTTTCTCCGTGTGTTAAACACGCAAAATAAGTCGCCGCCTGACAATATAGACAGTACAGCACACGGGTTATAAAAGCGTGAGAAGCGAGGGAAGCAGGGAGTAATATGAGTCCAAAGGATCCAGCATTTGAATGAGGAAGGATCGAATGTCAAGATCGCCTAGTCCTTGATCTTTGCCCCCAGGTGTGATCACTGATGTGTGCGGGAAGAAGGTAGAGGTCAGAGGTTACGAAGAGACCCCTGTGCACCGGTGATCTCGGAAGCACACGGCCGCGGGGCTCAGGGAGGTGGGAGAAGGGGGACCTGATCACCTTCACGGCGAAGTCGATGACCCTCTTGACACCCACGAGCGCACGCAGCTCCGCCATCTTTCAGCTGTCACCACCGCCTGGCAGGTCACTCAGCACACCAAACCTCTCCCCTGAAGCCCTGCTTGTTGTTCCCGGAGCCTCTCTGCGCCTGCGCGCAGCACAGCCATCCAATTAACAACTGGGGTGCCTGTCTGCCCGCCTTGACGGAAGACCAATCAGGAGGGCAGATGGGAAGGAGGCGTGGCGGAAGGATGCGGACCAATGGAATACGGATCTGTATGAGGGAGGCGGGACCCACCAGGGAAAGGCTTTGTGAATAGTGTGTCCGAGAACTAGGGGAAAGGTCTCCACAGCGCGTGGCCTCGGGATTCCTACGCATGTTCCTACATTCTTCTGGAAGTCATTGGATCTCCCCTCCTGAGTGTTCCTTCTTCAGTCTTGCTCTCCACTATCGTCATAATTGGCAGCATCAGGACGGATGGTGAAGAGATTGAGATTGTTAACAACTTTAGTCCGCTTGTCTCCACGGTCAACACTCTTGGCACCAGTAGCCAGGAAATTTAAAAAAAAAAAAAAAACACAACAACGTATCGCGATGGGAAAGTCTGCTGTTAGGGACCTCTCCAAAGTACTGAAGAGCAATGGTGTCACTCGGGAGACTAAGGTGCGTCTGATACAGGCCATGGTCTTTGAAATCACTTGTTATACATCAGAGAGTTGGACAATGACTAGGAAGGATAGAAGGAGAATTGATGCCTTTGAGCTGCGGTGCTGCAGAAGAATGTTGAATGTACCGTGGACTGCCAAAAAACCAAACAGATTCATCCTGGAAAAGGTTAAACCAGGCTGCTCCTTGGAGGCAAGGATTCTGAGGCTCCGTCTAACATACTTTGAACATGTAAGGAGGGACAGGTCCTTGGAGAGGGACATCATGCTTAAGAAGGGTGGAGGAACGGCCCAAGAGGGGAAGACCCTCTATGAGGTGGGTTGATTCAGTGACTGGAATAATCGGGATGGGTGTGTCAGAGGCAGTGCGATTGGCACAGGGTAGAGCAGGGTTTAGGGCTGTTGTACATAGGGTTGCTATGAGTAGCAAGCGACTTGATGGCACATAACAGCAACAACAATAGTGTCCCTATGATTGCCCGTGCTTGTGTCCCCACGCGCTGCCTGCCCACTTGTTCCTGTCCCAATCTCGTGTCCCCTGTGTCATTATGTCCCCATGCATGCGCCCTGTCCCATTTATTCTCATCGTCCTTCAAATCCACATCACCTCATATCTATGTCCGTCACACTCTCCCTATACCTGTCCCTTCTCAAATCCAGACCTATTGTCCACGAGCTGCTGGCGCTGGAGAAAGACATGACAGTTGGCTTCTCTGAAGATCACAGCTTGGAAACCATAAACGAAGTTATATACAATCCTACAGGGTCGCTATAAGTCACAATCCACTAGATGGCAGATTTGGACTTTTTTTTCCTTCTTCTTTTTTTGCTCTTAGTGTTTCTGGCCCGCCTTGTTCTGCTGGCGCTTCCGGTGCCTTTTATGTTCAAGTTCTTGGGTCCCCAGAAAAAAGCACGGGAGCTGGTGGTAAAAGCTATTCCTTTATTCACAGGCACACAGGGAATCCACTGATGGCTTCGGTGCTTTGCATAATCATGTCAGACAGCAGAAAGCAGAAGCCTGGAGAGAAACGGGTGAAGGGAGGTGGGTCCTGGAGCGAGTAAAGGGAGGGGCCTCGGGTTAGGGGGTTTTGCAGCTCTGAGGGCATCTCTCTGGGGTCCAGGGGAATCGAGAATGGAATTCTGGGGTCGGGGTCAGGGTCGCTGGGAAGTAGCTGAGGGGTCTCCTGGGAGGATGGCAGTGTCTGGGTGGATGGGTGAGGGCTCCTCTGGGCTGTCTCCTCTACCCCGCCGTCCCAGTTACCCGCGAGAATAGAAAAGGGTAAAGCCAGCCACCCCAAGAAATAGGACCAGGAGAAGAAGACGTCGGACTTCCATGCATCCTTCACCGAGTAGCCGATCATTGCAATCAGTAGCAGCAGCCCTGGCCCCCACACACACCAGGTGACAGGTGAGCGTGGCCAGGCTAAGCTACATTCAAGGCAAGCCCCAGACCCCGCCCCTCCACGGATTCACCCCGCCTCCTAGCTTCAGACCACACCCTCACTGTATAGCCACGCCCCGTCCCCGCCCCTTCTCTCAGACCCCGCCCTCTAATTTCTAGGCCACATCTCTGTCCTCTCAGCCACGCTTCTATCCTTGCCCTCTCAGTATTCGCCCCCTAATCTTCAGATCTGCCACGCCCCTACCCTTCTCCTCTGCTTCAGATCACCCCCTTTCTGAATCACTAGGCTCTGGGCCATACCCATTTTCCTAGCCACGCCCTCAGTGCAAAGCCCCGCCCCAGCACTCAGGCCACCCCCTCTCCTCGCCACGCCCCTCGTCTTGCCCCCTTCCTGCTCTCTCCTCTGAACTCAGACCCTGACTTTTCCCCTTCTTCTTCTGGCCTTGCTTCTGAAAACTTTCCCCCGCGCCCCTTTGCCCAGGTCCATCCTCAGCTGCAGGCTCACCACTGAGGAAGAAGATGGCACTGGTCATCCGGCCCCGCGGAGACTCCCTCTCCTGGAACAAAATGTGCAGCCCCATCACCATGCTCACGACGCCAGAGCCTGCCGCCAGCACCATGCACGCCCCCGTCATGGCCAGCATGGCTGGGGAGAGGGGACCACATCAGCTCCCCGCGAGAGTCCCTTCAAATAGCCAGCCCTGGGCTGGGACCTCCTGCCCTCCCTGCCCAGGATCAGACGTTGGGCATGTCGCCCCAGGAGGTCATTGTGACAAGAAAGGTGAATCCATAATTGGGGTTGGGGAGTGGTTGTGGTGATCTTGATTGTAGAGGGGCAGGTGCGTCTGAGGTTGAATGGAAGGTGGGGATGGAGGTGGTGGGGACTCAGCTCCTGTGGGCACCCCACTGGTGGATCTGGATGGGGGGCGCTGCCCACCAGCGGAGGCGGGGCTGCCACCAGGGGACGGGGCTGTCATAAGGGGCGGGGTTTCTACAAGGGGCGTGGTTTGCATTCTCAGGGGCGGGGCCTCACTCTGGCAGGGGATGGCATTGCAGTCTCCGTTTTTACACTCCAGCCACAGGCCGCTGTGGCCTCCGGGGTAGCGGGTCCAGTAGTTGGTGGAAAGGGAGATCACCATGAGGATGTTGCCGAAGAGGCTGAGCAGGGTTCCTCCGTTCTGAAGACACCGCTTCACCCCCATGTCCGGGAGGCTGCTGGCCGGCAACACGTGATATTGACCAAGACACCCCCCCCACACACACCACTCCACACCCTGGCTTGAAGCCACCTCTCACCTCTCCCCTAACCCCTTCCTTCTCTGCTTAACACCTCTCACTGCCTGATTCCCCCCTCGACACCCCTGTTTCAGGGACCTCAACCCTCCAAAGGCGCCCTAGTCCCATAGCAGATCATGCTGCCAGAAAGGTCAGAAGTTCGAACACACCAGCTACTTTTTGGCGAGTCCTTGTGAGTCGTAATTGACTCCACTGAGCAGTTGATTTGGGGTTTTAATACCCAGGGAAGCCCAGTGGCAAAGTGGTTAAAACGCTGGACTGCTAACCAATCCGTTGGTAGTTCAAATCCCTGGGCAGCCCCTGTTCTAGAGAAAGAGGTGTAAGTCTGCTTCTGCAAATATTACAACCTTGGAAACTGAGAGGTAGCTCTTTTCTGTCCCTGAGAGCCACTCAGAGTCAGAATCTCCTTGGCAGCCGTGGGTATGTGTGATGGGTACAATGTTCCCTGCCTGAAACCTTTATTCATGGGAACCCCTTTATTCTTCCTATGTGTCAGATCCCCCAGGGAAGCAAAGACCCCCTTTTTCCCCTTTGCCCAACACATCTTTCCCTTAGGTATCCTGCTTAAGAACCTATTTAGATTCCATAAGGCTCCCCCAACAGGTTCCCCCTTCAGCCCCCTTGTTCCCCACTCTGCACCCCACCCATCCACCCACATAATTGACTCACAGTCAGTTCCCCAGGGCTTTTCCGACACTCATCTGAAGGGGTGGGGGGAGGGAGGCTGGGTCTCTGTGAGGCAGCAGAAGTTCCAGAACCTTCCTCTCCTAGCAGCCAGACGGTCATACCATGGGAGAACATTTCTTCCTTCTAGAAGTTTCTCTCTGTTTTAGAGGCACCCCTGCAAGCTCCCTGGGCCTGTGTGTCTGAAGTTCCTTCATCCGTGCTCTTCCTCCACTTCCCCTCCTCGTCTAACTGTTGATGTTCCTTGAAGGTCCATCCTGTATCCTCTTACCAGGTAAGCTCAATTGCACTTATCCTAAAACCCTATCTTCAGCCTTTGGTCTCACCTGCCTGGATTACTGAAAAAGGCAAAGGGAGTACCAGAGAGAGAGGGTGACCTTCAATGAGATGAGCTGATACAGTGACTGCAACTCTGGTCCAGATTATGAGGATGATGTAGAGAAAGCAAGGTTTTTTGGTTTTTTGTTTTGTTTGTGTGTGTGTGTGTGTGAGTGTACCGTCAAATCAGATCTGACTGGTACAGGAGGAGATTGTTCCTCCTTTTCCCGGCAGAGCATCTGGTGGATTCGAACCGTGTGCCTCTGGGATTGTAGTTGCAGCTCCTTGCCACTAGGCCACCAGAGCTCCCCTGAAGGCAAGGTTTAAATCTATTGTTCTAAGAATCTTTGTTGACTCAAAGACACCCAGTATCAATAACCATCACTGCCGCGTGGGTTACCGGAGTCTCAGGTGAAGCTGCTAACCAGGAGGTTAAAGGTTCAAGTTCACTGGTGATTTCCTCCCCTGAGCCTCACTTTCTCGTTGCCTTTGAGTCCCCTTGAGCTCAACCGCACTCCAGCTCAGCTATTCCATCAAACTAGAAATGGTCCCTCCAATCCAGGTACTCACACCAGCCCCACCACCCTTGCCTTCTCCCTGCCCTTGACTCTATAAAGATCCTGGGACCCCCAAGACCTGTTCCTCCTGCCCCTTCATCTGTATGACTCATTCTCTCTTCCCATCTTGTGCCTCAATTTCAGGTTGGGCCTGGATCTCTTCCTCTTGTATTGCCAAAGTCGGCCTAACATCCATCCTCCCCCACATCCCTTCAGAGAGGTCTTCCTCTCACCCAGGGGTGACACTGTCCCCCTCAAGCACGGCCCTTACCATGTCTCCATTCTTGTTTCGTGCCACCCTTTTATTTTACACCCCAGCCACAAAGCCTCTTTCTCATCCCCTCATAAGTACCTGGATTACCAAAGTCTCTGGCTGTGGGGAGAGGGGTAAGGTGCCTTGATTAACATGCTCAGCTGTGACCAAAAGCTTAGTGAGAGGACTGTATAGATTTCATCTTGTGCCTGGCCTTTATCTAACACATGACCTGGGCCTAACCTTTAAAAATGCATTAATCACAAACAGGCTATAAAAAATCCTAGCTTAAGAAACTGCCAATATAGGAAATAAGACCCACAGGAAATAAAAATTAAAAATTTTAAAAAAAAAAGAAAGAAAGAAAAAAGACCCACAGGAAAGCAGGAAGGTCTTATTTACCTGTCCTTGTAAAGTTTAAAATTAACTTATCTTATAGTTTAAGATAACAGCAAAAAAAGTGAGTATGTGAGGCAGGAAGAGATGGGGGTGGGCAGAGACCAGAAGAATGTAAACGTAAGGCAGGAAGAAATAAAAGTGGGCGGGGTTACCACCTAAACGAACCAATCACAAACTAGTCCTCGTAACTGATCCCTGTGCCCACCAATCATGTTCCTGAGCATAGAGTTGCATTGTTCTGAGCTTTTGAAAGAGTCCATGCAGCAGGGGAACTCGGGAGTGGACCATTTTTCTGCTCTGCTGGTTGGCCGACCTCCTGTGTATGCTGGATTTTGTTCTGCAACATAAAGCACTCTTGCTGATTGCATACATGAATTGGTGATCTTTCGGGGGTGGGGATTCAAGGACTTAACAGTTAAGAGGTTCCAGTTCTACCCAGAAGCGTGCCAGAAGAAAGCTTCTGAAGACTCAACCATTGAAAACCCTGTTGGATACAGTTGCACCCTGACACATGTGGGGTCACTGTGAGTTGGAATGAATTCCTGATACTAGTAACCACGGCCAGCCACACTTGGCTCACTTTTCCACAGTCCCTTGAGAAGTTCAGAAATTCCCCGTCTTCAGGATAAGTCTTCCTGGAGACCACCACCGTGACCTCTCTGTGCTCTAATTGGTTTTACTTAAACTGTGTTCTCTTCGGGGTCTGACCACTGCCTGGCCTGTGTTCATTGCTTTTCTGTGTGCAGCTGCCTTCCTGACTAGGGGGGGTCAGTCCCTGGTGGGCAGTGCCTGGATCTGACCCATGCCTGTGTCCCCAGTATGACCCAGAAGAGAGGATCTACTCTCAGGAAATATCCATCAAGAAACCAAGGAATGAATGGAATGCATTAAGACAATGATCAGAAGGACAGAAAAGCAGAAGGAGAAGGAAGTAGAAATAGAAAATAAAACACAGCAAAGCAATACAAAGCCCCAAACTCACTGCCCTCAAGTGGATTGAAACTCTACAGGACAGAGTAGAATGGACCCACCAGGTTTCCAAGGTTGTGAATCTTAACATAAGCAAACCTCCTAGCTGTTAGGTTGGAGGCACTGACTTTTCAGTTATCAGCCCTTTAATGTGTTTGATGTCACCATGATTCCTCAGAGATGTAAGGAGGACAGAAACAAGGAAAGGTAAAGACGAGAGAAGAATGTTGGGCTACGTCTGTGTCCTCACTGGTCTCCCCATTGACAAGCAGTTGGGGGTGAGGGAAGTGTGTGTCTCTGACTCCTCTCAGAGTTCAAGATCACCCGCCATGGAGTTCCTGACCACGGCTGGCTGGCTCGTGTCTGGGCCGGACGAGTCTCGGAATCGCCACATCTCGGCGTGGAATGAGTGAGGAAACAGATCCCAGCAATTTCTTTTTGTTGAATGAAGGGAGGAACAGAGGAAGGAGTGGGAAGGGCAGGCGTGAGGGGTGGAGGGCGGGGGGATGCCCGCAGCTCCGCGTGGTGATGCTGTTTTTCTTTTCTTTTTTGTTTTATTTTGTGTGCGTGTACCGTCAAATCAGATCTGACTGGTACAGGAGGATATTGCACCTCCTTCTCCGGCAGAGCATCTGGTGGATTCGAACCGTGTTCCTCTGGGATTGCAGTGCAGCTTCTTGCCACTAGGCCACCAGAGCTCCCCAGATGCTGTTTTTCTTGTCTTCCCGCTCACAGAGCGCCATAGCCAGCCCGGCGGGAGCCATACTGGGCAAACAGAATCAGGAGAGCTGGGAAGATCAGAGACAGAGAGGTTGGCCTTGGGCCCACCTTGCACCCCCAGAGCATCCAGTCTGACCTTCTCAAGCTCTGGGGTGGGGGGGGATGGGGGGGAGAAGAGGGTGACGGTCACCTGCACAGAAGATCAAGGCATTCGAGACCCAGCCCAGGTAGAAGGACCAGCTGAAGAAGAGGAAGATCTGGGGCGGTAGAATCTGTTCCCAGCGCTTAGCGGTGTACACAGACATGGCCACTAACATTGAAGAGGCTGGGGAGGAGAAGGAGAAGAGAGACAGCTGAGTAGGAGCTCGCTGAGCTCCTGTCCTTGCCCCCCCACCCCCAAATCTCAAGACCAGACCAGCCCAGCCCTGCACCCTCACCTGCAGATAAGGCTGTCACGGCGGAGATCATGAGGACACGATCCGGGGCAATCAGCCAGGGGATGTAGTGCCAGAGAAGCATGACTAACGACACCAGCCCGAGCAACGCGGCTATGATGGTGAAGGCCTGTGTCACACGGATGAAGTCTGTGCGAAGAAGGGACCTCTGAGGGTCTGTCCCCATGGGCCATTCGCTCACAAGAGAGCCCACCGTGGGTTGGCTTGCTTGCATCCCACTCCCCCCTCGAAAGACACATCGAGATCTTAACCCCTGGTGCCTCTGAACATGATCTTGTTTGCAAATGGGAACTTGGTTTGAAGACATCGTCTCCGTTAACGAGGGCTGTGGAGCCCCTGAGTGACACGGATGGTTAAGCGTGGCCCCTATGAACTGGAAGGTTAGTGTTTTGGATCCACCTGGAGACACTTTGGAAGCCAACGAGATTGCAGGTGCTGAAAATGCTATGGAGCCCAGCTCTGTTCTGCAATAGATGAGTCATCCTACTAGAATCCACCGGAAGGCGAATGGTTTGGTTGAACGCGGTCAGACCAGAGTTGTCATGTGCCGTTGAATTGGAACCAAGAGCCAGACCTGACCCCTCATCCCCACACACAGTGGTTTTTCAGAGGGTATAAATCGCACAAGAGGAGATTACCCATCCTTCTCCTGTGGAGACTCCCATGAGGAGACTTGAACTGCCTGCACACGGATTGCCAGAGTAACTCCCTACCCACTAGGCCACTGCAGTTGGGTGGGTCCTAATATCCTCCCAGTGATGCCTGAGCCACAGAAGAGCAGTCACATGTTGTCGTTAGGGCCCACCGAGTCCTGTATGATTCACAGCAACCCTGTGAACAACTGACCTGAACTCTGTCCTCTCCCGTGCCCTCCTTGTCATTTCTGACGTACTCGAGCCCATTGTTCATCTGGGTCAACGCATCTCATTGAGGGTCTCTCTCTCTCTTCCACTGACCCTCTGCTTTTCCAAGCACGATGTCCCTTCCCAAGGCAGAGTGGTACAAAGCTGCACTCCAATCCCGAAGGCACGCGGTTCAAATCCCCCAGCCGCTCTGCAGGAGGAAGACGGACCCATCTCCTCCCGTACCAATGAGCCGCCTCTGAAAATCTGCCGGAAATTCTGCTAAGGGTCTGTCTCAACTCGACAGGACACAAAAACAGTAATATGCCCAACGCAGGAGAAAGGAAGCTTCTCCCTCTCTGCCTCCAAGGAGCACTGGGGGAATGTGAAGAATCGGTACTGGTACTGTGTGGACATATACCCACAAAGAGCCGTGTCCTAAGCCCTAAGAGGGACCCTGGTTCTACTGACACCATGTGTTTCAATCAACCCCTGATATCAAGTTCGATCAAACCCCCCGGATGGAGGTGGCCCATAGGATCCCCAAGACCTGTAAATCTTTATAGGAGCAGAACACCTTCATCTTTCTTCCACGGAACCAACACGGAAACCCTTAGCAACCCAACACTGAAACTCTGAACCCAAATCAACCGCCTTTGAGTCAGTCCTCACTCATGACCCTCTGGCCAGATGCCCTGTGACTGACTCTTCGTGACTGTCTGTGTTACTTCCATGGAGCAGCTGGTGGATTTGAACCACTGATCTTTTGGTGAGCAGCTCAATGCATAAAACATAATGCTACCAGGCTCTTTGAATTTACATAGTTGGAAAAGTAAAGGTGAGGGAAGAAAAAAGAAGACCTCAAGGAGATGGATTCCCGCCATGACGGCAACAATTGAGGGATTGGGAGGACGGGCCAGGGTCAGAGGGGCTCTGTTCTGTCGTGTGCCCGGTCTCCGTGCGTCAGAGTCTGTCAACAGTAGCTACAAAGAGCCTCCAGAATCCTGCAACTACAGTCTCAGAGGTGCGCGGTTCAAATCCACCAGATGCTCTGCTGGAGAAGGAGGAACAATCTCCTCCTGTACAGTCAGATCTGATTTGACGGTACACACAAAAAAATAATGAAATAAAATAAATTTAAAAAAAAAAAGAGCCTCCAGGATCACACACCAATATACTTCTGTTTGTCAAAGCCAGAAGAACATTTGGTTCACCAAACAGGGGAAGACAGAGCCCACGCCTCCTTACCTGCCGCCGGGCCATCTAGCCAGAGGCCTGCGTGAATTGAAAAGCCAGGTCCCATGACCTCCACCCAGAAATTTGTGCTCAGAGAAACCAGGTTGGTCACCAGGCCCGATAAGTCAGCAAGCAGGGCCAGAGAGATGTAAGGCTCCATGGTGATGAGTCCCGAAGAGGAAGAAGAAGAAGTCAGGGGTCCAAGTGTGCTGATTCTCTTAGGAAGAGGCTGTGTGAGCCTGGGCTCCTGGGTCTGAAGAAAGAAGAAGAAGAAGTCGACAAATAGCAGGGGCGTCTGCGCGAGCTGGGCTCGGTAAAGGAGGGTGACTTGGTTTCATGCCGTTTCCTGCTCGTGGACCTCTTTTCACACAACCACCCTTCCTGCTTCCCCCCATAGGCCTAAGTCCTCCCCTCACAGTTTCTGGGTCCCCCAAAGCGGGTGTGATGGGGGAGGGCACTAAAGGGTGTTGAAAGATGAGTGGTTTGGGTGGTGGTTTTGAACTTGCCTCCCTCTTGTCTAAGGTTCTCTGCCCACCCGTCTACTGGTTCAGAATCTTCAACACAATAGATGGTTTCCTGGAAGAGGAAAGAGAGAGATGGGGGGGGGGGGACTTGGAGGCCTAGAGATGGTGAACGGGGCCAGGATGTGAACGAAGTGGGAGGGGGAATGTGGCCAGAGGGGGCAGTTTAGGCTGCATCATGTTTTCCTGTGGGTTTTGCAAGCTTCTGCTCTGGGACAGTGGACCCCAACGATAGGAGGTGGAAGGCCAGGACTCCTGGGTCTAAAAGAGGATGGGATGGGGGTTGGACTCCCAGGTCTGGAGGGGAAGGGGAGCTGGAAGTCATCTGTCTGAGGGTAGAGGGTCTAGGGTCAGGACTGCTGGGTTTGAGGGAGGACGAGTTTGGATTCCTGAATCTGAGGAAGATGGGATGGTCTGAAGGAGGAGGCGCTGGGTCAGGACTCCTGGGTCTCAGAGAGAAGCGGTTAGGGGCTGCACTCCTAGATCTGGGGGGGCAAAAGGAGGAAGACAGAAATCAGACTATGTGGTGTCTGCAGAAAGGGGAGCTGGGTGGGGGTTCAGAGTCTGGAGCCCTAGTTTTTGAGCTTAAGCCAAAGATAGGGAAATGATATGTAATCACATCTCTGAATGGTTCTTCGAGGACAAGACATATCCACATCCTCATCTGATAAGCGACTGTCAGAGGCAGCTGTGCTTATGATTGTGGCCTCCAGCACGGTGGGCGTCCTCACCTTGGAGGGACCACAGGAGCGGCCACCGGAACCCCCAGGCCTTCCGAGAGTAACCTACGCCTCCCACATCAGCATCAGGTTCTGACCAACCCCTCACCTGTGCGCATGTGTAAGGTGAAGCGTCCACACGCAGACAGAAGGCCCAGGCAAGCGGGACCTCCAGGAAGAGAGGAATGACCCTAGAGAGAACTTCCGCCTTGAGGAACCTCTGCCCTGAGAGGGAGATGACACAGGGGAGGACCAAGAATACCTGTCTTATTTTTTTAATTAATGAAATTTACAGAGACTTTGTTTGTTTGTTTTGTTTTTTTTTTTTTATTTTATTATTTTTGTGTGTGAGTGTACCGTCAAATCAGATCTGACTGGTACAGGAGGAAATTGTCCCTCCTTTTCCCGGCAGAGCATCTGGTGGATTCAAACCGTGAGCCTCTGGGATTGTAGTTGCAGCTCCTTGCCACTAGGCCACCAGAGCTCCCCTAAAATTTACAGAGACTTTGGATTTCCATTCATTCACTGTTGCACTTTTCTCCCCTCTCCCTCCCCCGCCCCCAGTATACTCTTCTCTTGGAAAAGTAAAAGAAAAATTATTTCATTGTTTTACAATCCCTCCCCCCAGGTCCACTCCACGGTGCAGCCTTCATTCTGGACTCCTGTCATGACAATAATACCTAATCACATATCCCTTTTTTATTTTATTTTTTTTTTTTTAATTTTGTGTGCGTGTACCGTCAAATCAGATCTGACTGGTACAGGAGGATATTGCGCCTCCTTCTCCGGCAGAGCGTCTGGTGGATTTGAACCGTGTTCCTCTGGGATTGCAGTGCAGCTTCTTGCCACTAGGCCACCAGAGCTCCCCTACATATCCCTTTTAAACAGTTCTCTCCATCTGTTTCAAGGCAGTACATTATCCCATCAGTCTCCCCCCCATCCGTAATGTCAATCCTGTTTTACAACAGTGGCACTATGCAGTATTTGTCCTTTTGTGACTGAGATATTTCACTCAGCATAATGTCCTCCAGGGTGACTCATTTTGAATAATATTGCATGAGTTCCTTGTTTTTCCAATAATGCCTGTCTTTATTAGAGGATGTAGTTCCAAGGGAATTGGAGCTCTGATGGCCTAGTCAGTGAGGAGTTGTGCTGTCAACTTAGGCAAGTCAAAAGGTGGACCAGCTTCTCATGCAATTCTACAGCCTGTTAAAATCCACACTAGAGGGTCAGCTATGAGCTCGTTCCAACTCGACAGCACGTAACAACAGTTTGAAGGCCTTTCCTGCAAGGAGCCTTTGTGGTGTAGTGGTTAAGCATTTGCTTGCTACCGGAAGGTCAGGAAATCAAACCTGCTCAAGAGGAGAAAAATGAGGCTGCCTGCTTCTTTAAAGAAAACAGCCTAACAAATATTGCATGGTGCCACTGTTGTAAAACAGGACTGACCTTGGGGTTGGGGAGAGACTGAGAAAGATGGGTTCAATACTGTATACTGCATTGAAACAGATGAGGGAGAAGACTGTTTAAAAGGGATATGTGGTTAGGTGTTTTTGTCATGACAGGAGTCCAGAGCGAAGGCTGCATAGTGGAGTGGACCTGGGGGGAGGGATTGTAAAACAATGAAATAATTTTTCT
>NW_006399958.1:2284804-2286103 GCF_000299155.1 Elephantulus edwardii
GGATGCCTTTGCGCTGTGGTGCTGGAGAAGAGTATTGAGGGTACCATGGACTGCTAGGAAAACAAACAGATTCATCCTGGAAAGGGTTAAACCAGGCTGCTCCCTGGAGTCAAGGATTCTGAGGCTTCATCTGACATACTTTGGACATGTTGCAAGGAGGAACCAGTCCTTGGAGAAGGACATCATGCTTGGGAGGGTGGAGGGACAGCACAGGAAGGGAAGACTCTCTATGAGGTGGATTGATTCAGTGACTGGGGTAATCAGGATGGGAGTGTCAGAGACAGTGCAACTGGCACAGGACAGAGCAGGGTTTAGGGCTGTTGTACATAGGGTCACTATGAGTCGCAAGTGACTAGACGGCACATAACAACAACAACAGTTCTGTCCTGTAAGATTACTATGAGTTTTGAGTTTTGTATCCCTTACCAAGACCCTCCCCAGTGAGGTATCTGGTCACTCCTGAGAACATGTCAGGATGACTTCCCAGAGGCGGATGGAGTGATAGACAGAATATCAGCATTATATAAAGGCCGTGGCTCCCAAGCTCTAGATAAGCTTCAGGAAGTCTGGGCCGCAAGCATGTGGTGGGAGGAAGACTCGCCCCAGACACCATCTGTCGTGGTCAGCTAGTCCTGTTATAGCAGAAATGCCACAGACTGATGGGGTTAACAGCCAAATGGATTCTCTCACAGTTTAAAAGAATGGAAGTCCGAATATTGGGCACTAACTCTAAGAAAGGCTTCTCTCTCGGCTCTGAGAGAAGGTCCTTAACTTCTTGCAACGTCTGTGAGTCTAATGCTCCTTGAAGATCCCCAGAGACATCTCCATGTGTCTTGGCATGAAGACCCTTGGATCTGAAAGTTTCACAGTGGAGGGTCCCTCCCTCAGTCCCAAGGACGTACTATGCTTCTAGCCCTTCTTTCTTGATAATTCTGAGGTCCCTTTTTCTATGTTAGATTTTCTTTCCTTTTCTCTCTTATAATATAAATGGTGATGCTAGTCACAGCCCAAGGAAACTCCCTTTATCAGGGCCATGACCTTATTAAAGGTGTCTCACTCCATCCTAACTCCCTTATATAGGCAGTGGGCAGATCACAATAGGATTGATTACATAAACTGCTAAGAAGCCGGGCCTAGCCAAGTCAACACTTATTTTAGGAGAGTGATCATTCAATCCAATCACTGCTGTACATCTGAGACCTGGACAATGAATAAGGATGATCGCAAAGAAATTGACACCTTTGAGCTGGGGTGTTGGAGAAGAACACTGGACATCCCATGGACAGCCAAGAGAACGAA
>NW_006399958.1:2286898-2288046 GCF_000299155.1 Elephantulus edwardii
AGGAGGGGAAGACCCTCTATGAGATGGATTGATTCGGTGACTGGGGTAATTGGGATGGGCGTGTCAGAGGCAGTGCGGGTGGCGCAGGATAGAGCAGGGTTTAGGGCTGTTGTGCATAGGGTCGCTATGAGTCGGAAACGACTCTACGGCACATAGCAACAACAACAACAATGACAACAGGGTCCCTGTGAGTCATAGTCAACTCTAAAGAACCTAACAACATTATTCAATCTTTAACAGCCCAATGCTAACTACAACTCTATTCCCATCCTCAAATTTAACCCTTATCCTTATTCTCATTCACATTCTAACTCCCGCCCCAGTCCCAAATGCAGTTCCTTCAAGCCTCTCCCCATCCCTCTTAATTCCTACCTTAAAATAATCCCCTCCATTTTCACCTTTACTCCATGCCTAAATTCAAGCCTGAGTCTGCTCCTCATCTCCCCAAATCCCAACACCCAAGCGCACACGTGCAAACACCTTACCTGGAGCTGGTCACTGTGGGTCACTGTAAATGAGGACGTCACAGGATGGCGATAGGTCAAGGTTCGGGCTGACATCCTGACCTGTCCATCTTGGCTCTGTCAGCCCCTGAAGCAACATGAGTCAGGAGACGCCTCCAGCCTGACATCTGACCCGCAGACCTGGAAACGCAACACCTCTGCAACTACATGAGAGAGCTTTGGCTCCACAGCTCTCCCAAAGGCAGTGGTTCGAATCCACCAGCATTCCCTCAGGAACACGATTGGCCATCTCTTCCCACGCGCTTTGCAAGCAACTGAAAACCTGCCGGAGGGTCAGCTCCGGGTCCGTTCCAACTTGACAGCAATGAGTTTGAGTTTGAATCGACAATGAGCTTAGACTGCACAGTTTGTTGAGTATGACTAATAAGCACCCTGGCACAGGGTTTCGGAAGCTACAGATCTTTGCAGGAGGAAACTTCCTCGACTTTCTCCCACAGAGCAGCTGGTGGACTCAAGCTGGTGACGTCTCGGTTGGCCGTCAGACTTGTCACACAAGCACCTTAATTTGCACGGGCTATTTTTAGAAACCAGATTGTGGTCCCACAGAAAGGCTCTGAGAAAGACTCCAAAGTTTGGGGCAGTGACAAGCTGTTGTTGTTGTTGTTGTTATGTGCCATCGAATCG
>NW_006399958.1:2289091-2311190 GCF_000299155.1 Elephantulus edwardii
GAGAATCTTTGTCTTCTTGACATTGAGCCTCAGTCCATACTGAAGGCTGCAGTCCTTGACCCTCTGCAGTAAGTGCATGAGGTCCTAGAAAGACAAATAAATGTGTTACTCTCTGGAATGCGGGGGACTTTAGGAGGAGCAGAAAAGGAGAGACTGACAGGGAGGGGACTGGGGTTTGGGCATGTGAAATTGGAGACGCTCTTTCATTACAAGTTGAGTAGGCAATTAGAGAGGTGAGTTGGCTACTATAATTACAATGACAGTCATTGTTATTAAAAGTGTGATTGTTAGATGCCTTCAAGATGACTAACAGTGATAGTGACTGTTTGAATAATAGCTCTGATCTCTGCCCTTTCCTGTACCATCCTTACACTCTCCCACATGTTCCAACCTCATTGTCACTGTGTTTGTCCATCTTATTAAGGGTCTTCCTCTCTTTCTCTGGCCCTTCACCTCCTCCAGGACCATGTCTTTTTCTAAGAACTAGCCCATCCTAATAATAACATGGCCCAAATTGATGAGAGGTGGTTTCATGATCCTTGCCTTAAGGAACAACTAGCTAACAATTCCTCAAAGACAGACATTCTTATTCTTTCAGTGGGCTGTTCAACACTCCTCTCCAACACCACAACTCAGAGACATCCATTCTTCTCCTGTCATCCTTATTCGTTGTCCAACTTTCAGACGTATAGGAAGCAATTGAAAATACCCCGGCTCAGATCAGGCACACCTTTGTGTTTCCACTGGCATTAATTGTTAGAGTAAAGCCCCTATAAACTGAAACAGGCCTTTACATATTTCTGTTTAAATGGGCATCACCAAATTATTGTTAGAGAAAGCCTCAATGGTCATTACTGTTAGAGTAAGCTGCTATCAGTATTACATTACTCTTTTTAAAGAGGCCCCAATAAATATTACTTCTGGGGTGTAAGCCTCTATAAAGATAATGTGTAGGCTCTAAGAAATATTCTAAGATATTCTAATAAATAGTCTAAGATAGTGTGGGCTCCAATAAATATTCTTGCTTACTAAAATTGCCCTAGCTAAATAGTCCTATTTTATAGCAAATCAAAATTAAATAATGTGTCATTTTGACTCGTAGTGACCCTGTCTGTGGAACAGAATAAATATATTCCTTAGGAAGTTCTCACCGCCTAGTGGTAAGGAGTTGTGTTGCCTACCCAAAGGCACGTGGTTCACGTCCACTGCCTGTACCATGGGAGAAAGAGAGACAATCTTCTTCCCTGTCACTTTAGCCTCTGAAAACCCCCTGGGGGGGGGGGTGTCATCTATGAGCTGGTCCTGACTTGACCACACCACCACCAACAATCTTTTTAGGACAGATTGTTAACATCTTTCTTCTTGAGAGCATCCTTAGATTCTAACCACCAAACAAAACAAACTCAAGAGTTCACGCAGAGTTATAGTGACCCTGTCAGATTAGAACAGCCGAGGAGCTTCCAAGTCTGGAAGGCTTGAAAGAAGCAGGCTGTCCCATCTTCCCCACCTCCACCCGCCACCCCAGCTGGATTCAAAAGGCTGATCTCTGATTAACCACTTCCCCCCCAGCTCCTTTTGCATGATACACACACTCCCAGCCACAAACCACTGTCCTCAAGGTGAGGTTGACTCACAGCCACTCCCTCAACAGCTTTCTGAGATAGAATATTTACAAGAGACTGGCCATCTCTCTCCCTCAGACCAGTGGACTCAAATCTAACCTTTCAACCAGCAGCCTAACACGTTACACACTGTGCCTGCCACCAGGGTCCCTTCGTTTTATGTTTCCATTGCCATTGTGTTGATTCCCACTCAAGGTGACCCTTCATCAAGTTTCTGAGACTGTAAACCTTTTTTAATTAATATTCTTATCATTCATATGCATTGTGTTTCATGCATGTACTTAATGTTTATAAAGACTTTCATTTACATTGTGTTGTTGTTGTTGTTCATGTCTCATCGAGTCACCTGAGACTCATAGCGACCCTATGTACAACAGCCCTAAACCCTGCTCTGTCCTGTGCCAATCTCAGTGCCTCCAACACACCCATCCTGATTACCCCAGTCACTGAATCAGTCCATCTCATCAAGGGTCTCCTCATCCTGCACTGTCCCTCCACCCTCCCAAGCATGATATTCCTCTCCAAGGACTGGTCCCTCCTTACAACATGTCCAAAGTATTTTAGACGAAGCTTCAGAATCCTTGGCTTCAAGGAGTAGCCTGGTTTAACCCTCTCCAGGACAAACCTGTGCGTTCTCTTAGCAGTCCATTATATATTCAATACTCTTCTCCAACACAGCTCAAAGGCATCAATTCTCCTTCTATCCTCCCTAGTTATTTGTCCAGCTCTCTGACGCATAGCAAGTAATTGCAAAGACAATGGCCTGTATCGGGAGCACCTTAGTCTCCAGACTGACATCATTGCTCTTCAGTACTTTATAGAGGTCTCTAACTGGAGACTTTCCCATTGCAATATGTCTTTTCATTTCCTGGCTGCTGGTGCCAAGAGTGTTGACTGTGGAGCCAAGCAAACTAAAGCTGTGAACAATCTCAATCTCTTCACCATCTGTCATGATGCTTCCAGGTGGCCCAGTGGTGAGAATCTTTGTCTTCTTGGTATTGAGCCTCAGTCCATTTCATTATTTCATATTGCAGGTTTATTTAACCCCCCCCCCCAACTTTACAATCAATCATCTCACCAATAATTCCTTTCATGAAAGCATGTAAGTCCATATCCTCACTCCCTATTTTGATAGCTAATCATGGACTCCCATATCCCTATCAAACCTGTGTCTTAAGGGAGGAAGTCTGTGGGGAAACAGCCTTCTGAGGGAAGGAGAAGGTCATTGAAAGAGAGGAAGACCCCCAATGAGATGGGCAGACCTTCTGTTTGGCTTGGAAACTTAGAGCATCTGCATGCATCTTAGAGCAAAGCCCAGTCCAGAGCAAGCCATCAGGTTGCGGCTATTGACCTTGGCTCTCAGCATGAATCACTTGCTCTCCATCTGGTTGGATGTGAGGCTGTAAATCTTAAACAGGAGCAGACGATCTCATCTTCTGACCACAGCAGGGGCTGGTAGATCTGAACTCCTGTCCAACACACAATGACCTGTATGGCCAAGGCTCCTTTTATTTATTTTTTAAACTTTTATTAGTTTGTTTGTGTGTACCATCAAATCGGATCTGACTGGTACAGGAGAAGATTGCCCCTCCTTCTCCAGCAGAGCATCTGGTGGATTCGAACCACATACCTCTGGGATTGCATTGCAGCTTCTTGCCACTAGGCCACCAGAGCTCCCTAAGGCTCCCTTTTTTTTTAAGGTTGTTGTTGGGTGGGATCAAGTTGCCTGTGACTCAGACCCGATAAACAACACACAGAAAGTTGCCGGATCCCATGTCGGCCTCACAATCTCCACTGTAGTCAAACTTGTTGCTGCAGTCACCGTGTCAATCTGTCTCATTGGGAGCCTTTCTCTCTCTCCCTCTCTCTCTTTCTCTCTCTCTCTCTCTCTCTCTCTCTGACCTTGTATTTCTCCCAGCATGATGCCTTTTTCTACAGACTGATACCTCCTGACAACATGCCAGCATTCTCAATACGTGAAAATTCATTTCACTCTCCTTGCCTCCAAGAAGCACCCTGGTTGAAATTCCTCCAAGGTTGTTGTGTGCCTTCTAGTCAGGACTGACTCATAGCTGACCATCCAGCAGCTTTTCAGAGGCAGTAAATCTCACAAGAGCCGATTTCCTGTCTTTCTCCCACAGAGCAGCCCTCGGATTTGAACCATGCGTCACTGGATTGACAGTATTTACTCATTTAGCAGTCCTTGGAATTGTTAATACTCTTTGCCAACACAATTCAAAGGCATTGATTCTTTTTTCAACAGTCTGCATTATGCAGATGACACAACCCTGCTTGTTTAAACTGAGCAGGATCTAAAGCACTTGCTGTGGAAGGTCAGGGACTGCAGTCTTCAGTATGGATTGAGGCTCAACATCAAGAAAACATTCTCACCACTGGACCGATTGGCAACATCAGGATGGATGGTGAAGAGATGAGATTGTTCACAGCTTTAGTTTGCTTGGCTCCACAGTCAACACTCTTGGCACCAGCAGCGAGAAAATTAAAAGACATATTGCGATGGGAAAGTCTGTAGTTTGAGACCTCTCTAAAATACTGAAGTGAAACGATGTCATTCTGGAGACTAAAGTGCATCGGATACAGGCCATGGTCTTTGCTATCACTTGTTATGTGTCAGAGAGCTGGACAATGACTAGGGAGGATAGAAGGAGAATGGATGCCTTTGAGCTGTGATGTTGGAGAAGAGTGTTGAATATACCATGCACTGCTAAGAAAATGAACAGGTTCATACTGGAGAGGGTTAAACCAGGCTACTCCTTGGAGGCAAAGATTCTGAAGCTTTGTCTGACATACTTTGGACATGTTGCAAGGAGGGACCCATCCTTGGAGAAGGACATCATGCTTGGGAGGGTAGAGGGACAGTGCAGGAGAGGAAGACCCTCTATGAGATGGATTAACTCAGTGACTGGGGTAATAGGGGTGGGTGTGTTGGAGATGGTGAGATTAGCATAGGATAGGACAGAGTTTAGGGCTGTTGTCATAGGGTCCCTATGAGTCGCAGGTGACTCTAAGGCACATAACAACAGCAACAATTATTCATTGTCAAACTGTCACTGGAGACATCAGTAAATCTCACAGCAGTTGACATTTGCTTATTGGATTAGCCAGTGAATGTACGAAGTGACTTTTTGGGTCATGATCGCTGTGTGAAGAGACAGATGAGGAAGGTGACAGGTGAGGGAGGTGATAGGCTAGAGATTTAGTGTTTATAGTTGGAAAAACCACAATGGTTGGAAAGCAGACTGGGTGTGGTACAGTAGCCAGGAAGATTATATTTCCACAGCCTTTTATCCCAAGACTCAGAAAAGCAGTGGACTAAATGTTAATCTACTCCTTTCCTCAGTTGCGGAGAAAGTGTTTGGTTCTTCCAAGGAAGCTAAGGCCGTGGAATTGGGGTGAGGCCCTCACTTCATCCGGTGACTGACACTGTGCCCGGCAGCCTTCAGCCTTCAGCCTAGCACCACCATGCCATAGCCTCCATCTCTGAGCTCGCCTGCATCTCCTCGGCCCTTATCCTGCACAACAATGAGGTGACCGTCACAGAAGATACAATTAAGGCAGCCGGTGTCAGTGTTGAGCCTTTCTGGCAAATGGTCAGCCCTGGTAGCCCCATCTGCAATGTGTGTGCTGGTGGACCTGCCCCAGGCACTGGGGCCTCACCGGCTGGCAAACCCACCCCCTCGACTGCTGCCACTCCAGCTGAGAAGAAAGTGGAAGCAAAGAAAGAAGAATCTGAAGAGTCTGATAATGACCTGGGATTCGGTCTTTTTGACTAACCTCCTTTGATAACAGTCAACACTCTTGGCACCAGCAGCCAGGAAATTAAAAAGACGTATTGCGATGGGAAAGTCTGCTCCTAAGGACCTCTCCAAAGAACTGAAGAACAACAGTGTCAGTCTGGAGACTAAGATGCGCCTGCTCCAGGCCATGGTCTTTGCAATTACTTGCTATGCGTCAGAGATCTGGACAATGTCTAGGGAGGATAGAAGAGGAATTGATGCCTTTAAGCTGTGGTGCTGGAGAAGAGTACTGAATGTACCATGGGCTGCTAAGAAAATGAACAGGTTCATCCTGGAGAGAGTGAAGCCAGGCTGCTCCTTGGAGGCAAGGATTCTGAAGCTTCGTCTGACATACTTTGGACAAGTTGCAAGGAGGGACCGGTCCTTGGAGAGGGACGTCATGCTTGGGAGGGTGGAGGGACAGCGCAGGAGGGGAAGGCCCTCTATGAGATAGATGGATTGATTCCATCCCTGGGGTAATGGGGGCAGGTGCATCAGAGACAATAATATTGGCACAGGATAGAGCAGTGTTTAGGGCTGTTGTACATAGGGTTGCTACGAGTTTCAAGTGAGTCAACGGCACATAACAACAACAACAGCAACAACACTACACATCACTTATTCAGAAGTTTCCCCAGCGTCTGAGCGACTTGCCAGGAGTTGTGTTGTTTTACCTCTGTCCTCAACCCCACAAGGACGGAGAAGGTTTAGGGCTGTTGTACATAGGGTTGCTACGAGTTTCAAGTGAGTCAACGGCACATAACAACAACAACAACAACAACACTACACATCACTTATTCAGAAGTTTCCCCAGCGTCTGAGCGACCCCTTGCCAGGAGTTGTGTTTTACCTCTGTCCTCAACCCCACAAGGACGGAGAAGGTTGAGGTACAATTACAGAGCACTGGCCTGTCCCACCCCACTTACGACGCACACATTTGTTTCTCCCCTCCCAACCTTTCACAGATCCACACTTTTCATAGTTTCACATCACTTTTATTAGAACGCCCCCCGCAAAATTGCTCTACAGGATATTCCATTTCTCTAACATACCCCTGATGGGTGGGGCTTAGGTCTTCTCCACTCTTTGCTACAAGACCCCATTCTTTTTCCTCCCACCTGAGGACCCAGGAGTCAGGAACCCCCACTCAAAGAACAGGACTGAGTCCCGTCATCCCCCCAGGAACCAGGAATCCAGGCTCCCAGACCCCCTCCCCCTCCTCTTCTCCTTTTTAACTTGCAGATGAAGTTGGGGGACCCATTTGGGCTCAGCGGGGAGTGGAGAGGCGCTGGCATTCATGCATCCGGTAGGCACACATGTAGAAAATGCCTGCATGAGAAGAGATTCCAATTGGCTCCTTGACTGCTGTTCCCACTCAAAGAGACCCTGATGCCCTCTCTTCACGCCCTTTCTCTCTCGGTGCCCCTCGTAGACTCCTCTGTCCTGGAGTGTGGAACTCAAGGCTGTGAGGTCTTTGTGGAAGGTCTCATCCTCTCACTAAGGCAAATGTTACTTAGCCTTTCCCCAAACACTGACCTTCCCACACCCCTTCAACCCCCAGACCCGTACCTGCAAAGAACGTCATGAGCAGGGCCACCCAGCCCAGGATGTAAGACCAGGAGAAGCGCCAGTCCCCAAAGCGGCGGCCGAGGAAGCTGACCGTGACTCCAGTGTAGATGGCCAGGGCCAAGAGGACAAAAAGGGCTGATGAGAGAGGAGTGGAAGTGGGAGTGCGGTGAGCTTGGGCATGCGGGTAGGAAATTGGAGATGGAAACAGAGGGAGTGAGACTGGAGGTGGGGAGAGAATCAGAGACAAGAGCATGGAGGTGAGCATAGGGGTAGGGGTTGGGTCGGAGATTAGGATGAGGTGGAGTTGAACGTGGAGGTAGCAATGACTTGGGAGGAGGGTTGGGGTGGGGATGGGGGAGATCTGGAGTGAGAAATGGAAGTGGAGTTGGGGTGTGGTGGGGGATTGGAGTTCAAAGGGGGCGTGAAGAGGAGCAGGAGGTGAGAGTGGGTGATGGGTGTGTTGGTTTCTTAGGGGTTGGGCATGGGTAGGGAGTCGGGAGTGGGGTAAGGTGGACCCACTCACTGGAAGCGAAAAACATGATGCCGGCGGAGAAGGGCCTTGAGAGGCGGGTGAACGTGGGCTGCTGAGCAAAAGCCAGGATGCCCAGGATGATGCCCGAGGTGGCACACAGGACGGACAGGATCATGAAGGCCCGGGTGGCATTCCAGTAGGCTGTGGGAAGTACATGGGGTTCACCTCTGGGACTTCCATAGTGAACACCGCTCCCTCAGAAGCAAGAATACTAGGTCCCCTCCAAATCCCGGACCCAGCTCCTCCTTCACCTCCTTCCAAATGATCTCCGTCTCTTCTAGAAAACTCCTATTCATCCTCCAAAGGCCATTCTCCAGTCTCCTCTTTCATTCTTCAGGCACTATCCTTCCCCCCTCCCTTGCTTCTGGGACATGACTCTGTCTCCTCCACCAATGTAGTGACTCAGCTGCTCTTCCAAGGGCTGGTGCGTCCAATCCACCCAAGAGTTCAGTGAGAGAAAGACCAGATCAATCCCCAGAGTGATTACAGCCAACAGGGAAGTTCTCCTCTGTCACCTGGAGTCACTGTGAGTCAAAAATTGCTGGTGTCTGACAACCACCATCCCTTACCTGGAACACGGCTGGCTTGATACCAGGTCAGAACACTCTCAGCACAAGTGTGGTTACCATAGAGACGCGGCGAATGAGTGAGTGAACTAATGAATGAATGTAGACCCTTCACTCCTCTCTGCCCATCACTCACCTCTCCCACTTTGCCCACTTCCCGTCTTTTCCCATCACTTCCCTAGATTCTGGAAACATCTTCTTTCTTTCCCTTTGACCTGCCTACATGCAGCGCTGTGAGTACAACAGCTTTGCTTGTCTCATTCTCCTCTCTATTCTCAACATCTGTTCCAGGCACATAATAACCAAACCAAGGCCACAGCGGTTGAGCCAGCTCTTACACAGCGCGGCTCCCACACAACAGAGCAGAGCTGCCAATGTTGTTTGTTGTTGTTAAGTGCCGTCAAGTCACAGGCCACTCATAGCGACCCTATGGACAAAAGTCCTCAACACTTGTGTGACTTTCATCCTTTCTCCAGGTTCATAGAGTCTGGAGGCAAGCTGTTATGGAAGTGGATGTCACTCCTGCTCCCGAGCTTGTTTTAATTGGGGAGCTCCACCAAACACTGTCCTCCAAAGGGGATTCCAAAACTGGGCGTCTGGAAGCAGATGGGCACATCCTCCTTTTACAAAGCAGCTAGTGGATTTGAACCACTTTCTGGTTAACAGCCAACATCCAACCCACTGCACCCCTAGCACTCTATGAGAAGCCAAATTTCACACTAAATATTTGTAATAAATTGAAAGCTTTTTCAGGATGGAATTCACCCTGGGGCACCAAGGCAATCCTTAAGGGTTTACCAGATTCTTGCCTTGTATTTGCTGACCCCTCCCTTCTGAGTCAAGAGGAAGGTTTTCAATAGAAAGAGCTTGGCTTCATTTGCATTGAATTCTCTTTGTGATTTACTTCTTGATAATTTTCAGTAAAGATACAGGGAAGCTGGAATCCAGGCCTTCAGTTGTTGGAACTGCTGGCTCCCTGTCTTTTATGCTGTTTTATCTGGCTGTCTGTCTCATTATTAATAACTGTTAAATACTTTACCCTCGGTCTGTAACAGGACTCCTTGGCACATGCCATCAAACTCACTGCTGTTAAGGGCATTCCTTTTCCTGGTGGCCTGCCAACAGGTCTCTGAGACTATGAATCTGCATGGGAGGAGACTGCCTCTTCTGGCTTCCAACAAGTGACTGACAAACTTGAACTGCCAACCTTTGGGTTAACAGCCCAACACTTAACCTTCTCTACCACCATGGTCTTCGCAATCACTTGTTATGCATCAGAGAGTTGGACAATGACCAAGGAGGATAGAAGGAGAATTGATGCCTTTGAGCTTTGGTGTTGGAGAAGAGTATTGAGATACCATGGACTGCTAGGAAAACAAACTGATTCACCCTGGAGAGGGTTAAACCAGGCTGCTCCTTGGAGGCAAGGATTCTGAGGCTCTGTCTAGCATCCTTTGGACATGTTGTAAGGAGAGACCAGAACTTGGAGAGGGACATCATGCTTGGGAGGGCGGAGGGACAGCACAGGAGGGAAAGGCCCTCTATGCGGTGGATTGATTCAGTGACTGGGATAATCGGGATGGGAGTGTCAGAGACAGTGCGATTGGCACAGGACAGAGCAGAGTTTAGGGCTGTTGTACATAGGGTCGCTATGAGTCGCAAGCGACTCGACGACACATAACAACAACAACCACCACCACCACCAGGGCACATGATGTCAATGGTGAATGTTGAGCACGGGGGTCCTTTCTTTTTTTACTTTTATAATGTTTTAAATTTTATTTTATTATTATTATTTTATTTTATTATTTGTTGTGTGTACCATGAAATTGGATCTGACTGGTACAGGAGGAGAATGTCCCTCCTTCTCCAGCAGAGCATACGGTGGATTTGAACTGCATACCTCTGGGATTGCAGTGCAGCTTCTTGCCACTAGGCCACCAGAGCTCCCTTAGGGGGTCCTTTCTTGTTGCATGCTTAGTTAAGAACTGGTCCCCAAGGAGATATCTTGGGGACAATAGCCACCATCATCTCCCCTTTCATTAGGAATTCCTAACGGCATAGGGTCGCGATACATCACAGGCAACTCAACGGCACATAACAACAACAACATACTATGACAGTTTCGGAAGTAGGAGTGGCATCCACTCCCTAAACAACATGCCTCTGGAAACTCTGTGAACTTTGATAAATGTCGATAGTTGTAGAGGGTCTAAAGGGCTTTTGTTCTGAGGGTCGATATGAGTCATGCTTGACTTGAAGGCAATCAACAACAACAACAATGGCATGTTAGTTAATGTGCTTGACTGCTATTGCGTGGTTCAAAGCCACCAGCTGCTCCTCGAGAGAAGATGACACCGTCTGCTTTCATAATGTTTTCTCTGGGGCTGTTCTCTGCCCTCCAGGGTTACGATGAGTTGGAATCGGCTCAATGCGTTTGATTTTGGGGTTTTTATCTTCCTCTTAAGGGTTACCAACTATACACAATGTATGGATCGTAATTTACTTTTCCCAAGAACTCTACAATGTAAATCCTAGTATCCTAGTTGGTTTTTTGTTTGTTGGGTTTTTAAAAATAATTTTAATGAGCATTTACAGAGATTTTGGTTTTCCATTCATTCATTGCTGCACTTCTCTCTCCGCCCAGCCCTCCCCCACCCCCAATTCGCTCCTCTCTTTTAAAAGTAAAAGAAACACTCCCTCCCTGGTACACAATCCCCCCGCACCCCTCCCACCGCCCCAAGTACATTCCACTAGGCAACCTTAATTGTGGACTCTTGTGAGTAAATCCTAGTTTTATGCAAGTTTTTCAGGTGAGGAAACTGAGGCTCAGAAGAGACGAAGTGACCTGTCCAAGGACCCATAATCAAGAGTCAGAACCGTCCCTCCAAAGCCCATGCTCTTCACCTGTCTTAACCACGTTACACTGTCTCTCAGAGCCCTCAGGATGACAGGTAACCTCACACGGGGCGTGGATGCTGACCTGGCATAATGTGTAGCTAACCGCAAGGGCAGTAGTTTGAGTCCCCCCGGCTGCTTTGTATGAGTCCAAGGGACATACTCCTCCCATAAAAGACGTACTCCCTTCGGAGCCTGAAGAAAGCTCGCCAAGTGTTGGAATGGACTTTGACAGCCGTCGGTTTGGGTCAAGGTCTTTGCAAAAGCAGCCTTGACTCACGTGAGCCCTCGTCAAAGGACGTTTCCTGGCTATTTCTCCATGAATGTCAGGAGGCAGTTGAAAAGTCTGGAGAACCCAAGGAGAGTATGCAATAGCCTATTTCATGCCTACGGTTGTATTAATGCAAGAAGGGGAAACCTCAAAACGCCGTGGAGGGCTTGTTGCAGTTGCAAATACAGGAAGGAGATGGGGGGGGAGCAGGCTGAGGTGAGGATATGGGAAACGGGGCACGCTCACCCCCCACGTTAATGGTCAACAGATCATCGCCTCTCTTAACTAAAAAAAAAAGACATTTATCTCAGAACAAAGGGTAGAATGTTCCTTAGGAGCAAAGGTGGTGAGCCTCCATGCCACATACTTTGGGCACATTATTTGGAGAACACAGTCCCTTGGAAGAGGTCATCCTATTTGGTAAAGCATAGGAGTTGGTAAAAAAAGAGAAAGACCCTCAGAAAATGGACTGGGCCTCTGGCTGGAAAAAAAAATGGGTCAACCATACTGGGCATGGGGTCACTGTGTGTTGGAATAAACTCAACAGCCTAACAACAGCTCAACTTAGCTTCATCTTTGTAGGCTATCTTCCCTAGTCAAATGGCTGTGTTGTTTCTGTCTCCATAATCACCGATACAGGCGATTTCAAAAGGCCAAACAACGTGATCATGGGAGAGGGTTATGGATTGAATTATACCTTCCCAAAAGATACTTTAAGCCCTAAAATGTAATCTTATTTGGGGAAAAGAGGATTTTTCTAGGCTAAAGCACTCGATTGTTAACCAAAAGGTTGCTGTTGGGAATTCACCAACAGCTTCATGGATCTGAGTACAGGACAGTATAGAATCACCCTAAGGGCTTCCTGTGAGCCCTGGTGCATGGAAGTGTCCAAGGCTATAAACCTTGACAGAAAAACACACACACACACACAAAAAAAACCCACACACACGCGCACACACACACACACACACACACACACACACACACACACAAACCCTCTGTTTTCCTTGGAGCAGATGTGTGGTTTCCCATCCCCAAGCTTTTCATTAACAACTGAGGACTTTAAAAAAAAATTCCTAGCTTCACTGCAATCCCAGGGGTGCGTGGTTCGAATCCACCAGATGCTCTGCTGGAGAAGGAGGAGCAATCTCCTCCGATTTGACGGTGCACACACAAAAAATAATAAATTTTTTTTTAAATTCCTGTTTTGCCAAATAATATTAAATTTGCAGGAACAAGGCTTACAAAACGAAAAAACGTATTGCCCTTGAGTCTGGACCGATTCAAAGCTGGTCGTCCAGTAGGTTTTCAGAGGTGGTGAATCATACAAGGATGGGAAGAGACAGCCCAGCGTTCTCTGAGGGAACTTGGGTGGATTTGAACCACCAGAGAGGTGACACATTTGGCTTGGCAGTGCCACTCCCTATCCACTGAGCCACCCTGGGACAAGAGTGGGACTCAACACATCTTGTAGGGGACACACAGGAGTGGCACTCTGCTGGAAAGATTACAACTTCAGAAACCCAACGGGCTGGTTCTTTGCTGAGCCTGTTGGGCCACCGTTAAGAGAGAAAGGTCTCAACGGCCATGGCTGGGATGAGTCTGAGGAGAGAGCGTGGTGTCACCACGATGAAAGCGGTTGGTTCGCTGCTGCTCCCGGAAAGGCTGGAGATAAGGACCCACCACGTGATCTGTGAGAGGAAGAGGAGGCGGTCCGCTTCCATACAGATTGACAGCCTTGGGATTGATCAGAATGAAGGAAGGAAAGTAATCAATGGTGGCTAACGTCAGGAAACAAAAGATGAACGACTGCTTGGAAAACCGTTAGGCTTTGTAAGCTCTTACTCAAAATTTTAAAAAGGAAAACGTATTTACTGCCTGGGAAACCTTATGGCGAAATTCTACTTTTGTCCTACAGGGTGGCTGGGAGTCAGAATTTACTCAACAGCTGTAGGCTTGGGTTGACAGCCCGAGGAAGTGAAGATCAAGGGAGGGGAGAGCAGAATTTGGATTTTTAGAACTGCAGTGCAGATATTGACATTTAAGCTCTAGATCTGCGAAGGACTCAAACTCAAAGCTGTCAACTCGGTTCCAGCCGGCTCATAGCGAAACTCCATCAGGTTTCTGAGGGCAAATTATGACGAGAGTGGGGTGTTCATCTTTTTCCCCCAGAGCTGCTGACAGACGCCAAGAGTCAAGAGATGAGTAAGCGGCCTTCGGGCGAGCAGCTCAACCCCCTACAGACCACGGACCACGCCACCAAAGCTCCCTACACTTGCAAATACTAGCAACAGATCCGGGAATTTTAAAGGCACCATGGAGATCCAATAAAATGCATCTGCGTGCTGCTTGCTGGGCCCTGGGAATCAAGCTGGGGGGCGGGGGGGGGGGGGACTGCTCTGCCTGCAGTGAGATAGTTGGCAGTCACTTGACACCCGGCCGCTTGGACAAATGTTTAAGGGGTTTGGATTAACACAGCAGCTGCAAGCTTGGGCTCCACCAAGAGCAGAGATTGGGAGGAGACAGCAGCCCGGGGCAGTCTTCTGCTGGGTGGGCACTGCCTGGAGGCCACCTAACAACAAAACCCACACTACGTGTCTATTTTCCAGCAAACTCTGACGCCTTGTCAATACATCTTTCTCTAGCCACTTGCCTGTTGTAATTTGGTATCTTTCACAAATGTTTTCTTTAATTCTCTTTCTCGTTGCTGTCCCATAAGAACCAATGCACAGCTGACCCTCCAAGTGGGTATTCAAGGGTATTCAAGTCCCCAGGAAGGATAGCCCATCTTTCTCCCACGGAGCCGCTGGCAGATTGCAGCCACCGAGAGGTGCCCCCTTTGGGGTGACAGTGCAATTCCTAATGAATCAGACCACCAGAGTCCCCCCCTAGAGAACACATGTTGTTGTTTTATGCCATCATGTCAGAACAGACTCATAGCTGACCCTCCCTCCAGCGGGTTCTCAGAGGCTGGAAGTCACATGAGAGGAGACTGCCTGTCCTTCCCTCTTGGAAGAGCTGGTGTTGGGTGGAATCTCCTGCCTCTGGATTTGGGAGCTCAACTCCTTACCATGAAGCCACCAGAGCCCCCCGGATACTTGTCAGATGCCATTTCTTTTTTTTTAAATAAAAAACTTTTCTTTTTTTTTTTTTAATTGTGTGTGTGTGCCGTCAAATCAGATTTCACTGGTACAGGAGGAGATTGTTCCTCCTTCTCCAGCAAAGCATCTGGTGGATTTGAACCACTAACCTCTCAGATTGCAGTGCAGCTTGTTGCCACTAGACCACCAGAGCTCGCTGTCAGATGCCATTTCTGCACCCCTCTCTCCAATTGTTTTCAAAACAATTCAAAACAAAAACAACAATTTCAAAACAAAAACAACAAATGAGCCAGTTACCATCAAGTTGCTCTGACCTGTCCTGGCCCCTCGAGTGTGAGAACAGAACTGGGCTCTGCAGAGCTGTCAAATCTGACCCACTGGGAGAGGATGGGTGGATTCGAACTGCCAACCTTTCGGTTAGTTTACACTCCCTGCTGTCAGGCTGGAAACCACTGGGAGCAGACCCTCCGTGGTGTTTCCAGCCGAGGCTGTGAATCGCACAGGAGGAGATGGTCCGTCCCTCTTCCTCCTGCAGACATCCTGGTGGAGCGAAGCAGCCCAGTTCCCAAAGAACCAGGCTGCAGCCCAGTCTTAACCATTTGTACCCCTCAGAGCCACCCTTGTAATCTATTTGATGCCCAAGAAGTGTCACTTCTCTCTGCTTAACCCCTAGACCCACTGCTGTTGAACCAATTCCAACTTAAGGGGAGCCTGGAGGATCGAACAGGGCTGCCTCACAGCGTCTCCAAGGCAGGACGTCATCCTGACTAGTCTTTCTCCCGCACAGTGGCCCCGTGCTCCATACTGCTGACCTCATGGTTGGCACCCCAACTGCTTTAACCCCTCCTGCCACCAGGCCCCGGGCTGCCTTGACCCATCTTCACCAGAAGCCCGCCCACTGGCAGCCGAGTCTGACTCAGAGTGACTCTGCAGGACAGAGTAGAATGACCCTATTGAATTTCCCAGGCTGCCAATCTCAACAGTTGCAATTGCCACCGTCTTACTGCCAGGGAGTAAATGACTTGGGTTTGAATAATCAACGTTGGGTTGACAATGGAGTGCTTTAACCACTCTGCTATCAAGGATTCCCTTTTTAAAAAATAAAAATAAAAATAATATAACCTTTTTCTTTTTTTTAACAGACATGGAAATGCGGGGTTTTTTTAAAAACCTATTTTTTTTAAATTTTATTATTGTGTATGTACCATCAAATCAGATCTGACTGGTACAGGAGAAGGTCGCCTCTCCTTCTCCAGCACAGCATCTGGTGGATTCAAACCACCTGCCTTCGGGATTACACTTCAGCTTCTTGCCACTAGGCCACCAGAGCTCCGTATTTTTTTTAAAAAAAAAGCGGATTGTGGACTAGGGGGATTGTATAACAATGAAAGAAGGTGTTTTGTTTTGTTTTTTCAAAGAGAAAATCAAACTGGGGGAGGGGGTGGGCAGGGAGGGAAATGTGCAACAATGAATGAATGAATGGGGGAAAATTAAATGGAAAGAATATTCTGTAAAAATATATGTTGCATTAAAAATCATAAAAAAGAAAAACGCACAATCTTTGGAAAAAAAGAATTAAAGGCAGAAATTGAAAGGAAAAAAAATACATATTTAAAGAACAAAGGTATAAAAAATATTTTTGTGTGTTATTTTCCCTTTTGTTGTTGTTTGTGTTAGCCCTTTTAAAAAGGGGGGGACCCTTATTCCAATTCATTGCTGTGGAATCACAATCAACTATAACCAAGACTGGAAATTGCATGGAAGATTATGGTCCATCTTCTCCCACCCAAGGGAGGATTGTGGATTCAAACCTCCAGAGAGGTGTGACCTCTAATTTAGGAGTACAACTTCCTACAGACATCCTCTGAGCTGCTTAGCCTTAAGCCACCCCTAAACCAGTGCATCCTATAATTGCACTGGGAAATAGCCCTGAAATCCCATTTCTGCCCATTCCACTCCGGGTCAGTGACCTTGGCCATCCTTCTCCTGCAGAGCAGCTGGTGGCCTTGAACCGTGTGCCTTCAGGATTGCAGCACAGCTCTTTGCCTCTAGGCCACCAGAGCTCTCTTCTGAGTGGCCTTGGAATGGTCCCCTTATCTCTCTGAGCCACAAAGTGGAAAGTCAGTGGCCTCCCCCATTGACAGGTTCTGACCTGTGTGGGGTCTATCTGGGACCCTCCAATTCCCCAGGCCCTGCCCCGCCGACCTCACCGATGCTCTCGGTCTGCAGGTAACACTTGGTGCCCAGACAGTACCGCCACAGGCCCTGGTGGGCAAAGGACCCCGACAGCCGGTACTGCATCCAGTGGTCCGTCGCTGTGGCCACTACCATGAGGATGGTCCCCACCCAGGCGCAGAAGAGGCCGCCACCCATGAAGCTGTACATGGTGACCTGTGGGGAAGGGGAGAGAGGGGTCGAGGAGAGGAGGAACTGGGGGACCTAGACACTTGGGGGTTAGGGGTCAAGGAGACCAGGGAGAGGAAGCAACTGGGGGCTTGACTCTTCTGCCCTTGGGGAGGAGAGGGCTGGGGCTTGGACTAAAGTGTGCCCAGGAAAAGAAGGAGCTGGGGGTTCTTGACTGCTAGGTTCAAAGAGAGGAGGTGATTTGGGGTTTGGCGTTTGGAAGTCTGGATTCCTGGTCCTGACTGTTGAAAGCTTGAGGGCTTGGATTTAGGATCCTTAGGAAAGTCAGGATTGGGGGCTTAAAAGCCTGAATCTATGGGACCTGAAGGAAAATAAGCTTGGCATCTGCGGTCTGGGACAGGACAGAGCTGAAGGTTGGGGGGGACTCTGCATTCCAGGGTCCTGGGGGAAAGGCGGCTGGAGGGTAGGAGTCTGAATTCCTGGGTCATCGGGAAAAGGGAACTGGAAGTTGAGGGTCTGAATTCCTGGGTCCTGAGGGGAGAAGGGGCTAGGAATTTGGATTCTGGAAAACTGGAGGTTGGCCACCTAGACCTCTGGGTTCTGAGTGGGAAAGGAGATTGGATGTTGGGGGCTTGGATTCTGGGATTCTAGGTGGAGGGGAAGGAGGATCCCAGCCTCCCAGGAAAGGAAGAAGCTCCCTGGTCCCGAGGGAAGAGGAGGCTGGGAGCTGGACACTTGGACCCCCAGGTCCTGAGGGAGGAGGAGGAGGCTGGGAACTGGGACACCAGGTCCTGGAGGGGAAGAAGCTGAAAAACCTCTGGTTCTGGAAGAGGAGGGGGCTAGGAATCTGGGGTCCTGGGTCCTGGGAAAATGAGGGCTGCAAGTTGAGGACCTAGATCCCTACGTCCTGGGGAAGATGGGGCCTAGGAGCTGTAACCTTGGGCCCCCAAGAAAGGAATAAGCCCCCCTGGTCTTGGGAGAGGAGGGGTCCGCACGTCCCATGCCTTGTCCCTACCTGAGCGGCGGAGGCTGCCCTGAGCTCTCTGCTTGCCGCAGCCCCTCGGTGCAGACTGAGCCGAGCCAGGTCTCTCCTTGCTGGTTTCTCTGACCACACTGGGTCCCCCAAATCCCTTAAGCCTCCCCAAACAATGGTCCTTCTGCACAGAAGCTTCCAGCAGGCAGAAGTGCAGCGGTGGCAGAGGCTTCAAATGGAATTCGCTGAAGCAGGGATCAGGCCGCGCTGGCCCCACTGCCAGGCCCCCTGTGTGTGACCCTCCGGCTACCCTTCCACCCCTTCACAGGCCTTCCTCACAGCACCCACTGGGACAGTGCTCACGCCACACACACGATATGGGGGAACACACACATTTATTGTCCAACCAGAGCTCCCCTCCAATGGGCAGGAAACAGAGTGTGTGTGTGGGGGGGGCAGTCCAGGTGACTAACAGGGTGTTTTGTGGACTGGGCTCCTGGGGAATGTCTCAGGTGAGGCTGGGACCGGAAGAGGGTGGAGATGGTTGGGGGAGACTCTGACTGGGGTTCAGGATGGGACAGATCTGAGGAATTTAGGATGAAAGAACAGCAAGGTGAAGAGTGAGGGTGCACTCAAGTATAGGGTTTGAGGAAGATACGGGAGATACAAATTGGCATGAGTGGGCCTGGGATATGGGATTGAGACTGGGGATAGGACTGGCAAAACAGATGGGGATGAGATTGGAGGTAGGCTTGGGACTGAAGGCAGAATCGGAGTTCTGACTGAGAAAGGGGATGGGAGCAGACTTTCTGGGGGGTACTGCTGACAGGACGGGGTGACCAGGAGAAGTTCTCAGGGACCAGCCTGTTGGAGCTTCCAAGTCTTAGTATTCAGATTCCCAGTCCTCGGCAGCAGTCCGCGTGTCCAGGGCCGGCTCCGGGCCTCGGGCTTCCTTCTTCCTTTCCTGGGCAGGTGGTGGTGGAGACATCATCGGTGGGCTCTTAGGGCCAGCCCCGGGGCCCCTTTCAGGCCGTTCAGCTCTCCCACGTCCCCAGTGCCACTGGCCAGGGACCCTGCCCAGCCTGCGCTGGTCATTCCTTGCCCCGCGGCCCCAGGGTGGCCTCTTGGCCGGGCCAGGCTGGGTGCAGCTGGCCTCAGGGGAGCAGGGGCACGAGGACAGGGACTGCTGAAAGGCGTAGGTCCCCAGCAGGGCACTGTGCAGGAGATAGGAAAGGGCATCCAGGCGGATGGGGACGGTCATAGCGGCCAGGTTCTCGGGGAGGCCCAGGTGAGCTGGGTCTGGGGTGCCCAGGAGAAAGGGCGGCAGGGTTGGAGAGGCCGACTCAGTCCCAGCTGGTGGAGGAGACAGGTTGGTCCTAGAACGACAACAGGAGAGATCAGCTGGAGAGATGAGAGATTTCACCTTCTCTGTATTTCCTTCCCTGATGTTTCTGTGTCTAGCCAGGAGTTCCCTCCTCTCCAACATTAGTTCTGTGTCCCCTCTAATCCTCTCACCTCTTTTTCTCTACGTTTCTGTTTTTCCTTCTCTCATCATTTATGTTCTCATTGCAAACACGCACAGCAGAGCTTAACATAACCTAGCATCTCTCCCGTGGATAACTGCCTGGCATGGACCACACGCTGCACCTGGGGCAGCCATGCTGAACAGCTTCTCTGAGTTGTTTCTCCCCAGTCACATGGACCCACGGTCCCCTTCATTTTCCCTTCTAGGCTTTCGAGTTGCACTTGCCAACTCGGTCCCATCTAGTTCTTAAAAGAGCACAATGTTGACTTCAATAATGTATACTGCGTTGAAACAGATAAGGGAGAAAACTGTTTAAAAGGGATATGTGATTAGGTATTTTTGTCATGACAGGAGTCTAGAGTGAAGGCTACATGGTGGAGTGGACCTGGGGGAGGGTTTGAAAAACAATGAAAGAATTTTTGTTTTACTTTTCCAAGAGGGTAGTGGACTAGGGGGGAGGGTTCGGAGGGGAGAAAAGTGCAACAATGAATGAATGGAAATCCAAAATCTCTGTAAATTTTTACTGAAATTAATAGTAATTTTTTTGTAAAAAAAGAGCACAATGTTCAAGGAAGGCTTTTTTCTTAAGATTCCAGCTTTTAAAAATTTTTCTCTTTTTACACAAAACAAAGAAGAAGAAATAATACAGGATTAAAAAAAAATAATACAGGATTAAACTGTAGAAGCAGTTAATCAGTAGAACCCATACACACAAACACACACACACACACACAGATAGGAAGACTGGCTTATTTACAGTAAGGAAACATAAAATTAAGGTAATTTTCGTATGAAACATTGGGGGGAAAAAAGCTACATGCATGCTACTGTCTACAGGATAGAAGAGATAGAAACATTTACTTGGAGACAGATATACCACAGGTCCAAGTTTTACAGTGTCAGTGCAATAAATTCACAAAACTACATCATACCTAGTTAATCAGAGTTTAAAGACTGCTCTCAATTATGTCCCCACATTTTTTTGGAAAGGAGGCATTTTTTACTCTTGTTTTTGTTAGGTGCCAATTGAATCGCCCACAATTCATAGTGACCCCATAACAAGAGATCAGAGATCAGAACTCCACTCTCTTGAGCCATCCACACCATCTCTGATACGCTCCAAGCCCTTTGTCACGGTCACTATGTTCATCTAGTTCATCCACAGTCTTCCTCATTACCTGATCCTCTATCTTTCTTACCATGATGTCTCCTCACGGTCTGGTCCCTCGGGACTACACGCCTCACATAATTAAAGTTTCACCAATCCTTGTCTCTAAGGGTTCCCCCTGGTCGCACTACCTCCAAGACAAATGTGTTTCTTCTTTGCTAGTCCAAGGGATATTCAATACTATAACACCCAATTCAGAGACAGTGATTACTCTGTCTTCCAGATGCATTGGAAGCAATTGAAAAGACTACTGTTGAATAATAATTATATTGTTGTTGTTAAGAGCCGTCAGTTGTAGACGACTCATAGTCACCCTGTGAAGGAAAGACCTGAGCACCGTTCATAGAGTTTCTGGAGGCAAGCCATTTCGGAAGTGGATGCCACTCCTGCTTCCAAGCTTGTTTTAATTGGAAAGCTCCACCAAACACTGCTCGCCATGGGTAACCATGATCGCTTTTGGCACATCAGTGTCACAGTGTTCAGCTTCACAGCAACCACGAGTTACCTCTGTACCGCAAATGGACAGCCCAGTGCTCTACCACCTTGAAGAATGTTTGACAAAAAAACAATTTGAACCAGGTCTGAGGGTGGCAGATCTGAGGGTGGGCTTGGTAGCATCACGTTCTGTCCACTAGGCTAACATAACTCTCTCTAATTGAAAAGACTATGGTTGGATAATAATTATATTAATGATTTTTTTTTAAATCCCCACATTTTCTTGGATCACTTTTTTTTGTTGTTGACGTGTTTAAACACGTTAAGTGTTGAAACACCTCAGTGGGTATTACATCTCCCTCTGTCCCCTTCTCTTTCTGGGTCCCTGTCCCTCCCTCTGTTCCGGGGGGGGGGTGTCTCTGCCCCTCTTTTTCTGGCTTCTCGTGCTTAGGGCTGTTCCCTCCTCTGTTTGAGTCTATGCGCCTTTTTTGGGGGGGAATCTTTATGTCTCTCACCCTTCAGGCCCAGCCCCTTCTTTTTGCTGTTCCATCTTCACGGAGGTCCCTGAAGCAACTTCGAGTACCTTCGATGATCTAGTATCTAGATCATTCCAAGCCCGGAGGGAAGGCGTGGGTGGGGGGTCGAGGAAGAAAACAGACAGGGCTTCTGCTTACGTCAGGGAGGGGGCGTGGCTTGGGAAGGAGGTTTGGGGGCAGGGCTCTCAGCCTCAATCAAGAATCCTGGGGTCTCCGCCTTCACCCTGCTTTTCAGAGGCAGCTTCTTCCTTCAGGTCTGCGCGTTCAAATCCCCAGCACTCTCCTCTCCCAGACACAGGAGTCCTAACCACCAGCGCCTTCCTCTTTCAACCACAGCAAAGATATTCACTGTCACTGGTGGTTGTGGAAGTATTTTATGGACAGCAATAGTCATTCCTTTTCTTTTCCCAATTTTTTTGTTCGATTTTTATTTGAAAGTTTACAAATCATACTCTGTTTTCATTCTATCCCTTATGGGCATCTTGTTTCATAACACTGATTAAAACTGATTAATGTAATTCATTTTCATGCCTAATCAAACTCGTCTTGTATTTTGCCATTTTCTTCATACAGTTTATTCACTCTTTTCTTTTCTTCCCTCTCCCTACCTTCATATGCCTTCTTTTCTTTTCTTTTCTTTTTTTTTTTAATTTTAGGGAGTTTTGGTGGCCTAGTGGCAAGAAGCTGCACTGCAATCCCAGAGGCTCACAGTTCGAATCCACCAGATGCTCTGCTGGAGAAG
>NW_006399958.1:2311674-2330620 GCF_000299155.1 Elephantulus edwardii
GGGATTGTAGTTGCAGCTCCTTACCACTAGGCCACCAGAGCTCCCCTATCAGTGATCTTTTTTATATTAGTGATCTTACTTGATTGTGTTCATGCAAAACTTATACTCAGGGGGAGCTCTGGTGGCCTAGTGGCAAGAAGCTGCACTGCAATCCCAGAGGAGCACGGTTCGAATCCACCAGATGCTCTGCCCGGAAAGGAGGGACAATCTCCTCCTGTACCAGTCAGATCTGATTTGATGGTACACGCACACACACAAATAATAAAATAAAAATTTTAAAAAAAGTTTAAAAAACAAAAACAAAAAATCCAACAAACGTATACTCAGACCAGGAAGCAGTCCTCAAAACAGAGCAAGGAAACACTGCATGGTTCAAAATCAGGAAAGGAGTGTGTCAGGGATGCGTTCTGTCTCCATACCGTTTCAATTTATGTGTGGAATAGATCATTCCAGAAGCAGGGCTTTAGGAGGAGACATGTGGCATCGGGATTGGAGGAAGACTCAACAACAACCTGCATTATGCAGATAACACAAGCTTGCTTGCTGAAAGTGAGGAGGACCTGATGTGCTTTCTGCAGAAGGTCAAAGACTGTAGTCTTCAACATGGATTGAAGCTCAACATCAGAAAGACAAAGATTCTCACCACTGAGCCAATTGGCAGCACCATGATAGATGGAGAAGAGATTGAGGCTATTACCAATTTCAGCTTGCTCAGCTCCACAATCAATACTCTTGTCACTAGAAGTAAGGAAATCAAAAGATGAATTGTGTTGGGGAAGTGTGCTCTCAGAGACCTCTCTGTGCTAAAGTGCTAAAGAGCGATGATGTAATTCTAGAGACTAAGGTGCGCCTGATCCAGGCCATGGTCTTCGTAATTACTTGTTATGCATCAGAGAGCCAGACAGTGACTAAGGATGCCAGAAGAAGAATCAATGCCTTTGAGTTGTGGTGCTAGAGTACTGAACATACCATGGACCACCAAGAGAATAAACAGGTCTGCCTTGGAGAGGGTGAAACTAAATTTCTCCTTGGAGGCATGGATTTTGAAGCTCTGTCTCATATACTTTGGGAATGTGGACAGTCAGGACCAGTCCTTGGGAAAGGACATCATGCTTGAAAGGGTGGAAGAATGGCACAGGAGAATAAGACCCTGGGTGAGATGGATTGATACAGTGACTGGAGTAATGGGTGTAGTGTTTCAGAGTCAGTGAGACAGGCTCAGGATAGAGTAGGTTTCAGAGTTGCTGTACATAGGATCACTATAAGTCACAGGTGACTTGATGGCACATAACAACAATATACCGTAATTGTCCTTTTGTGACTGAGTTACGTCGCTCGACATAATTTATTCTAGATGCATCCATGGTATGCAATAATATTTCACAAATACAGAGTAGAAGGGGAGCTCTGGTGGCCTAGTGGCAAGAAGCTGCACTGCAATCCCAGAGGAACACGGTTCGAATCCACCAGATGCTCTGCCGGAGAAGGAGGCGCAATATCCTCCTGTACCAGTCAGATCTGATTTGACGGTACACGCACACAAAATAATAATTAAAAAAAATACAGAGTAGGATTGCTCTATTTTCTAAGCTTTCACCTTTACAGGGTAGCTCAAAAGGTACACTACAAGCTCAAAGGCCGACTGTTCAAAATTATCCAGCAGTGCCTCTGGTGACAGATGTGGCATGTTGTTGTTGCTGTTGTTGTCGTCAGGTGCCCTTCAAGTCCACTACGATGCATGGTGACCCTGTGAGCAGAGGATGTGAACCTGCTCTCTTCCTGCGGCCATTCTCATCCTTGCTGACATGCCTGCGTCCCTTGTGTCACAGCTTTGAGAACCCATTGGAGTAAACTCTGGGAGTGGGATGTGATTATATAGATATAGACAGATAGAGATGCAGTAGAGATGGAGAAGGGAGGTCTGGTGGTTGGTGGTTGTTGTCAGATGCTGTCCAGTTGAATATGATTCATAATGACCCTATGAACAACAGATCTGAACCCTGTCCTATCCTGTGCCCTCTTCACCCTTCCTGACCCCACGAGAACTCATTGCAGCAGTCACCGTGTCGATCCACCTGATACAGGGGCTTCCTCTCCTTCTCCAACCCTCCATCTTTCTGAGCATCTCCAAGGAATAACCTTTCCTAGCAACATACCTGAAGTATGTGAGGTGAAGCCTCCTTATCTTTGCCTCCAAAGAGCACTCTGGCTGTACCCTCTGCAAGACATATTTGTTCTCTTGGCCGTCTATGGGACGTTCAGTGCTCTTCTCCAACACCACAGCTCAAAGGCATCATTTTTTTCTTCTTCCGTCATCCTTATTCAACCCTCAGCTGCATAGTAAGTGACTGGAAGGACCATGGCCTCAATCAGACTCACCTTAGTCCTCAAACTGACATCATTAGTCCTCAATAATTTGAAAAGGTCTTAACTGCAGACTTTGCTAGTGCATTGTTGTTGTTAAGTGTTCTTGCGTTTTGAGTACGACTCTTAGCGACCCTAGAACAGAGGATACATCTCCCGATTTCCTGACTTCTGGTACCAAGGGGTCCGACTGTGGACCTAAATAGCATGAAGTTGTTAACAGCTTCAATCTTTTCTCCCTCTACTACGAGGCTGCCTATTGGTCCAGTGTTAAGAATCTTTGGTTTCTTGACGTTGAGATGTAATCCATATTGAAGATTGTATCATTTGATCTTCAGCAACAAGTGCTATAAGTCTTTCTCACTTTCAGGAAGCAAGGTTGTGTCATCTGCATAACGCAAGTTGTTGATTCTGATGCCACATTCCTCTTTATAGTGTCTAGCTTCTTAAATAATTTGCTCAGCGTACAGATGGAATAGATATGGAGAGAGAATGCAACCCTGATGCCCTTCCTTCTCATTTTTAAACCAGGTAGTGGTGTTCCCTTGCTCCGTTCGCACAAACCTAAGTATAGGTTTCACATGAGCACTATGAAGTGCTCTGGGATTCCCATTCTGGTGAGGAATTGCACTTCTAATACAAAGATATGTGGTTCGAATCCACCAGCTGTTTTGAGAAGCAGGAGGAGGACTGGCGATCTCCTTCAGTGTGATTTAGTGCCTCTGAAAACCTGCTAGGGCTATACGTCCATCCATACACAACAACAGAGATAAGAGAATGAAATACATAGAGAAAAAATAAGGTTAGGTAACAATAGGGAGATTGTTGAGTTGGAACTGACTCATAGCTGAGATATCTAGGACTCAGTCATCCTATGAACAGCAGATCTGATAAGCCTTGATACACTTAAGCCCATTGTTGCAGTCACCGTGTCAATTCATGTCTTTGAAGGTTTTCCTCTCTTCACTGACCTTCCAACTTTCCCAGGTCCTTCCCAACCACATGCCCAAACTATGTATGTCCTTTGAAATATTCCTTTCATCCCTTTTACTTCATTATTTCTTCCTTTGTTTTGTCTTCAAACTTTCCAATGCAATTTTTCAGAGCCTCTTCTGCCATGCATTTCTCGCAGTCAGAGAAAGAAGTAGAAAAATAGAAATATATGCTATTGTTTTTCATTATCCTTGAGTCAGAATGACTCACAGTTGACTTTCCAGGGAGTTTGCAGAGACTGTAAATCCCCAGGGAGGAGAATGACTGCCCACCCTTCTTCCACAGAGCAGCTGATGAATTTGAACGGCTTGCTTTTTGTGGGCTGCACGGAGTTCCTTCCCATTACCTACTATGCCTGTATACATATCGATGAATTATCACAATAAAAGAAAGAAAGAATCTGAAAGGTCACAATGACTCAAAGGCATATGACGGAGGGAAAAAAATCTTTAAGCTTGTGACCTTGAGGAAGCCGACTTGTGTATTTATTGCTCTTGATTCCACCATAAAAGGATTGGGTCTAGTTTTGTTAGCTTTTTGTTTCTTATTTCTGCGATCAGCGTCCACGTATAGACCAGGCTTGTACTCCCTTCACTCAGTCTTGAAATTTAAAAAAAAAAATTTTTTTTCAGCCTTTACATTTTTAAAGTAGTTTTATTAAGAGTCCTCCGCTCAAACTGAGAGACAAGAGGCGGGATCTCGTGTCGCTAAGGAAATGCCCTACAGCTTCCAAAATTGACAGGCAGCTTCTGACATGTAGCCAATCAACGTCGGAGAGGGCGGTGATAAGCTAGGCTTCCGATTGGCCCGGGAAGACAGATTAGTTCTAGACCCGCCCACTCGCTCCTCCGACAGGGGAGGCGGGTTCTCTTCACTTGGGTGGGACGAGCCAACGCCTTCCCTTTTTCCAATTGGCTGTATTTGTGAGCGCGAGCTCCGCCCTTCTTCTGATTGGCTAGCAGCTTTCCACCCTCTGATGGCTCCTCTGTGGGGCTTTAAGGGCATCTCAAGGGGGTTTAACTTGACTGCGGCTCCTGGAGGTGGCGGCGGTGATGGGAGGGGTCCCAGCCCGTGTGGAAGAGAAAAGGGAGAGGGGCTGAGGGGCATATCCCACTTGGGGTTCTCTTTGGTCCCTGGTAGCCCCATTTCCCCCTTTCTCTCACCACTTTAGGCACATCCCCACCTTTGTGCCCCCACGACCTTGGTCCATTAACTTTCCTTCTTCCACGTCCTCGGGTCCCCCATTCCCCCAAACATCTTCTTACTCAGGATCCCCTAGGACCACCTTCACGCGAAAGGGGCTTAACCCCTGCCCTCTGAACCCTTATTTCCTCCCTTGGAGTCTAACTTGACCCCCCACTATCAAGAGGAGGGGACCCTTCTTTTGGGGTATCCTCTTCCCCCCCAACATACAACTGGGTCAGCCCCTCTTACTCTTTTCTTTCCTTCTTTCTTTCCTTCTTCCTTCCTTCCTTCCTTCCTTCCTTCCTTCCTCCCTCCCTCCCTCCCTCCCTCCCTCTCTCTTTCTTTCTTTTCTTTTTTTTTACTATTTCTTCATCCTACAACATTTTAATATTTTTTTGGTAGACTGTTAAAAATTGTGATTTTAACAAAGATTTACAGAAAGTTTGCATTTTCCTTCATTTATTGCTGCACATTTTCCTCCCTTTTCTCCTCCCCCTCTCCTCTCCTTCCCCTCCCCCTGTCCTCTTTGCAGCGCACCACTCTTTCTAGATTGCTGTCATCACCCACACATGTTTTAAGGTCATCTCTGTTTAAGGTCAACTCTGGTCTGTCCTTTATAGGGTACTCCCCTCAATGGCATCTAATAACAGGTGTTCAGGGCTTCTGCCCTAGCTCAGGTCACAGGAAGTGGTTTCCCACCCACTGCTGGCCTCTTCAGCAGAGAGCAGAGGTCACCTTCTTGGTCCAGAGGGTAATCCTCCTCAGCTTTGAGAATTCCCTACCTCCTAGGACCTGCTCCACTTACTGCTGGGGGACCCACACCCCTGAGAATCCCGAGTGTCATTCTCTAGAGCAGAAATTCACTTTCAAATCCTCCCACCTAGAATTTCCTCCGTTCAGCCATCTATACCAGGTTCCCCCTCTCCTTCCACTCTGCAACTATTTTCAGAATCTCCTTTCCTTGGTCTCCCCAGTCCACACTCTCAGGGACCCCTGGGTCGCTATTAACATCCAGGTCATCAATCTCAGGATACCTGTGTCCCCACTCCCTACCATAACTTCCAATGCCCACCCCTTCCTCATTCTCCCACACTTGGGCCTGCTCTTACCTTCACAGGCACCTACCCTTGAATCACCTGGGGGCCCCACCATGAGTCCTTTTCCATCTCACACACCCACACCATCCGTGCATCCATGTGACTTGAGATTGCCTGGCCTTATCAGTCCTTCCCCCTCCACACCTGGTTCAGACTCCCATTTGCCCTCCTGTTCTGCGTGCTTTTATTTTACAAGTGCTCCTAGAACACCTTGGGGTTAGGGGGCACCAGCCCCACAGGCAGTTGTAAATTTCTCTTTTGACTGTCCCAGAACTTAATTCCTAAGTGATGACCAGAAAACTCAAACCCACAGCAGCTGGGTCTGTTCCAACTCAAACCTCCCCACCAGGATTCTGAGGCTGTAAAAGACAAGGGGAGATGACCACCCCTCTTTTTCTGGTGGACCCAGTGGAGGATAAGAACTGGTGACCCAGCCTTTTGGGTTAGTAGTACAACTCACGGTGCGCTAGGCCACCAGAGCTCTCGACCTTGACCACAAGAAGCCTTACCGATAACCTAGTTGTTTAACACATCTTGAGTAATGTGTTATATGTTGCACCCGCATAAAATATGCATTTGCCATACAAGATAAAGAAGTATTTTATTTTTTTTATTAATTTTAATGAAAGTGTACAGAGACTTTGGATTTCCATTCATTCACTGTTGCACTTTTCTTCCTGCCCCACCCCCGCCAGTTCTCACGTCTCTTTGAAAAGTAGAAAAATTCTTTCATTGTTATACAATCCCTCCCCCCAAGTCCACTCCACTATGCAGCCTTCATTCACTCCTCTCATGGCAATAATACCTAATCACATATCCCTTTTAAACAGTTATCTCCCTCATCTGTTTCGATATGTTGTTGTTGTTATGTGCCGTCGAGTCACCTGCGACTCATAGCACCCTATGTACAACAGCCCTAAACTCCGCTCTGTCCTGTGCCAATCGCACTGTCTCTGACACTCCCATCCCAATTATCCCAGTCACTGAATCAATCCACCTCAGAGAGGGCCTTCCTCTCCTGCGCTGTCCCTCCACCCTCCCAAGCATGATGTCCCTCTCCAAGGACCGGTCTCTCCTCACAACATGTCCAAAGTATGTTAGACGGAGCCTCAGAATCCTTGCCTCCAAGGAGCCACCCAGTTTAACCCTTTCCAGGACAAATCTGTTTGTTTTCCTAGCAGTCCATGGTGTTCTCAATACTCTTCTCCAGCACCACAGCTCAAAGGCATCAATTCTCCTTCTATCCTCCTTGGTCATTGTCCAACTCTCTGATGCATAACAGGTGATTGCGAAGACCATGGCCTGTATCAGACGCACCTTAGTCTCCAGAGAGACACCATTGCTCTTCAGCACTTTGGAGAGGTCCCTAACAGCAGACTTTCCCATTGCAATGCGCCTTTTAATTTCTTGGCTACTGGTGCCAAGACTGTTGACTATGGAGCCAAGCAAACTAAAGCGGTGTACAATCTCAGTCTCTTCACCATCCATCCTGATGCTGCCAATTGGTCCAGTGGTGAGAATCTTTGTCTTCTTGACATTGAGCCTCAATCCATATTGGAGGCTGCAGTCCTTGACACTCTGCAGCAGGCGCTTCAGGTCCTCTTCAGTTTCAGCAAGCAGGGTTGTGTCATCCGCATAACGCAGATTGTTGATAAATCGTCCACCAATCTTGACCCCACATTTCTCCTCATAGAGCCCAGCCTCCCGGATAATCTGTTCTGCATATAGGTTGAAAAGATATAGAGATAGGATGCATCCCTGGCGTACGCCCTTCCCAGTTTTGAACCATGCAGTATTCCCTTGCTCTGTTCTGACGACTGCCTCCTGGTCCAAGTATAAGTTTCGCATTAGAATGATCAAGTGTTCTGGGATTCCCATTCTTCTCAGAGTCAGCCATAGTTTGTTATGATCTACACAGTCAAATGCCTTTGCATAGTCAATGAAACACAGATAGACATTCCTCTGGTATTCCCTGCTTTCAGCCAAGATCCATCTAACATCAGCTACAATATCTCTAGTACCACGACCCCTTCTAAACCCAGCCTGGACTTCTGGTAGTTCTCTGTTGATGTGCTGTTCCAGTCGTTTTTGGATAATCTTCAGTAAAATCTTGCTTGCATGTGAAATCAGTGAGATTGTCCTGTAGTTTCCACATTCTGTTGGGTCACCTTTCTTTGGGATAGGAACAAATATCGATCTCTTCCAGTCAGTTGGCCAAGTGGTCGTCCTCCAGATTTCTTGGCACAATTTTGTGAGCACGTCCATGGCAGCATCTGTTAACTGAAATATGTCAATTGGTATACCATCTATTCCTGGAGCCTTATTTTTTGCCATATCCTTCAAAGCAGCCTGAACTTCTTCTTTCATCACCATAGGCTCTTGCTCATATGTTGTTTCATTAAATTCTTGTGTGTCTTCCAATTCCTTTTGATACAGTGACTCAGTATATTCTTTCCATCTTCTTTTAATGCTTCCTGGATCATTTACCGTTCTGCCAAAAGCATCCTTGATTATAGCAACTCGAGGTTTGAATTTGTTCTTCAGTTCCTTGAGCTTAAGATATGCTTAAGAACGGACATTTTAACATAGAAATCATATAACATAAAAGACTTTTTGAATTTTTCTTTTTATTGTGATTTGAATGAAAGTTTGCAAATGAAAACGGAATTTTTATTGAGCCATTATAGACATTTTTCTTTTTAAAAAAATTATCTTTTTTTACGTGTACCGTCAAATTGGCTCTTACTGGCATAGGAGGAGATTGCCCCTCCTTCTCCAGCAGAGCATCTGGTGGATTTGAACCACATACCTCTGGGATCGTAGTGCAGCTCCTTGCCACTAGGCCACCAGAGCTCCCCTTATGTCCCCATTTTTATTTCATTTTTTTTAATTATTATTAAATTTTATTAGTTTTAGTGAACATTTACAGAGATTTTGGGTTTTAATTCATTCATTGCTGCACTGTTTTCTCTACCCTCCTCACCAGTTCGTTCTTCTCCCCCCTCCCCATGTCTGTATTTCATTATTTTTTGTGTGTACTGTCAAATCAGATCTGACTGATACAGGAGGAGATTGTTACTCCTTCTCCAGCTGAGCATCTGGTGAATTTGAACCACATTCCTCTGGGATTGCAGTGCAACTTCTTGCCACTGGGCCACCAGAGCTCCCCATAAACATTTTCTTCCCAGTTCCTCCCTGTGGTCCTCATTTCCATTCATTCTCCTAATGCCTTTCCGTTGGGCAAACTGCTGCCTTTTTTGATGTTAGAGTGTTGACTGTTCTATAGATTGGGTGCCTCCCTGGTGTTCCGGTCCACCTTATAAACAATGTGTCTATTATCTGGCTGTAACAGATACAAAACAAAACCCACTGGGGGGTCAGCTCTGGGTCGGTTGTGAGTGAAGGAAATGAGGTTGGGGAATGCACCTCGCAGGATCCCAAACCCAAGGGTAGGAAGTGGAGCTTGGGGTGTGGGGGGAACCAATGAAGCAGGTCCTTGTTTCCGCACGGACGCCTTTTCGTTAGGCACTTCCTGCCCCAGCTACCGGAAGAGGAAGTCGGCTCAATTTCTAAGACCTGGGGGGTCGTCACGCTGCTGTTCCAGCATCGGAACTCCTCTCCTTTTACACATTTCGCCTGATTGACGAGCGGGTGACCGCATTGTCCGAGTCCGAGTCCGACCTCCTAGTAGGGAGGTCGGCTTCCCTTCCCGATTTCGCGGTGGCCGACCCCGCTGTCATATCGTGTCCGGCGCTTCTCGGAGGCCCGGGCCTTCCTCGCCTCCGCGAGTGGCCACCGCTTCCCGGTCTTCGCGGCCTCAGCTGCCCAGTGTCCGGAACGGCCCTGCTTGGGGCGTCCCCGGACCGGGAGGAGAGTGTGCGCAGAGGACCAGGGTGGTGGTCAGTCCCTGGGGATCAGGAGGTGAGTGAGCGCGGAGGACCAGGACCAGGGTGGTGGTCAGTCCCTGGGGATCAGGAGGTGAGTGTGGGTGGAGGACCAGGGTGGTGGTCAGTCCCCGGGCCGGGAGGTGGGTGTGCGCGGAGGACCAGGGTGGTGGTCAGTCCCGGGGGGGGGAAGGGGGGGACGTGAGTGTGCCCGCAGGACAAGGGTGGTGGTCAGTCCCCGGGGATCAGGAGGTGAGTGCGCGGAGGACCAGGGTGGCTGGTCAGTGGGAGGGCAGCAGGGCCGGACGCTCCACTCGGGCCTTCACACCCTGCTGTCTCCGTGTACTTTCACGGTTCTTCCTGTGCAAGACACAGGGCCGAGGCCGTAGACTAAACAATAATCTTCGAAAAATTGGTTGCGAGTTTTTTGGGTTTGTTTTAAAAATTTTAATAGTAAAGGATCTGTGTTTACTTGGCGGGAAAGAGTTGCGCCGCCGATGCAAAGGTACGGGGTTCGCCTCCATCAGCTGCGGGAGACAGCTTGGCGATCTGTGCACCTTCAAGTCTGAAAACCCGCTGGACAGTCCGCTTTGCGGCCGTTCATAGGAGAACGAGTGAGTGAGACTATCTAATCAGTGTCGTCATTGAACACGAACTCCAGTGTGTGTTACTTGTCAAACGCCATAGTTTCAATTGCAGGACCTCAGAACGGACCCTCCTTGTGATTTCTGTGCATCGCCAGGTTGTGGTGGTGGCTGTGCCCCATGGAGTTAGAGCTGACCCATCGCGGACCCTCCAGCGGGTTTTCAGGGCCCCTTAATTTCCCGCGGGCCCAGATTGCCCATCTGTCTCCCGAGAAGCAGCTGGTGGCCTCAAACCATGTGCCTTTGGGATTGCAGCGCAGCTTGTTACCACTGGGCCACCAGCAGCCGCAGGTCAGACCCTGCTTTCTCTGCGTCCCGCTGTTCATCCCAGAGTGAAGGTCGTGGGGGCGATTCTAATCCGTCCTGGGATGGTCATCGGTCCTGGTGAGAGGTGGACGATTCAGGACAGCGAGTGGGAATTCATCTTTGCCCCTGGGATGGTGGGGTGACCCGTTTTAGGAGGGACACTGTGTGGTCCTGAGGAATTGCTTTTTACTCTTTCACAGGGTCTCATTTCACCAGCCGTGTGTCTTTGCTTTGCAAATTTGCCCCGCCTGGAACTGCTTTCCATGTTTTTCTGTCACCTGCAGAAGAAACTGCTGGGTTTCTGGTCTCCATTTCCTTCTGATTGTATTTTTGAGCTGGAATTGAACAATCTCTGGCCTTTTGTGCCTTTTCTTCTTCCATCTCGTACCTTTTATTCCACCTTCACCCACGTCCTCTTACCTGAGAGAGTCATTTCTGTGAATGCGAGAGCAGTAAGTGTTCCCGTGTGTGCACCTGCGGGGGCTAATTCTACCTCTTGGCCCTTTGAGTGCGTAGCTGTGGATGAACAGGATTTGAGCCTCACTGTCCCCACATGTCACTGTTTGTGACATTTTTCTTAACGTGTCCCCTGTGTGAAAGCAGATGGCATTGCCGTGAGCAGTTGAATGCGTCACTGGGAAATTGCCAAATGGAATTTCCAGACCGTGGGGCCGTTCTATGTTTCACGTTTGTTAAAAACCAGACGCTTCTGCACAAATACTGCATGTGGTGGCGTTTCCTCCAGGCTTTTCCTCCTCATACCTTGTCTCTTGTTTTCTTGTTTTTGACATGCACGTTTCTAGCAGTGAGGTGGAAGTGTGGTTTTGATGAGCCTTTCTCTGGTTTCTAAGAAGGGAGCAATGGTAAGGACGTCCTTAGGGAGATGCATGGATAATCTCAACGCAGAGTTCAGCTCCGTGAGCTCCTTTGCAGGAGAAAGATGGGTGGTCACGTACCTGACCCTTGGAAGCCTGCCCGTGGGTCACCTGTGAGCCAGAATTCCCTCCAACCTCAGTGAAGACAATGACTAAGGCAAGACGGAGGATATGGGGCATCTTTTCCAGAGATGAGTGATTATTTTATAAAGCAGCATTAGTCCAATGCCTTTCCTTTTCTATTGATTTTAAAAAGTTCTTTTGTACCCTGCTGGCTGGTAGACATTATTTGCATATCCTGGACACTAAGTTCTTAGGAGAGAGTTTAATTCTCAAAAACAGTAAAACCTGGGGAGCCCTGGTGGCCTAGTGGCAAGGAGCTGCAACTACAATCCCAGAGGCACACGGTTCGAATCCACCAGATGCTCTGCCGGGGAAGGAGGGACAATCTCCTCCTGTACCAGTCAGATTTGATTTGATGGTACACACACACAAAAATAATAAAATAAAATAAATTAAAAAAAAAAAAGTAAAACCTATCCAAAGCAGACTCTCTTTGTTTTTTGGGTGGTCTTTTTAAAAAGAATTTTTATTTTTGTTTTATTATTTCGTGTGTGTGTACTGTCAAATCGGATCTGACTGGTACAGGAGTAGATTGCCCCTCCTTCTCCAGCAGAGCATCTAGTGGATTCAAACCGTGCACCTCTGGGATTGCAGTGCAGCTTTTTGCCACTAGGCCACCAGAGCTCCCTCAAAGCAGACTCTCTTTGTAAGGCAGAAAATGTAAATACTTTCCAGTAAAACTCGTGATGGGAAGTGGTCAGTGTAGGTTAAGATGAGGCATAAAGAAAGGACCCCCTTCCTCCAGACGCGACTTCTATGACCGAGCCAGCTTTCTTCAGCAAGGCCAGGGTGGGGGTTGTTGTTGTTATGTGCTGTTGAGTCGTTTGCAGCTCATAGCGACCCTATGTACAACAGCCCTAAACTCTGCTCTGTCCTGTGCCAATTGCACTGCCTCTGACACACCCATCCCAATCACCCCAGTCACTGAATCAATCCACCTCATAGAGGGTCTTCCCCTCCTGCGCCGTCCCTCTACCCTCCCAAGCATGATGTCCATCTCCAAGGACCTGTCCCTCCTTACAGCATGTCCAAAGTATGTCAGACGAAGCCCCAGAATCCTTGCCTCCAAGGAGCCACCCGGTTTAACCCTTTCCAGGATGAATCTGTTTGTTTTCTTGGCAGTCCATGGTACATTCAGTACTCTTCTCCAGCACCACAGCTCAAAGGCATCAATTCTCCTTCTATCCTCCCTAGTCATTGTCCAGCTCTCTGACGCGTAACAAGTGATTCCAAAGACCATGGCCTGTATCAGGTGCACCTTAGTCTCCAGAGAGACACCGTTACTCTTGAGTACTTTAGAGAGGTCCCTAACAGCAGACTTTCCCATTGCAATACGTTTTTTTATTTCCTGGCTGCTGGTGCCAAGAGTGTTGACCGTGGAGCCGAGCAAACAAGCTGTGAACAATCTCAATCTCTTCACCATCCATCCTGACGCTGCCAATTGGTCCAGTGGTGAGAATCTTTGTCTTCTTGACATTGAGCCTCAGTCCATACTGAAGGCTGAAGTCCTTGACCCTCTGCGGCAAGTGCATAAGGTCCTCCTCAGTTTCAGCAAGTAGGGTTGTGTTATGTGCATAACACAGATTGTTAATAGATCTTCCACCAATCCTGACGTCACATTTCTCCTCATAGAGCCCACCCTCCCAGATAATCTGCTCTGCATACATGTTGAAAAGGTATGGAGACAGGACACATCCCTGGCGTACACCCTCCCCAATTTTGAACCATGCAGTGTCTCCCTGCTTTGTTCTGACGACTGCCTCTTGGTCCACGTATAGGTTTCGCATTAACACGATTAAGTGTTCTGGGATTCCCATGCTTCTCAGAGTCAGCCCCAGTTTGTTATGATCCACACAGTCAAATGCCCTTGGGGGGCTCAGTTTGAGCAACAGGGAAGAGGGAGCCAGGGAGAGCGGGAGGGACAAACAGACTGTGGCTGGGCGGCAGAATTGCAGGGGGGACTTTCCTTTGCCTCTGAGCTGTGGTGTTGGAGAAGAGCACTGAACATCCCATGGACGGCCACGAGAACCGACAGATAGGTCCGGGAGAGGGTGCAACCGGAGTGCTCTTTGTGGACAAGGATTATAAAGCTTCTCCTCACTTGCTTGGGCCATGTTGCTAGGAGGGGTTATTCCTTGGAGAGGGACATGATGCTCAGAAAGGCAAAGCGTGGGCAAAGGAGAGGGAGACCCTGGACCAGGTGGATGGACTTGGTGACTGCCTCAGGGGCTGTAATGTGTCAGGAAGTGTGAGGACGGCACAGGACAGGACAGGACTCAGGTCTGCTGTTCACAGGGTCGCTGTGAGTCAGAGCCGACGCGACGGCTCCTAACAACAGCAGGTGCTTTGGGGCCAAAAGTTTAGTTACTGATTCTTGTAAGATGCGACTCATTCGTGCGACTCTTCTGGAAGATTGAAAGCAGTGGAGACTGTGGGAATGCCGCTGGAGCTGTAGGGTTTAATGGAGCTGTGTCATCTGTGACGTAAACACGGGACCGAGGTCTGATTACAGTCAGGATGGCAGTGCGGACCTCGGGGTGGTGTCCGAGAGACGCTTAACGGCCACCGTGGTGGAGGCCGCTGTGCCGCTGGGCAGTGGGCTTCAGTCCATCCCAGCGAGGTGTCCACTAGGAGATATTTGAATGACTTTACAGAGGAGATGTATGTGAAGTCGACTTGCCAGTCGGCTGCTGGAAGGTGTCTGCTCTGGTCCTTGTTGTTGTGTACTGAAGAGTCAGAACCGACCCATAGCTGGCCCTCTGGTGGGTTTCCAGGGGCAGGTAATCACACGGGAGGAGATTGCCCTCCTTCTCCCACAGAGCAGCTGGTGGATTTGAACCACATGCCTTTGGGATTGCAGCGCAGCTTCTTGCCACTAGACCACCGGAGCTTTTCCTCATGCCTCGTGGAGGGGAATCGTGGGGGTGGTTTAACATTGGAGGTGGTGTTAGTGGTCTGGCCAGTCTCTAGAGAAGTGGGGTGTAGAGTTTAGGGGATCTCGGTTGTAATGTGTATGTGAGAAGAGAGAAGGTGGGTGGACAGTTGGGTTGGCGTGGAAAGTTGAGGGAAGGTTTGAGAGTGTTGGTCTTGGTGAGGTTTGTGGACTAATTCATTGGTTGCCCAGGTACCACCAGGGGTCCTGGAGGACTGAAGAGAGTTGGGAGGGGTGAAGGTAATTTTCCTCTGTGGCATAAAGGGGCGTCAGAGGGAGGAGAGGGGTGGCTGCAATGGCTTCTTCCAGAGAGGTGGGGGGATGAACAGTTCGTGGCTGACAAGTACTGCATGGTGCCACTGTTGTAAAACAGGACTGACCTCGGGGTTGGGGGGAGACTGAGAAAGATGGGTTCAATAATGTATACTGCATTGAAACAGACGAGGGAGAAAACTGTTTAAAAAGGATATGTGATTAGGTATTTTTGTCATGACGGGAGTCCAGAATGAAGGCTACATTGTGGAGTGGACCTGTGGGGAGGGTTTGTAAAACAATGAAAGAATTTTTATTTTACTTTTACAAGAGGGTAGTGCACTAGTGGGGAAGGTTGGGAGGGAGGGAAAGTGCCACAATGAATGAATGGAAATCCAAAATCTCTGTAAATTTTTACTGAAATTAATAATAAATTTAAAAAAAATAGTGAATATTGTGACATTGAGATGAGAGGAAAAAAAAGAGTTGTGGCTACCGCACAGGTAATTCATGGGCTGCGTGATTTTCCTGTTATCTGTTTGGTGTCGGCCTGGATTCAAGCTCTTGACTCTTTGGAGCAGGGGGGCAGCCTCTAAACCACTCGATGAGACGTGCCTGGAGGATTGGGGATCCCTTCTGAGCTTGGAAACCACACTGATGTGAGATCTGTGCCTGTGAACAGGTGATGTTACAGGCCTGTTTGGAATCTGGAAATCGTCATTTGTCCTTTGCTGGGATGAAGGCTCAAGGCGGAGCTGTGATGTTGTAAGGGGGGCTGAGGGCTTTGTCCTCGATGGTAGAAGGGCACGTGGATGGTTCTGCTGGAGGATGGCATCAGAACCCGCGGACGGGAGAGGAGGGTGACCTTTGCTGCACCTGCCATCTGTAAATCATTCGGGGGCCAATGGGACGAGCGTATGTCGCGTGGGTGTGAAATCCAGTGTCCAGACAACAGTGGCTTTCTGAGGAGGGAGACACCTCTAGGTTTTCAGATGCCAGGTCGCAGGGTGGAGGGTCTGCAGAGATGTAGGCTGCACCTGGTGGGGTGAGATGGGGATGCAGGTCCGTGACGGGGAGACAGATTGAAGAGTCCGATGGCTGAGGAGCTCTTGTTGTGCAGTCCATGTGGGGATGGGCTTATGGAAATGGGTTGTTTTGGTTTCTGGTATTAGGAGGGCGGCTGTGGCTCAAAGTGCTGGACAGAGGGGCCCGGCTAGGTGGGCTTGGTCAGCAGTTTGGAAAACGAGCTGTAGGTTAAAGAGAACGGGGAGAAGTTAGGGTGAGGACTCCAGGGCTTGGCCCTTGGAGCTGTGGATGAACAAGAGGAAGGGGTTTGAACTGTGGGGTAGACAGAAGGTCAGGACTGAGGAGGGGAGGGGAAAGCTGGGGCTTGTTGAAGAATTTTGGGTTGCTGAAGGGGTCGTGTGACGGCAGGGACGTCCTGGGGCTCGGATGCATCTCCTTTTATAGCTTCTTGTAGGAGTTTAGCCACGAGGGGGTAAGTTGGGGCTCCACAGCCTGAAATAACTGGAGGTCCCTGAGAAGGGATGTTGTTTCCTTGTGTGATGCGTGAGAGGAGAGAGCCTGTATGACCTGTTCCCAGTGGTTGGGATTTCACACATGCTGCAGGTTAAGAGGAATCATAGATGTATAACTATGTTGAGCTGTCTGGGTTTTAGGCTTTGTGACTCGGTATCCCCAGGATGGTGGTGCGTTGGGCAGCTGTGCTGTGCTCATGTGTCCACCAGCTGGTGTGGGGCTGCATAGAAGGAGGGAATCACCATATAGAATTAGGGTCCTGGGTGTAGGACAGAGGGAGAGGAGGTCCTTACAGGGGGCTTGGCTGGAGCAGTGTTTTCTCTGCCCTCTGGGGGCAGCTGTCCTTACTGCTGACAAGGCTTCACTTGGGACCTCGGGTTCTCTTGGCCAGTGTCCATCATGGCCACAGTGCAATCAGGCGTTTGGGGGTCTAAGGAGGAACTTTTGGGGGGCCCCTGAGTCAAGAGCTGTCTGGAAAAGGGCTTTGGATGGATTTGAGGGCTCTGATAACAGCTTTGACTACAAAGAGGTAGTTATTTGTCCTTGTTTAATTTTCTTTAGCCAGTTTTACCTACAGTCATTAAAGACGCAGAAAGCAGTATTGACTTGATCTTTTATTGGTGTTTGTGGGTCTCACGGACACCGGGAGGCCACTGGCCGTGTCCTGATTCCAGCAGGACAGAGAGGCTCCTGCCTCTCCCCGCTTATTCAACATCCCTCCCATTTCTGGTGGAGGAAATGCAGTTTTCTTCTTTTTACTGACCCCCCTGGCAGGTGACCACAGGCTTATGTTTCAGGAGAGACGTTGGGGTGGGGGTGGGGGGGGAACGACACACTGTGTCCGGGCGGCACCTGGGTGCAAAATCGGGGTTGGAAGTGGATGTGTGTCTGTCCCAGGACCGGATGTGGCGCTGCCTGAGACGGATGTGTGTTGTGTGTTGTGGTCCGACAGGTGCTGTGTGTCTGGGTCAGGCGGGGAATGTTCTTGGTGGTTCTGTGTTAGTAGTGGACATGCAGTTCCGAGTCCTGACCACCAGACGGCGACCTCGGTCAGCTGTCCCGGCTTCACTGACAAAGCCTTCACCTTCACTGTCCTGGTCTGTAAGGTGGACACTGGGGACTTGCTCTTTCAGGGTTCAGGTGCAAGTACCTCCTCTAGGGTGACCGATCCAAGGGCCTTGTTTCTTGGTGACTCGGGGTTTAGGCCTCTTGGGGACTCCGATTCCACACTGACCGTGGCGGCATCTGTGAGAAACAATGCGTTGGGTCCCCTTTGCTCGAGCTGCTTCTCTAAGTAGGACACTGTATTAATGAAATCTTGAGCATTCTGTTTATTCTACAAACAATTTAGAACTTTTTTTTTAAGAAGTTTTGAACATTTTAAAAAGGTTTCAGAACCCATTCGGATGTGTGGCCGGCCCAGGACCGATCTTCAGCTGTGACTGGACGAGAGTGGCCGTCATTGTGGGTCACCTGGTGCGTGTGGAGAGGCAGCAGCAGGAACCTCTCAGGTCCAGAACGCAGTGGCCCCGTGGGGCACCCACTCAGGTCCTTGTGGTCCGCTCTGGCCAGCAGAAGCGCGGGTGGCAGGTGCCCCCAATGTCAGGGCCCCACTCGGACCACAAGGGCCACGGAGGCAGAGAGATCACTGGCCGTGTCCTGACTCCAGCCCGGCAGAGAGGCCACTGGCTATGTTATACATGTCATTAAAGAAAACGTGGGCTTTTCCTTATTGGAGAAACAAGGTGTAAACAGATCTCAGTTTCTTGGGTAAAGCCTAAATGCAGTCAAGTCAGGTGGTGGTTGTTACAGAACCTTTGTGTCTGGGCACCAGATGTGCGGGTCGGGCACCGGGAGTGAGGCCCAGGAGGCCCGTGTGTCTGGAGGAATTAACCGGACAAGCTTCAGGTGCCCCGTGTCTAGTGTTGGAGACTCGGCCTCTCCTGTCCTGATCTCTTTGGGCGAGACTCAGAGCTTCCTCCCCGGGGATGAGGTACAGTCTCCTCGGCGTGGACACTGGTCCACTTCCCCTCAGGATTGGCGGTTCGCGTCCCCATGGAACCTCTGGCTCTGGTTTTGGCAGGTGCAGTGGTGGGTTTCTGGTGGAGGAAATGCCGTTTTCCTCTTCTTTTTACTGACCCCCTGCCAGGTGTCCGCAGGCTTATGTTTGAGGAGAGATGGGGCTCCTGTGTCCAAGCAGCCCCTGGGTGCAAAATCGGGTTTGGAAGTGGATGAGTGTCCGCCTGGGGACCGATGTGCGTGTGTGTTGTGGTCCGAGAGCTGCTGTGGGTCCGGGTCAGGGCGGGAATGTGCTTGGTGGTTGTTAGTAGTGGACATGCAATTCCGTGTCCTGACCACTAGACGGCGAGCTCGGTCAGCTGTCCCGGCTTCACTGACAAAGCCTTTGCCTTCACTGTCCTGGTCTGTAAGGTGGACACTGGGGACTTGCTCTTTCAGGGTCGAGGTGCAGTTGCCTCCTCTAGGGTGACCGCTCCGAGGGCCTTGTTTCGTGGTAACTCGGGGTTCAGGCCTCTTGGGGACCCCGATTGCACACTGACCATGGCGGCATCTGAGAGAAGCACTGCGTTGGGTCCCCTTTGCTTGAGCTGCTTCTCTAAGTAGGACACTGTATTAATGAAATCTTGAGCATTTTGTTTATTCTAAAAACAATGTAGAACATTTTTTGGGGGGAGCCCTTTTGAACATTTTAAAAGGTTTCAGAACCCATTCGGATGTGTGGCCGGCCCAGGAC
>NW_006399958.1:2330722-2333233 GCF_000299155.1 Elephantulus edwardii
GGAGAGGCAGCAGCGGGAACCTCTCGGGTCTAGAACCCAGTGGCCCCGCGGGGCACCCACTCAGGTCCTTGTGGTCACCTCCGGCCTGCAGAAGTGTGGGTGGCAGGTGCCTCCACCGTCAGGGCCCGACTCGGACCACAAGGGCTACGGGGACAGACAGGCCACTGGCTGTGTCTTGATTCCAGCCACAGAGAGAACACTGGCTGTGTCCCGGACTCTAGCCAGAGAGAGAGGTCACTGGTCGTGTCTGACTCCAGCAGGCTCTGGGTTTGTCCTGTCCCTTCATAGAGGGGCGTCTCCTGTCATTCCTCGTGCCGCCTTTTTGTGCAGTGACATCTATTTTGACTGGTCCCAGCGCTGCAGGATGGAGGTCAGCCACCCCGTGGCCGCCGAGCTCCTGGGCAGTGAGCGCCACCTCTATAACGCGTGCCGCTCAGGGGACTGGACACAACCCCGGGCACTTAGGTCGTCAGTGCGTGTTCACACACGGACCGCCTCTGCTGACGGACCTCTCGCCTGGGAACCGGAAGTGTGTGTTCTCCATAGTCCGCCGGGTGGAGTGGACATCTCTTTCCAGCCGGAGAGCTAGTGCTGAGCCAGTTCAAACGTGTCATTAAAGAAAATGTGGGCTTTTCCTCATTGGAGAAACACGGTATAAACTGATCCCAGTTTCCAGGGTAAAGCCCTAAATGCAGTCACGTTAGGTGGTGGTTGTCACAGAACCTTTGTGTCTGGAGGTGGATCTGTGTGTCGGGCACCGGGATTGAGGCCCGTGTGCCGGAGGAATTAACTAGACGAGCCTCGTGACTTGTCTTGGAGCCTCAGCCCATCCTGTTCTCATCTCTCTGCGTGAGACTCGGAGCTTCCTCCCCGGGGAAGAGGTTCAGTCGCCTCGGGCTGGACCCTGGTCCACTTCCCCTCAGGGTTGGTGGCTCCTGTATCCATGGCACTTGTGGTTCCGGTATTTGGGGGCGTGGTGGCGGGTTTCTGGAAGAGGAAATGCCGTTTTCTCTTCTTTTTACTGCCCCCTGACAGGTGACCACGGACTTATGTTTCGGGAGAGACGGGGACACCATGTCCGGGTGGCCCCTGGGTGCAAAATCAGGGTTGTAAGTGGATGTGTGTCTTCCCCAGGACCGATGTGCATGTGTGTTGTGGTCCGACAGCTTCTGTGTGTCCGGGTCAGGCAGGGAATGTTCTTGGTGGTTGTGTTAGTAGTGGACATGCAGTTCCTTGTCCTGACCACTGGACGGCGACCTCGGTCAGCTTTCCCGGCCTCACTAACAAAGCCTTCGCCTTCACTGTCATTAAAGAGAACGTGGGCTTTTCCTTCTTAGAGAAACAAGGTGTAAACAGATCTCAGTTTCCAGGGTAAAGCCCTAAATGCAGTCAAGTCAGGTGGTGGTTGTGTCATAGAACCTTTGCGTCTGGGTGTCGGGTGTGCGGGTTGGGCACCGGGAGTGAGGCCCAGGAGGCCCGTGTCCCCGGAGGAATTGACCGACTGGACAAGCTATGTGTCCTGTGTTGGAGACTCGGCCTCTCCTGTCCTGGTCTCTCTGGGTGAGACTCGGAGTTTCCTCCCTGGGGATGAGGTACAGTGGCCTCGGGGTGGACCCTGGTCCACTTACTTCCCCTCAGGGTTGGCAGCTCGTGTCCCCATGGCACTTCTGGTTCCAGGTTTTGCAGACATGGTGGCGGGTTTCTGGTGGAGGAAATGCCGTTTTCCTCTTCCTTTTACTGATCTCCTGCCAGGTGTCCGTGGGCTTATGTTTCAGGAGAGATGGGGCTCCCGTGCCCCTGGGTGCAAAATCGGGGTTGGAAGTGGATGTGTGTCCATCCTGGGACCGGATGTGGCGCCGTCCCGGGACCGATGTGTGTTGTGTGTTGTAGTCCAACAGCTGCTGTGGGTCCGGGTCAGGCAGGGAATGTGCTTGGTGGTTCTGTTAGTAGTGGACATGCAGTTCCATGTCCTGACCACCAGACGGCGACCTCGGTCAGCTTTCCCGGCTTCACTGACAAAGCCTTTGCCTTCACTGTCCTGGTCTGTAAGGTGGACACTGGGGACTTGCTCTTTCAGGGTCGAGGCGCAATTGCCCCCTCTAGGGTGACCGCTCACAGGGCTTTGTTTTGTGGTAACTGGGGGTTCAGACCTCTTGGGGACCCTGATTCCACACTGACCGTGGCGGCATCTGTAACAAATGCTGTGTTGGGTCTTTTTGCTTGAGCTGCTTCTCTAAGTCGGACACTGTATTAATGAAATCCTGAGTATTTTGTTTATTCTATAGATTGGAACATTTTTTAAGCAGTTTTGAACATTTTAAAAATGTTTCAGTACCCATTCAGATGTGTGACCGGCCCAGAACCGGTCTTCAGCAGTGACTGGACAAGAGTGGCCGTCATGGTGGGTCACCTGGTGCGTGCGGAGAGGCAGCAGCGGGAACCTCCCGGGTCTAGAACCCAGTGGCCCCGCGGGGCACCCACTCAGGACCTTCTTGCCCCCCCGTGTGTCCC
>NW_006399958.1:2340728-2341822 GCF_000299155.1 Elephantulus edwardii
GGAACAAGTCACAAAAGTACATGCCCGGAACTAACCCCACAGGCGGGTGGGAGGAGAGCCAGGGACACTTACCATCCGGTGCTGCACACGGACTGACTTCAGGAACGGACATACACACATCCAGAACAGGACACGGACACACATCCGGTGCCACACACGGACACACTTCAGGGACGGACCCAGACACGCATCCGGTGCCCCCCCCACGGACACATTTCAGGAACGGACCCAGACACGCATCCGGTGCCCCCCCACGGACACATTTCAGGGACGGACCCTGACACACATCCGGTGCCCCACACGGACACAATTCAGGAACGGACACACATCCGGTGCAGCCCGCGGTCGCCATCTAGTGGTCAGGACACAGAACCTGCACGTCCACAACTTCAACGGAGCCACTGTGCACGTCCCCTGCCTGACAAGGACCACAGCAACTATCGGACACACATCCGGGCGGTTTCCGAAAGCTTTCTAAAATGTTCAAAAGCTTTTTAAAATATTTCAAAAAAATAAACACTTGAAACAAAAGGCTCACGATTTCATTAATAAGGTGCCCTACGTGGAGAAGCAGCTGGAGCAAAGGGGACCTAATGTGTTTCTCAAAGATGCCATCACAGTCACTGGAACTGGGGTCCCCTGAGAGCCTGAACCCCGAGTTACCACGAAATGAGGCCCTTCATTGCAGGGGACACAAGGCGGGAAGACACCCTGATCGAGGGGGGATGTTCCCGAGGGGTCAGCACAGAAGAGATGACGGCACCTCCAGGCAAAGGCTGGGTCCGCGCACCCGGGAGAACTGCCCGAGGTCGCCGCCTAGTGGTCAGAACAGGAACAGGGCACCTGCACGTCCACAACTACAACGGAACCACCAGGCACAGTCCCTGCCTCACCCGGACCACGGCAGCTATCGGACCAACACACCGCACACATCCGGTCCGGGCCGGTCACATAGGGACCCTGACACACATCCGGTGCCGCACACGGACACACTTCAGGACCGGACCCCGACACACATCCGGTGCAGCTCGCAGTCGCCGTCTAGTGGTCAGGACATGGAACAAGGAACCAGGCCGATCACATATCTGACTGGG
>NW_006399958.1:2342528-2343602 GCF_000299155.1 Elephantulus edwardii
CCCTTGCTAAGCACACCCCACGGCCACAACTGGAGGAGTGGACCAGCCATGGGCATTCTAAGCTGCACTAAGTGAGCCGTAATGCTGCCATCTGTGACAAGGTCCTGCTCCCATCCACACCCCAAAAAACACATCATCTCTAGTCTGAAGGACTAGGTCAGGCTCCCCTAACCCAGCAAGGACTGTGCTAGACCCACTGCAGGTCGAGGCATGAGATGCAGGCGGGCCAGCGGCAGTGTGGAAGCAGATGGACGTTTGCTCCAAACAGCCACTGAAACTATCCCTTAACATTGACACATAGGCGGGGGGTAGGGGTGTCACACACGAGGTTCCACTGTGAAAATGACAGTCCAACCAGAAGCAACTGACAGGTTCCACACAACTGAATACAGAGAGCAAATTTATTCAGGGAGAAAGAAAAAGGCAATTTCCAGTTTCATTTGGAAAGGAAAGCGACCCTGATGGTTTTTTTTTTTAAAGTGCATCTGAAAAACCAACATGAAACAGGAGGCATCTCTCGCTCTGATCTCAAAACCTACTACATAGTGGTGGAAATTAAAACCACGTGGAATTGGTACAATGACAGACACACAGATCAATGGAACAGAATCAAGAAATCATACATACCCGTAATAATCTCAACAACAGAACTCGTCCAACGAGACACACACAGATCAATGGAATAAAATGGAAAATCCAGAAATCAACCTATGGTCAGCTAATATTTGACAAGGGAACCAAACTCATGAAACTGGAACACGACCATCTCTTTAACAAATGGGGCTGTGAAAAGTAGACCTCTACCTGCAAAAACTGAAACAGGATCCACATCTCATGCCACACACAAGAACCAACTCAAGGGGCATCAGACATGTAGAGTGTAGAACCCGAAAACATAAACCTCAGAAGAGGCAAAATACGAACAAACTTATATAAGTCTTAACCACGGCATAAACAGGCTAATCAATACTGACCAAAATGCACAATCTGGAGAGAATAAAAATCCACGCGTACAACCTTCTTAAAATTCAAATCCCTGTATGCATCAAAAATTTTCTCAAGTAAGGTGAAAAG
>NW_006399958.1:2344157-2344674 GCF_000299155.1 Elephantulus edwardii
TATGTTTCAATGCAGTATACATCATTCCTCCCCTCCTTCTCTGTCTCCCCCAACCCTGATGTCTGTCCCCTTTTAGATCAGTGGCCCTATGCAATATTTGTCCTTTTTGGACTGAGATACTACACTCAGCATAATGTCCTCCAGGGTCACCCATTTTGCATAATATTTCATGAGTTCCTTGTTTTTCAATGCTGCATAGTATTCCATTGTGTGGACAGACCACAGCTTCTCTATCTATTCGTTTATTGATGGGCACTTGGGTTGTTTCCAGCTCTTTGCTATTGTGAACAACTAAACTACAAAACAAGTAGAAAACATTCTTCACCACACAGGATATTCAAATAATCAACACACATATGAAAAAAGGTTCAATATCACTAGCTATTGGAGAAACCAAATGAAAATAATAAGGAGATATCATCTAAGCCCAGCAACAAGGGCAAAGTTCAAAAGGACAGCAAACAACAGAAGCTGGTGAGGGTGTGGCGAGATTTGAACCCGCATGCACTCCTGGTGA
>NW_006399958.1:2353309-2370744 GCF_000299155.1 Elephantulus edwardii
CCTTAGTCTCCAGACTGACAGCGTTGCTTTTCAGTACACTGGAGACCTCCTTCATATCAGACTTTCCCAATGCAAGTCATCTTTAAACTTCCTGGCTGCTGGTACCAAGAATGTTGGTTGTGGAGCCAGGCAAACTGAAGCTGTTAATAATCTCAATCTCTTAACAGTTTATCAGGATGTTGCCAATCAGCCCAGTGGTGAGAATCATTGCTTTCTTGATGTTGAGCTTCAATCCCTATTGACCTCCTGCAGTAAGCACTTCACGTCCTCCTCAGTTTCAGCAAGCAGGGTTGTATCATCTGAGTCTTCCTCCAATCCAATCATTGCTCCTCCCAAAAGATCTGTTCTGCATATAGATTGAAAAGGTATGGAGAGGGACATATCCCTGATATTTTTTTCTTTCTTTCTTTTTTTTTATATCCCTGATATTTTAAACCCTTCCCAATTTTGAACCATGTAGTGTTCCTTTGCTCTGATGACTGCTTCCTGGTCTAAGTATAGGCTTCGCATAAGCACAATCAAGTGTTCTGGGATTCCCTTTCTTATCAGAGTCAGTCACAGATTGTTGTGATACACACAGTCAAATGCCTTTGCATACTCAATGAAACACAGATTAAGGGAAACCAATACTAAACATTTGTAATAAACTGAATGCTATTTCAGGATGTGGGGGAGGCATGGTTCAAGCTAGAGTTCATCCTGAGGCATCAAGTTAATCCTTAAAGGTTTACCAGATTCTTGCATTTGCTGATCCCTCCCTCCTGAGTCAAGCAGGTTTTCAATAGAAAGAGCTTGGCTTCATTTGCTTTGAATTCTCTTTGTGATTTACTTCCAGATAATTTTCAATAAAGATACAGGGAAGCTGGAATGGGGGTCCTCAGTAGAGAACTGCTGGCCCCCCTTTCTTCATGCTCTCTGTTTTATCTCATTCCTGGCTGTCTGTCTCATTATTAATAATTATAAAAATACTTTACCCTCGGTCTGCAACAACAGATAGTCATTCCTCCGGTACATTAGTCATTAATGATCTTGTCTCTACCGGTTGACTAAGTAATTTTCTGTTTTCCTCAGAGTGGAGGGTTCCTGGGTGCCACAAATGTTTAAGCACTGCTCTATTAACCAAAATTGTTTTAATTGGGAAGCTCCACCAAACACTGTCCACCATAGGTATCCATTACCAAGTTTGACACATCAGTGTCACAGTGTTCAGCTTCACAGCAACCATGAGTTACCTCTGTACAGCAATGCACAGACCAGTGCTATACGACGTAGAAGAATGTTTGACAGGAAAACAATTTGAACCAGGCCTGAGGTCCGCAGATTAAAATCACCCCTCTGGGGCTTGGTAGCATAACTTTCTGTCCACTAGGCCAACGTAGCTCTCTCTATGTTGTCGTTGTTATTGTTGTTAGGTGCCGTTGAATCGTAGACAATTCATAGTGACCCTCTGAACAAAAGGCCTGAGCACTGTTCATACACAGAGTTTCCGGAGTCATGGGGTCTCTGGTCAGGGCCACCGCGGAGGCATCTACCAGCCACAGGGAGCCCATCTTTAAAGGGGGTGTGACAATGCACCGTGTGATGATATGGGCTCCAGATGCATCCATCCGGTTAGAGGTCTGCATGGTTCTTGGTGTTAAGGTGGGGTTGAGGTGAGGGCAGGACTAGGGGGAGTCAGCAAAGTCTGATCGGCCATGAATTTACTTTGCCAGGAGAAGGTGTTGGTGTATCATTTGTGTGATTAAAAATAAGCTTACAAAAAAATAAAGTAGCACAACAAATGCTGGCAAGGTTGTGGAGAAACTGGAACCCTTATTCACTGTTGGTGGGAGTGTAAAATGGTGCAGCCCCTGTGGAAAGCAGTATGGCGCTTTCTCAAAAAGTTGCAAATGGAAATACCGCTTGATCCAGTAATTCCATCACTGGGAATTTACCCTAAAGAAATCAGAACTGCCATCCAAGTAGATAATACACACCCAAGTTTATCGCGGCTTTGTTCACAATAGCAAGAGTTGGAGACAACCTAAGTGCCCATCAACAAATGAATGGATAGAGAAGCTGTGGTATACTCACACAGTGGAATACTATGCTGCATTGAAAAGCAAGTGACTCATGAAATAGTACTCAAAATGGGTGACCCTGGAGGACATTATGCTGGGTGAAGTATCCCAGTCACAAAAGGACAAATACTGCATAGTGCCACTGTTGTAAAACAGGACTGACATCAGTGTTGGGGGGGAGACTGAGAAAGATGATAAATTATATATACTGCATTGAAATAGATGAAGGAGAGAACTGTTTAAAAGGGATATGCGATTAGATATTCTTGTCATGACAGGAGTCCAGAATGAAGGCTGCATAATGGAGTGGACTTGGAGGGAGGGATTGTATAACAACGTAAAGAGTTTTTCTTTTACTTTTCAAAGAGAAGAGTGTACTGGGGTGAGGAGGGGAGCTCAGGGAGAAAAGTGCAACAATGAATGAATGGAAATCCAAAGTCTCTGTAAATTTTCATTAAAACTAATAACAATTTTTAAAAAAATAAAAATTTTTTTAAAAAGGGAAAAAAGATACCTTTTGAACTTTGAAATGAAGCCACTCCCAGGGCTGTCTTTCATCCAAAATATAATTTGACTTGTAAAATAAATATTGTCCCCCATGAGCAAATAATGCACCACAGGGGCTAAATCAGTCAATATTTATGCAAAATGAATTTGTAAAGAGGTGCAGAGAAGCTGGATTAATGGGAACAGAACAAACAGAATGAATATGATCAGAATATTGCCACGTTATAAAAAAAAGTATAACCCCTGTCATGGAATAATTTGCTTAAAAATTGTTAAATGGGAACTTAATTTGCTGTGTAAACTTTTACCCAAAAAAAAAACAAACAAAAACTTTTACCCAGAATGCAATAAAATATTTAAAACAAAAATAATTAGCTAGCAAAAAATAAAGTAGCATCAAGTTTATTAAAAAAATAATAAAATTGTTGTTCTGTGCCGGAGTGAATCACACAGGAGATCACCCGTCTTTCTCCTGAGGTGCGGCAGGAGGGTTTGAACCCTCTGGGTTGGTTACCACCCCCCACCAGCGCCTCCCCTTCCCAGGGGCTCCCAGTTCTCCTGAGGACGCCTGGCCCTTCCTCACTCTCTTTCTCTCCCTCCCACTCAGCGACCGGCCCCTGTCCTCCGAGCTCCAACAGGTCAGCTCTCCCGGGTCACTGGTGGACTCTGAGTTGTCACCAATTGTTGTTGTGGGGGGGCAGTTGGGGCATTTTTTTAAAAAATGAAAGTTGACAGAGGCTTTGGATTTCCATTCATTCCCTGTTGCACACTTTTCCTCCCTGTCCACCTTCCCCCACCCCACCGCAGTTCACTTTTCTCTTTGAAAAATTAAAAAAAAAATTCTTTCGTTGTTATATAATCCCCTAACCCCCAGTCCACTCCACTATGCAGCTTTCATTCTGGACTCCTGTCATGACAATAATTCCTAATCACATATCCCTTTTAAACAGTTCTCTTCTCCCTCATCTGTTTCAGTGCAGTACACATCATTCATCCCCTCTTTGTTTCCCCACAACTTCGATGTCAGTCCCGCTTTACAGTGGCACCATGCAGTATTTGTCCTTTTGTGACTGAGATATTACACTCAGCATCATGTCCTCAAGGGTCACGCATTTTGAATAATATTGCATGAGTTCCTTGTTTGTCAATGTAGCGTAGTATTCCATTGTGTGAATATACCACAGCTTCTCTATCCATTCATTTCTTGAATTGGGGTCACCAATTCTTTTCTTTTTTTTTTTTTTTTGCAAATAGGTACTGTTGGAACCAACTGGTGCAGGAGGAGATTGCCCCCCCTTCTTCAGGGGAGCATCTGGTGGATTCGAACTGTGTGCCTTCAAGATTGCAGCACAGCTTCTTGCCACTAGGCCACCAGAGCTCCGTTGCCATCAAGTTATTATTATTATTGTTATTGTTATTATTATTATTATTGTTGTTGTTGTTTGTGTGTATACTGTCAAACCAGATCTCACTGGTACGGGAGGAGATTGCCCCTCCTTCTCCAGCAGAGCGTCTGGTGGATTCGAACCACGTACCTCTGGGATTGTAGTGCAGCTTCTTGTCACTTGCCATCAATTCTTGATCTGCTTTTGAGACAGCACAGAAACACAGTGCCTCCTCCCCTGACTTCTGAAACACACCTCTCTCCTGGTTCTTTGCTGCCTGCAAGCAGGACCTTGTCTGCACTATTTGCCTTTTACTTCTATCTCCAGCGTTGCTGCGCTCCAATGTTCTGGCACCGGCCCTGTGTGCTTCCTGTACTCCAGCTAAGACAGAATTTTCCATAATCTCTTACTATTACACAGAATGGAAATGGTTCGGTGGGGAGTCTTGTTCCAAACCATGAAGAATCCAAGATGGCACCAGAAGAGCGTTAAGCCAAAACGTGGTGCCCTTCCGAGCCAGGGTCCCACCTGGTCACCTCTGCCACGGCAGCTCCAGGGGACCACCTCCAGCTTCGCTGTCAGCCTTGTTCTCCCCTTTGTGGGTCTCCATATCGACAGACACCCCCTCATACACCCAAGACTGGACCTGAAGGTCATTGAAGTAGGCAGAATGGACCTTTACAAAGTTCACAGCTTAGACACCTAGAGCTTCTGTAACAAACATCACCAGTGGGTGGTTGTAAAGAACAAAACTGGAGCTTTTCATAGACGTTTCTCCATCTCTTGTTCTAAACCTTAGAGCACTGTCATGTTACATGACAAAGAGCTTGGAGCTGTCATTAAGGAGATGGATTTAGGATAGGAATTATACAGAAAAACCCAACAAAATCTCTTTCTCCCTCCTCTCCCTCTCTCCGTCTCTCTCTCTTCCTCTCTCTCCCCCTTTCTCTCTCTCTCTCTCTCACACACACACACACACAAATTGTCACTAAGTCATCTGTAGCTCACGTGGGTGGCGGGCATTTGTTTGAGAGCAGAAATGCTACTGGAAACTCCAGTAGCTGCCATCTTTCAGAAGGTGTGCGGGTAGCATAATGCATTACATGTAGGATTACTAACTGGAAGGTTGCTAGTTCAAATCCACCAGTTGTTTTCCGGAAGAAAAATGAGATAGGAGTGAGAACTGGCTGGATGACATTAAGTTTCGGGTTGGGAGATGCTTCAGAAATCGTCTACCAAGTGACACTTGGAGTCTCAGGCACTTCTGGGTGGAGCTAAACTGTCAACCTGTTTAAATTATTTTGATGGGGAAAAAAACAAACCCCAAACAAACAAAAAACCCCCAAAAGTTTTCTTATATGCACACATATAGGAGGCAAAGAGTCTGTTTCCTAAATGTTTCTTCGCAAAGGAAGATAGTTTTAGCTGGACTAAGGAGGTGGGGAGGGGAGAAGCTCACGTTTATTCAGCAGTTTTCAGAGAGAAAGCCAGTGTTAGAAAAAAAGGAGGTTTATCAAATCCACAGGTGCATGCAACTGGTCTCCTAGATGGTGTCTTGCTGGAGGTAATCAGCCATCTGGCCAGAGAGCTGACAGCTGACAGAGGGAGCCCTGGTGGCCTAATGCTACCCAAAGGTACCCGGTTCTAATCCACCATCTGCTTCCTGGGAGAAAGATGAACAATCGCTTCCCGTGCAACTTACAGCCTCCAGAGGGTCATTCTGACTGGGCGGTGCACAACACTGGGCCTGCGCTGTGTGTTCTTCTCTTTCAAGGTGACGTCTATCTGGTTAACTGCCAATATTTGAGTTACTAGACACGTGGTTAATTGTTTGCACCGCTCAGGAACTGACAGGAGCCCTCCTAGAGATGGTCCGTCCTCCCTGGACCTCCCTCTCCTGTCCCACCATGATGCTCCCTCTCCTGTCCCACCAGCCTCCACCCTGGACCTCCCTCTCCCATCCCAAAATGCTCCTACCTGGACCTCCCTCTTATCCCACCAGCCTCCAACCTGGACCTCCCTCTCCCATTTCTAAATGCTCCTACCTGGACCTCCCTCTTATCCCACCAGGCTCCTCCCTGGATCTCCCTCTCCCGTCTCACCAGCCTCCACTCTGGACCTCCCTCTCCCATCCCACCAGCCTCTACCCTCTCCCATCCCACCAGCCTCCACCCTGGACCTCCCTCCTCCCTCCTCCTCAGCTCAGTCCAGTAATGGAACTGGCCCCAGAAGACTTCTAGCCCCTTCCAGTTACTCTCTTCCTGTCTGAGCAAAAGATCGAGCCCGGAGCGATGCAATGCCGGGTGCACAGAGGGCTGCCCTCGGGCAGGGGGAGTTACAAGCCACTGTCCACACAGGACTGGGCTGTCCTCCCAGCCCAGCCCCACTTCCTCTCCGGCTCTCTGCCCTTCCTCTCTCGGTCTCTCCTTCAATCCCCTCCCACCCACCACCACCAGCAGCAGCTGCAATCTGGAAGAAATTACTCTTCCAAACACCCAGACTTGCCCAGTTTCAGGAAATTCCAGGCTGGGCAGGGGAGGGGCCGGGCCAAGCCGAGGGGCTCGCCCTGTGTGTCCCCCACCCCCGCGGCGTGTCCTCCTCCACACCCCACCCCACCTCCCTCCCGCCCCACACTCAGCCCTGAGGGGCCCGCCCACCAGCGCCCTCTCCCTAAAATCCTACTGCAAACTTTTCGGGGATCCGGAAACCTGGGAGGGGCCTGGCCTTAACCGTCCCTGGCCCTGGGCTGAGCGGGACTGGGCGGCGATTCGCGGGGCTCCTGCCATGGCCCCGGGGAGGGGCTGACAGGTCACCTCGCGGTGCAGGTAGATGAGGGACCCCAGTTCTGGGCTGCCGGGGGGGGGCAGACTCCAGGGCCTGAGGAAGGAAGGACTCGGTGAGGGGGACTCCTGGGTCGTTGAGGGCGAGGGGGCTGGGAACCAGATTCTAGCTCTGAGGAAATCAAGTGCAGGGGTCCCAGACTCCTGGGTCTGAGGCACGAGGGGCCGGGGGTCCTGGACTCCTGGCTCTGATGGGGAAGGAATGGGGGTGAAGACCCCTGGATCTGAGGAAGGAGGGACTGGGGGTCAGGACTGAGGGTCGGGGGGAGGAGGGGCGGCGAGAGAAGACCCCCCCCTCGTCTGCAGAACTGGCGTTGGGGACCCCTGGGTTGGAATGGTAGATCTCGGAGTGGGGGGGGACTCCTGGAGACTGAGGAAGAGGAGGGGTCCAGAAACACCTCCTGGACCCATAGACATTTCCTCCACCAGGTAGATCCCGCCCGGAGGAGGAGGAAGACGTCGAGCCTGGAACCGGAGGGCAGGGCGGGCCCAGAACCCGGGAGTGGGGGCCCCAGATCCGGCTGGACCGTGCGTCCCCCGCCCAGCGCGGGGCTCCAAGGTGAGGGTTGTGGCGGGCCGGGTGGGCGAGGGGAGAACCGACAGCCCAAGGCCGAGCTGGTGGACGGAGCCCCGGCTGCAGCCACGTGGCCTCGGGATGCGCGCTCTGCAGTGCTGAGGGGGGCTGGGGTCCCCCAAACCCGGGCCCCTCGGCCCCACCCAGCTCCCCCTCTCTCTCCCAGGGCGGGGGAGGGGGAGAGAACCTGTCGGGCCGGATCTGGAGCGAGTTGTTATTTCCGTGTTGTCCGGGCTGGGAGTGGACAGGGGTGAGCCAGCTGCTTGCTGGCCCCTCACTCCTGCAGCTGGGGCGGTGGACGGAGGGGGACGCCGCGCGGGGGTCCAGCCCTGTGCTTTCTGCGGTTACATGTGATGAGCCTTGGCCGGTGACAGGGCTGTGTCCGAGCTTGACTCCACTGTTTGAAACCCAGCAGCCCTTCAGGACAAAACTGCAAAGATTTACAACCTGGGAAACCCAGGGGCCAGTTCTCTGTGCCGTTGTCGCTGGCTGTCTTGGAGGAAGGGGTACAGGGTTGCCCCTTAGTGGCGAAGATGATGACTGTAGGTCTCACACACCTTGAACATGCGGTCAGGAAGGGCCAGTCCTGGGGAAGAGACTTCATGCTGGGAAGGGTGGGGGGTCAGAGAGAGAGAGAGCAAGACCCTCGGCGAGATGGATTGACACGTATCTGTAACAATGGGCTTGGCTATGATGGGATTGGCGAGAATGGTGGACTCAGGACAGGGCAGGACGCAGGACACAGCACAGGATGCAGAACAGGGCAGGACATAGGACACAGCAGGGCAGGATGCAGGACATGGCAAGGCAGGACACAGGACACAGGGCAGGACACAGGGCAGGACGCAGAACACAGGGCAGGACACAGGGCAGGACACAGGACTCAGGGCAGGACGCAGGACACAGGGCAGGACGCAGGACACAGGGCAGGACACAGGACGCAGGGCAGGACATAGGACACAGGACACAGGACACAGGGCAGGACGCAGGACACAGGACAGGACGCAGGACACAGGACACAGGGCAGGACGCAGTGTAGGACGCAGGACAAGGCTGGGATCGGAGTCGAGCGGCTGGAGGCGCCACCCGTCACCGCATGACTCTCTGGGAATGAAAACAAAGAAAAACCCCAAACAGTAAAGAGTGCAAGGAACTTCCTGGCTTTTACATCAAATCAGAACACGATGTCCCCCTCCCCATGGGTTGCACCCTACTTTATAATTGTTGTTAGTTGACATCCTGACGGCCCCAATTCACGACGACTATAGGTGTAATAAGCGAGCCCTGAGGAGTCCTGGGGTGCTGCAGGCCACTGCTGTGTCTGAATTTACTGTTGTGGTCACTGGGGGGGGGGTGTCTCTCAGCCAAGGGGCCCTCATCCTCCATCATGGCATCAGAGCACGTCCAGCTGTTTCCACCGGGGGTTTTTTGTTTGTGAACTTTGGGGAGCAGATCACCAGGCCTTTCCTCCTAGTCTTAGGCAGCTCCGTTGACACCTGTCCACCCCGTGGGTGACTCCGTGAGATACAGGTGGCATCACTTCCTGCCTGGCAGCTGCACACCAGCCACCCAGGTGCAAGGGGGCAGGAAGGGGTGGGTCCTGCCCTCAGGAGGCTGTAGTAGGACCTTTGGACTTTGCGTGGGTTTGAAATCTAATCTCCTATGTTGGCTACTGTGTGACCCAAGACCAACTGTTCTGTATTTGCTCTGTGACCCATTGGGGCTGTTTCCAAATCTCCACATCTGGCAAAGAGACATTGTATTCATAACCTCCTGGGTTATGATGGGTTTATTATTCATTTCGATGAAAATTTACAGAGACTTTGGATTTCCATTCATTCATTGTTGAACTTTTCCCCCTCTGCACCTCTCCCCACCCTCGCCCCCCGGCAGTTCGTTCTTCTCTTTGAAAAGTAAAAGAAAAATTCTTTCATTGTTATACAATCCCTCCCCCCAAATCCACTCCACTATGCAGCCTTCATTCTGGATTCCTGTCATGACAAAAATACCTAATCACATCCCTTTGAAACAGTTCTCTCCCTCATCTGTTTCAATGCAGTGTACATCATTTATCCCATCTTTCTCAGTCTCCCCCCAACCCCGATGTCAGTCCTGTTTTACAACAGTGGCATTATGCAGTATTTGTCCTTTTCTGACTGAGATATTTCACTCAGCATAATGTCCCCCAGGGTCACCCACTTGGTACAATATTTCATGAGTGCCTTGTTTTTCCAAAGTGGTGATATTTTTAATAACCTCTTTTCGGTGGGAGAGTTGGGCAATGGATAAGGAAGATCAAGGATGAGTAAGGCCTTTGAACCATGGTGTTGGTGCAGTGCATTGGACGCCCTGTGGATGGCCAGAAAAGCAAACAAATGGGTCTTGGAAGGAGTGTAGCCGGGGTGCCCCTCGGAGGCGAGGATGGGGTGGCTTTGTCTCTCGTACTTTGAATGTGTTACCAGCAAGGACAGTTCCCTGGAGGAGGGCATATTGCTGGGTGAGCTGGCGTGTCAGTGCAGGAGACAGACTGGCACAGGGACTGAGGATGGACGCCAGTCCAGCAGGGGCTGTGCCCGTTCTGGGTGGGTTCTCTGTGAGTGGGGGCCCATGGAACAGCAGCCACCACCACCAGAGCGTGGTCACGGGCGTCTCCCATCACCTGACATTGTTGGGTTTTCATTTTTGTTCCATATTGTGGACTCCCCTGGGGGAGCTCGTGGTTGGAACAGAGATGGGTGTCCTCCCTTCCTCCTGGAGCCTTGTCAAATCGAACCTTGGTTCCACAGTCACTGGCAGAGGTGGGGCGATGTGTTTTGTGTGTGCGCGTACTGTCAAATCAGATCTGACTGGTACAGGAGGAGATTGCCCCTCCTTCTCCAGCAGAGCATCTGGTGGATTCGAACCGTTCACCTCTGGGATTGCAGTGCTGCTTCTTGCCACTAGGCCACCAGAGCTGCCTCGGCAATGCGTTTTTAAATTATTTTATTTCATTTTACTTTATTATTTTGTGTGCGTGCACCATCAAATCAGACCTGACTGGTACTGGAGGAGATTGTCCCTCCTTTTCCAGCAGAGCATCTGGTGGATTTGAACGGCGTGCCTCTGGGAGCAATGTGTTTTTTAAGGTTTCTGTTTTCTTTTTTTTCTCCTCAACATTAGCACTAGCTTAGCGGCTGACGCTGCTGTAAATGAACACGCACAGGGTGTGGGTTTCACACGAGCTCTGTCTCCAAGGGAGCCTCTCAATCGAGCTGGTAGGTGGTCTGGTGCCTTCGACTCGCCCACAGTTCACGTGACTCTGTGAACGACAGGTCTGAACCTGGCCCTGTCCTCAGCACCCCCCATGCTCCAGTCCCTTCTTACCTCAGTGTGGATGCATCTGGTTGAGGGGCTGCCACTCTTTCGTTGACCCTCCACCTTCCCAAGCCTCCCAAGAATGTCCCCACAGTATATGAGACCGTCCTTGCCTCTGAGGAACCCCATCACTGCACTGCATCCAGGACAGACTTGTCTGTCCTTCTGACTGTGTGTGAGGCACTCAGGGCTCCTCTGCAGCACCTGTTTCAGACGCTCCTGGTTCCACCCACGCTCACGACCACCAGGCTGTTTTGGACTCACAGCTGACCCTCCAATGGGTCTCCCAGGCCCATCTTTCTCCCCAGAACAGCTGCTGGATTCGAACTGCTGGCTGTTCCATTAACAGTCACGCTCTTCCCCCCACCCCCCAATTAATTTTAATGCAAGTTTACAGAGACTTAGAGTTTCCAGACATTCATGGTTACACTCTTCTCCCTGCCCAACCCTTCCCCCCAATTCACTCTTCTCTGAAAAGTAAAAGTCTTTCATCGTTATGCGACCCCTTTCCCCAAAGTTCACTCCACTGTACAGCCTTCATTCTGGACTCCTGTCATGACAATAATACCCAGTCACAGATCCCTTTTAAACAGTTCTCTCCCTCATCTGTTTCAATGCAGTATACATTATTTATCCCCTCTTTCTCAATCTTCCCTCAACCCTGATGTCAATCCCGTTTTACAACAATGGTAGTATGCAGTATTTGTCCTTTTGTAACTGAGATATTTCACTCAGCATAATGTCCCCCAGGGTCATCCATTCTGTGTAATATTTCATGAGTTCCTTGTTTTTCAATGCAGCGTAGTATTCCATTGTGTGAATATACCACAGCTTCTCTATCCGTTCGTTTGTTGATGGGCACTTAGGTTGTTTCTAGCTCTTTGCTATTATGAACAAAACCGCAAGAAACAAATGGTGTGCATATATCTGCTTGAGGGGCAGTTTGGGTTTCTTTAGGGTATATTCCCAGTAATGGAATTGCTGGGTCAAATGATATCTCTAATTGCAACTTTTTGAGAAAGCGTCATACCGTCTTCCATAGTGGTTGCACCATTTTACACTCCCACCAACAGTGAATAAGTAAGGGTTCCGGTTTCTCCACCACCTCGCCAGTATTTGAGTTTGCTGTTCTGTTAAATTTTGCTATTCTGACTGGGGTGAGCAGTCACGCTTTTAACCCCTGTGCCACCAGAGCCTTTAGGATAGTAACCAAGACCTGCAGGGCAGAGCTTCCCATGACATTTTCCATTTTCCAGGGTGTGAAACATTAAGGGATGACCCCCCCCCCTTTCATTCCTTGGAGGGAGAGTGGGTTTGAACTACTGACCTTCCTGTTTGTAAACACTTAACCCACTGTACCCCCAGGGCTCCTTCCTAGGTTCCTGAGCTGTTTGCACCCTCCTGCAGGGCGTCCTGTTCTTGTTGTGTGCCCTCTAGCCAGGGCCGACCTGTAGCTGACCCTCCAGTGGGTTTGCACAAGCCGGTCTTGCCCCACTAGGGGGCAGCTGGTGGGTTCAACCCACCCACTTCTGGCCAGACACAGCCACGCCTTACCCACTATCAGTGCTATTTTATTTTATTCATTTTCCAACTTGGAAAATGTACACAGAGAGAGGGAGAGGGAGTCTGTAGTTCAACGCCCATTTAGAGAGTTTACCAAATGATGAGGCCCGGATTCTGAGTTTGTGGGGTTCACCCAGAACCCGGCCCTCTGCGCTCCAGTCAACTGGGATTCAGGGTGACGCTGCAGGACAGGAGGGCGACTGGGACTCGGGGTGACCCTGCAGGACAGGAGGGCAGAGGCCAGAGCATTCCTGCGCTGGGGCTTAATGACTACCATGTCCTCCTCCTGCAGAGGGTTCAAACAGGCAACCCTGAACTTAACAGCCCAGCATTTTGTCGCTCTCCCACTTTTTGAAGTGTGTCCCCCACAGTGTCCCTCCCAGAAGTGCCATCACAGGTGACCAGGGCCCAGGATGAGTGCTCACATTTCTATGTATCTTCCAATCCCCTGCGGTCACGTGAAAAGCTGCTAGATCACATGTCACAAGGGGCCAGGATCACACACCTACACCATTCCTTGCCTTTATTTTTTTTAAATTTTATTATTTTTTGAGTGTGTACCGTCACATCGGATATGACTGGTACAGGAGGAGATTGCCCCTCCTTCTCCAGCAGAGCTTCTGGTGGATTCAAACTGTGCACCTCTGGGATTGCAGTGCAGCTTTTTGCCACTAGGCCACCAGAGCCCCCTGCCTTTTTTTTTTTTTTTTAAGGCATTAAAAAAAAGGTGCTTTTTTTTCCCCCTAAACAAAACCCTGAGAAGTTGTGCTGTTCACAGAGCCCTGAGGGCATAGTGGGTAGGATGTAACCAAAGGCAGCCGAGGTCTGGGGGTTCGAATCCACCAACTGCCCGCGGGAGAAAGGCGGGCCACCTATGTGGTTTACAGCCTCGGAAAGTGTGGGGGTCAGCTGGTCAGTTCGGAGCTGACAGCGGTGGGTTGGCACGCAAAGCCTTCCTGTGTTTGACTGTATGTCCATCTATCTGTCCCTCCATGGAGCCCTGGCGGCAGATGGTAAGCCCTGGCTGTCCCTCTGTCCCCACAGATGTCGGTGCTGAAGCAGTTGGGACCCTCGCAACCCAAGAGGCGGCCGGAGCGCGGCGTCCTGTCCATCTCGGCGCCCCTGGGCGACTTCCGACACACGCTGCATGTGGGGCGCAGCGGCGACGCCTTTGGGGACACCTCGTTCCTGAGCCGCCACGGCGGGGGCCCTCCCCCAGAACCCCGTGTGCCATCCACCGAGGTCCCTCGCTGCACTCCACCGCCCTCCATCCCACAGCCCCCCGCACCCGAGCCCAGGACCCCCGCTGACCCCCTACTGTCCTTCCACCTGGACCTGGGCCCCTCCATGCTGGACGCGGTGCTGGGCGTCATGGACGCGGCATGCCCGGGGGTGGCCACCAAGCCGGGCCTGGACTCCCACTCGGCCACCCAGCACCCCCACCCTGGGGCCAGCCAGCCCCACGCGGGTCTGGAGCAAAATGAAGGCCTGTAGCCCCCTTCCTCTACCCTTGCATAAACCACCAGCTCTCTAGGGCTCTACCTGCTCACTTTGGGGTGCGGGGACTCAGGGAGAGTGATGGGGTGCAGGAAAAGAGTGAATAAAAGCGGCAGGGGTGATGAGATCCTGGAGGAAGAATAATGAGACCCCCCCACAAGGGTAGAGGTGGGGTTGATGAGAGCCAGGAGGGGTGCAAGGCAAGAGTGGTTGGTTCCAGGGGTGGGTGATGGGATTCCCCCAGGTAATGGAAGGAGTGATGGGGGGGATGACAGAGAGTGGAGGGCGAGGTGATGGGGTCTCCAAGATGAGGGAGGAACAGGTGGGAGCTGGGGGAGAGTGATGTAGGGGCGATGCAGCCCTGGAGGAAGGAGGGGTGGGGAAGGAATAATGGGGTGCTGGGTAGTCGGGGGCCTGGAGGCGGGGTGATAGGAAACGCAGGAGGGCTAACAGAAGTCTGGAGAGGAGGGATGGCGTCCTGCTCTTTTAATAGGCTCGGCAGGGAAGGAGGCAGGTGTGTCACTGGAATCTAGGTGCAGCCCAGACTCCCTGCGTGCTGAGGTGCGCTGCCCCCCCCCCACGGGGCGCGTCAGGAGGTGGGCGCTCCCCCCCCAGCCTCCTTCTGTCCTCAGTTACTGAACAGCTGCATTGGCCGCCAGTCTGGCCTTAGGGACCAGGTACTCACGGGGTACCTGGCTGTGGACTCTGCCCAGGTGGACCTTAGAGCCGCCCTTTGTCCGGGAGCATCTGCAACAGGAAAAGGTGGGGATCCCTTCAGAGCCTCAGCGGGCGAAGCACCCAGTTAGAGGCTCCTTGCCTGAGTGGCCCTGGAAGCCAGCCAGAATCAGATCTCAAATCGGAAGTTCATCCAGCCCAGCAGAGGGCGTTGCCAAGTTATCTCGTGGGCGGGGCCAATATGTAAACACCCTCCGTGTGGGCGGGGCGCATATGTAAATAGGGCGATCTTAGGGGCCTAGGGCTAGGACTGGATCTGTTTGTAAATAATGTGACGGGGAGGGCACATATAAGGTGACTAGAGCCGCAGGCAACTCGACGGCACATAACAACAACAACAACAACAACATGGAGCAGGGCTAGTAGCATGTTAATAATGCAGCCTTGCAGTGTGGCCCATAGGTGGTTATTACACATGCCAGTAACACTGCCAGGTGGAGTCACATATGTAGTAAGTAATGTCACATGGAGGTAGAGCTCAGATGTAAGTAGTGCATCTGTGGGTGGAGTATTGGGAATAACTCCAGGTCTTAACTATTTCATTTTGCTTGTTTTCCCAATCAGCACTCAAAGTAATAGAAATCAAATCTAGGGGAGCTCTGGTGGCCTAGTGGCAAGAAGCTACACTACAATCCCAGAGGTGCACGGTTCGAATCCACCAAATGCTCTGCTGGGGAAGGAGGGACAATCTCCTCCTGTACCAGTCAGATCTGATTTGACGGTACACACAAATAATTGTTTGTTGTTGTTATGTGCCGTCGAGTCGCTAGCGACTCATAGCGACCCCATGTACAACAGCCCTAAACTCTGCTCTGTCCTGTGCCAATCACACTGCCTCTGACACTACCATCCCGATTACCCCAGTCACTGAATCAATCCACCTCATAGAGGGCCTTCCCCTCCTGCGCTGTCCCTCCACCCTCCCAAGCATGATGTCCTTCTCCAAGGACCGGTCTCTCCTCACAACATGTCCAAAGTATGTTAGACGGAGCCTCAGAATCCTTGCCTCCAAGGAGCCACCCGGTTTAACTCTTTCCAGGACAAATCTGTTTGTTTTCCTAGCAGTCCATGGTATTGTCAATTCTCTTCTCCAGCACCACAGCTCAAAGGCATCAATTCTCCTTCTATCCTCCTTGGTCATTGTCCAACTCTCTGATGCATAACAAGTGATTGTGAAGACCATGGCCTGTTTCAGACGCACCTTAGTCTCCAGAGAGACACCATTGCTCTTCAGTACTTTGGAGAGGTCCCTAACAGCAGACTTCCCCATGGCAATGTGCCTTTTAATTTCCTGCCTGCTGGTGCCAATACTGTTGACTGTGGAGCCAAGCAAACTAAAGCTGTGAACAATCTCAATCTCTTCACCATCCATCCTGATGCTGCCAATTGGTCCAGTGGTGAGAATCTTTGTCTTCTTGACATTGAGCCTCAATCCATATTGTAGGCTGCAGTCCTTGACCCTCTGCAGCAGGTGCTTCAGGTCCTCTTCAGTTTCAGCAAGCAGGGTTGTGTCGTTCGCATAACGCAGATAGTTGATAAATCGTCCACCAATCTTGACCCCACATTTCTCCTCATAGAGCCCAGCCTCCTGGATAATCTGTTCTGCATAAAGGTTGAAAAGGTATGGAGATAGGATGCATCCCTGGCGTATGCCCTTCCCAATTTTGAACCATGAAGTGCTCCCTTGCTCTGTTCTGATGACTGCCTCCTGGTCCAAGTATAGGTTTCGCATTAGAACGATCAAGTGTTCTGGGATTCCCATTCTTCTCAGAGTCAGCCACAGTTTGTTATGATCCACACAATCAAATGCCTTTGCATAATCAATGAAACACAGATAGACATTCCTCTGGTATTCCCTGCTTTCAGCTAAAATCCATCTAACATCAGCTACAATATCTCTAGTACCACGACCCCTTCTGAACCCAGCCTGGACTTCTGGTAGTTCTCTGTTGATGTGCTGTTCCACAAATAATTAAAAGAAGAAAAAAAGAAATCGAATCTGAAGACATGTTGCGTGGGGGAAATCTACTATCAGAGATCTCTACAAAGTGCTAAAGCGCAATGATGTCAGTTTAAAAGACTAAGGTGCACTTGGCATGGTTGTTTTCAGTTGCTTCCTGTATGTCTGAAAGTGGGACAGTCGGTAAGGGTAACAGCAGAACTGATGCCTTTGAATTGTGCCGTTGGAGAAGAGTTGTTATGTGCCATCGAGTCACTTGAGACTCATAGCGACCCTATGTACAACAGCCCTAAACTCTGCTCTGTCCTGTGCCAATCATACTGCCTCTGACACTACCATTCCGATTACCCTAGTCACTGAATCAATCCACCTCATAGAGGGTCTTCCCCTTCTGCGCCGTCCCTCCTTACAACACGTCCAAAGTATGTCAGGCGAAGCCCCAGAATCCTTGCCTCCAAGGAGTAGCCTGGTTTAACCCTCTCCAGGATGAATCTGTTTTCTTAGCAGTCCATGGTACCAACACTCTTCTCCAACACCAAAGCTCAAAAGCATCAATTCTCCTTCTATCCTCCCTGGTCATTGTCCAGCTCTCTGGCGCATAACAAGTGATTGCAAAGACCATGGCCTGTATCATACACACCCTAGTCTCCAGAGTGACACCATTGCTCTTCAGTACCCCGGAGAGGCCCCTAACAGCAGACTTTCCCATCGCAATATGTTCTTTTATTTCCTGGCTGCTGGTGCCAAAATTGTTGCCTGTGGAGCCAAGCCGACTAACAATCTCAGTCTCTTCACCATCCATCCTGATGCTGCCAGTTCTTGACATTGAGCCTCAATCCATACTGAAGGCTGCAGCCCTTGACCCTCTGCAGCAAGCATTTCAGGTCCTCCTCAGTTTCAGCAAGCAGGATTGTGTCATCTGCATAACGCAGATTGTTGTTAATAGATCTTCCACCAATC
>NW_006399958.1:2371151-2391602 GCF_000299155.1 Elephantulus edwardii
ACGACCCCTTCTAAACCCAGCCTGGACTTCTGGCAGTTCTCTACTGATGTTCCCATCATTGGAGAAGAGTACAGATGCTAAAAGAATCTTGGAGGAAGTTCAACCAGGTTGCTCCTGATAGGCAAGGAGAATGAAACTCTGTCTCGCATACTTTTTACATCTTTTCAGGAGGGGCCAGTCATTGGAAAAAAGATATGCTGGGAAAAGTAGAGGGTCAGATAAAGAGACAAAGACCCTCAACAAGATGAATTGACTCGGGGACTGTAACTATGGGCTCGATGAGGATGGTGCAGGACAGGGCAAGGTTCAGATCGGTTGGTCAGAGGATAGAGGTGAATTCACTACAAAACCACCACCTGTCTTCTGGGGGTGGAGCTTGACCTCAGAGGGTATAACCAAGCCCGGCAGAGGGGGGGGCGTCACAACATGCTCGTGGGCGTGACCAAGCTCCCAGAGGATACAACATTCCTCAGGGGCGGGGCCAATAGCCACACGCAGTGGGCGTGACCAAGCTTGGCAGAGGAGGTACATTCTCCAGGGGCGGGCCTATAGTCATATGCAGGGGCGTGGCCAAGCCCCACGGAGGGGAGGGCACAACACCCCCCAGGGGCGTGACCAAGCCCCACAGAGGCGGGGCCCGTAACACACTCCGTGGGTGGAGCCTGGTTTCCCGGAGGGAAGACCTGGCTTGGCACAGTGGAGCTGCCGCAGTGCCCAGGAGCGGGGCTCGCTGGCGCAGTTCCCAGGGGCGCTCAGCCACACGCCTCATACTGTCAGCTGCAGCCCACGGGGTCCCGGGACCTGTGGCGATCTTCAGGCTCAGCTTGTTTTCTAGCAAGGGCTGAGGGCAGACCTGGGAGTTCTCAGGGTTCCCAGAGGGTGCCTCCCCGGGGCGGGGCCGGGAGCTCCCCTGACATCACCGGAGCCCCGGCGCCGGTCATTCCCACCTGGCCCGGACACTATGGCGGCAGCCAGGGAGCCAGAGTCGTCCCCGGGGTCCCCCCCGGCCGCCTGCCGCTTTTTCCTGGAGGGCCGCTGCCGCTTCGGCTCGCGCTGCCGCCAGCCGCACCCCGGGGCCCCCGCGGCCAAGGGGCCCAGCGCGAAGCCGGCCGAGGCCGGGGCCAAGAAGCCGCCGCTGCGCACGGCCGCCGCCGTCATCCAGCGCATCCGCTGGGACCCGCGCCTGGACCCCGCCGACTTCTCGGTGGGCTACACGGACCGCTTCCTGGGCGTGCGCGAGGAGCCCTTCGTCGCCTTCTGCTGGGACGCGCCGCTGGCTGCGCTCGGGCCCGGCGTCCTGGCCATCCCGCAGCACCGCGTGCGCTACTTCCGCTTCCGCGGCCGAGTCGTCTGGGACCGCGAGTCGCGCACCGACCGCGTCTTCGGCTCCGGCCAGGCCTCCGGCCGCGGGCCCACCATCCTGGAGGCGCTGGACGGGGACGAGCCTGGCGGAGATGTGCACGACGGGAACGAGCTCCCCAAGGACGCGCGTGATGGGGACGAACATGGCGGGGCCGCGCACGACGGGGACGAACTTTCCAAGGACGCGCACGATGGGGCCGAGCCTAGCGGGGACGAACTTTCCAAGGACGCACGCGACGTGGATGAGCCTCCCAGAGACGCGCAGGACCGGGACGAGCTCAGGGGCGCGCACAAGGATGAGTTTGCGAAGGACCCGCTCGACAGAGACGCGCCCGATGTGGACGCTGTCGCCCCGGGGAAGGGAATCGCTGACCCTCCGGCCGGAACCCCGGCACCGGGGAGGCGGAGCGCAGAGGAACCCGTGGCCACCCGAGCTCCGGCAGAGGCAGAGGCGGGCGGCGCCGGGTGCCAGGCCTTTGGGTGGAGGCTCCCAGGAAGGGAACCGACACTAACTGATGCGGCCAGGGCCTCAGCGCCCCAGAGCACCCCGGAGAGTGAGGTGGCGTGGGGCTCCGGGGCCTGGCGTTCCAAGTTTGAGGACCAGCGGACCAGGCCTGTGGGCCCCCGCCAGCCACGCCCCACTCACTTCGTGGCCCTCATGGTGACAGCCCCCCGGCTGCTGGCCGAGGTGGCCCGGGCGCAGGCGTACTTGGTGGCCCAGGCCCCGTCCTGTGCCCCCTTCCTGGTGCCCTCCAAGGCCCTGCACCTGACGCTGGTCCTGCTGCGCCTGGCGGGCCCCGGGGAGGAGGCTGCAGCCGCCCGCGCACTCACTCAGGCGCTTTCCCACCCAGGGCTGCGTGCACCCCGCAAGCTCACCTTCAGGGACCTTGAACTCATCAGCCACCACATCCTCTGTGCCCCGCCTTCCCCAACACTGGAGCCTATGGCCCAGGTGCTAGGCCACAGACTGGAGGCCGAGGGGCTGAGGGTGCTCCAACCCCAGGAGGGGTTGCACCCCCACCTCACCTTAGCCAAAGTGCCCCACGGCTCCCCGCTGTGCCTCCCAGAGCCAGCCTTCAGCATGAGCTCAGAGGCGGGAGACCAAGCAGTGGACAGACTGTGGCTGTGCCGCATGAAGAGGGTGGGGGACACCTACCAGGCCCTGGCTGAGGTCCCGCTGAGGTCACAGACCAACCCGGGGGCCCCAGACTGGCCGGCAGCCCCTCCTGAACCCCAAGCCCCCAACGAGAGCAGTACAAGCAGCAAGCTCACTCTCTCTCCTTTTTAATTTTGGTTTCTCTCAAGCTTCCAAATGGTGCTCAGTGCGCCAAGAAAAGAATGAAGAAGGAAAGGGGAGGGGGAGGCAGGGAGGGAAGGCAGAAGAGAACGTGTGGAAGGAGGCAGCCTGACAGTCCAGCTGTTCACAACTCCCTGCACATCATCAGCTACATGGCGAGGAGGGCGGGCGAAAGAAAAGGGGAGAAAAGAACTTAAATAAACACACACAGAAAGAAAAAGGAAGATGGCGTGAGCTGGTGATCCATGGAGGTGGGAGGGAGGGGAACCGCTTTACCTGTGCTGAACCACGGGGGGAGGGGAGAGGAGGAGGAGGAGGGAGGAGGGAACCAGGAGAACATTGGGGCAGAGGGAGGGGGTCACGCAGACAACTTAATACAACTTGAGATGAGGCAGGCCCGGCCGGCGAGGTCCCGCGGTGGCCTCCGGAGTCCTCAGTGCAGCGTGGCGGCGTGGTCGGCTGGTGGCGGAGGCGGTGGCAGTGGCGTTTCGGGGTGGGGGGCCAAGGACACAGTTTCTACACGGCTCCCCTCACCCCATATACTGAGGCCCCCGAAGGGCTGAGCGACAAGAGTCTATGATGAGGCAGATGCGGAGGCGGCGGGCAGGTGTGTGGCGCCTACCACGCGGGCGCTCGGCTGGCTGGACGGCCTGTCTTCCTTCCGCTGGCCCTCCTGGCATGGGACTGGCCAGGGCGAGCACCGGAGGATGAGCTCGAGAGAGAGAGAGAGAAAACACTGAGACAGCATTAGTGGAGGTGAAAGGCAGACACGGATGAACCCCGCAGACTGCGCCCCCCAGTCCCTGCCATCCCCCCTTCCCCCTGCCATTTCTCTGAGACAAAAATAAAAACGTAGAAAAATCTCTGTACAAACTCCCCGGTGGGCAAACGGGGGCAGGGGCGCAGCTCAGCCTGGAGCCCGCTCCCCACCAATTAATTTACAGCCCAAGTCCATGCTGGAAGGCTCCCCAGTGGGCAGAGCAGTGTGGCCACGGCCCGGCCCCCCATGCTGTGTGCTCAGAAGGCTGGCAGCTGCACCAGGCTCAGGCCCCCAGGCCCCCTCCCTGGTGTGCTCAGAAGGCTGGCAGCTGCGCCAGGCTCAGTCGGCAGTCGATGCTGGTGGCGTCCGGGCCCGAGTAGGCCAGGGCCAAGGGCTCAAGGAAGGCTCGGCAGGCGGCCTCGCCTTCGAAGGCCAGCTCGGCCTGCAGGTAGGAGACGGGCAGCACAGGGCGGAAGCTACGGAGACAAGAGGAGAGAGTGATGAGGCGGGCAGCGGGCAGGGGAGGGCCCATGGCAGGGAGTGGGCGCTCCCCAGCCACATACCCCAAGAACCTTGGCATGGTACTTACAAACACACCTCACCCCCTGCCAGCCTCCCACCTCAGGGACTTGGGGGGGCCTGGGGTGGGGATGGAGCCCCAACACCCAGTTGTGTCCCCCCTCGTCCCCACTTACCTGTGCAGGGGAACTGGGAAAGAGGGGACAGGAGAGGGTAGGTCACTCAGGCTAAGGGGCAGGGCCAGGCAAAGGGATGTGGCCATCAGGTGGGGGACAGGGAGGACAGGCTCCCTGAGGTGGGGCCTGCTTTGGTCAGACCCAGGCCAGGTCAGACCCCAGACCAGGGCGGAGGGCACCTTACTGCCAGCTGCAATGACTACGCACTGAGCCAATCAGAAACACTATTTTAGGGGCTCTATCTTGGGCATGCTACCCCCACCACTTGAATTCAGGGCACCTGGAGGTGGGGGGGGGGCGGCAAAGACAGATTTGCACCTCCTTAAAGGCATGCTATCAAGGGCACCTGGGGACAGGGACCACAGTCAGGCCTACATCTCTTTATGGGCACACCACCCAGACCACCTAGATTCAGGGCACCTGGGGGTAGGGGGCTGCAGATTGGCCTGTACCTCCTTACAAGCATGTTAGCCCTACCACCTGAATTCGGGGCATCTGGGGTTGGGGGGGGCCACAGTCAGGCCTGCATTTCCTTACAGGCATGCTAGCCCGACCACTCGGGACACCTGGAGGTGGGAGGGGTTAGGGTTACCTCCATGTCACACAAGGACAGCAAGGGCAGGCCCACCCGCTAGGATACCCACTGTTCTACCCAGGGACCCTCACACACATGGCCATGGACCAGAAACAGTATTTCCTGAGCTGTACACCCAGCAGCTGCTGGAGACACGGCCACTAGGCCTCAGAGGGTGGACAGGCCAGGGACACTGAACAGGCAAGGTCACCCCCAGAACACATGTGTAGGCCAGGGCTGCCTGGCAGACTCCCTTCATCTCCCATCCCAGGGCCAAGGCCTCAGGCCACATCTGGCCCACTGCACCTCCCATCTGTGACAGTGCCCTCCTCACTCCCAGCTCCAGTCTTTCTTCCTGGCACCACCTCGCCCTGACCCTACACTGGACTCCAGGAGGAGTGTCTAGCCTATCCCCAGCTTAACAAGCTGCCGAGGCTTGTTGGGAACCTTCCTGGAAAAGCCAAGCTGGCTGGTCTGACACTCACAGCTCCTGGGACCTGCAGACACGCCAACTGGGGTGTCTAAGCCCAATGGGACCTACGTTAGAGGGCAGACAATCCTCTGGGGGCTGTGAGGAAGAGTTAATGCCCAACTGTGGGGGTGGGGAGGGACCAAGAAGCGGTGCTAGCCGCCAGGACCGCTGCAGACACAGCTCAGTGTTTTGGGAAGAGGGGTCACCGCAACGCTGGCCAGACAAGCTGTTCATGACCAGTCCACACCTGTGTCCTGACACTCTTGTCTGACACCCCTGGCCACACTGGCCTGCCCTACAGATCACCCCGACACACTCTCCCCACACCCATGCCCCGGCTGCCAAGTCAAAAGGACTGGCAGAAGAAGAGGGACTCTGTCCCATCAGACCACAGCTGTGGAGAGCAGGGAGCCCTTTTCCAAGTCTGTCTCTATGGCCCAGGGGGTGGGTCACCAGAGAAAGAGAAAGAAGATGGGGCCAACAGGGAGCCTCAGGCCCATAGGGAGGTGACAAAAGAGGTTGAGGTGCCGGGGACAGGATGACAGGAGCACAGATGAGGGCAGAGGAGAGGGCCAGCACATGTGAGGAGAGGAGTGTGTACACACACACACACACACACTCTCTCTGACAGGTGCAAAGGGAGAGACTGGGTCCAGCAGCCATGACAAGACAGCCGAAGGGGAAGGGACACACAGACAGAACCAGAAAGGGGAGAACAGAACACACGGGTCCAAGCTGCTGGAGCAGGAGGGACTGGATGACGGGAGGGCTCCAGACCCATGAGGGCAGCAGGAGGGCAGGGGGATGGATGGGGAACAGACAACGGAGAAGAAAAAGAACAGGGTGCAGCACTCGTGAGAGGAGAGCAGAAAGGTGGGACCGACACAGAAGAGGGAGCAGAGCAGTGAGCACGACGGCAGAAAGGACGGGCAAGTGTCGGGGCTGAGAGGAGAGCGAAAGCCTGGCGGCCAGGCCGGCGGGGGCGGGGAGAGCGCCCAGCGTCACATACGTTTTGATCATCGCCTTGAGGGCTGCCTTGCGCTCCCGGTCTACAAACTTGTCCACCAGGTAACCAGACATACAGGGTGCGTGGCAGTAGAGCTGGAAGAAGCGGTGGTAGTTGTTCAGTGCCCAGGCCGTCCTCAGCGCCAGGGCGTGGGCCACACAAGGGTCCGCCTTCAGCTCCGGCGTCAGATAGGCCAGCTCGGTGGTGATGTCTGCAGGGCGGGAGGGAGAGGTGAGAAGGGCGAGCCTGGGTCCACCGGTCGCCCAGCCTGGCCCAGCGCGGCCTGCCTCACCTCCCGAGTTGTTGGTGAAGATGTAGTAGAGGATGCGGTAAGCGGTGAACTCGCCCACGTTGCCTGGCAAATTCTCTGCATACAGTGACTTGAGCTGCGTCTGGCATTGGTTGAACTCTTCGTGGTCCCCCTGGAAGGAGGCAGGTAGGACAGCAGAGTGAGAACAGGAAGGGGGGACAGGACAGAGGTGGGGAGCTAAGAGGAGACAGGAAACAAGGGGACAGGAGGGGGGCAGCAGAGTGAGAGCAGGAGGACAGCAATCAGAACAGCAGAGAACGAGGAACAGGAGAGAGGCTGGCTGGGAGAGTGGAGCCAGGAAAGGGAGACCGTGAAGGTGGGACTGGAGAAGGGAGGACAGCAGAGTGGGGACAGAGCTGAGCAGGGGCCCTGGGTTCCCGCCAACCTGCTCACCTTCTCCAAGGCGATTCGGGCATGGGTCTCATACACCTCCACCGTGAGCTCTGTGCGGATGCCCTGGACCTGGGGAGGACAGAGGTGGTCAGGCCAGGCCCCATGGAGGGATGTGTCCCCAGATTGGGTCACATGCCCATCCCCCAAACCGGCCTCACCGTCAGATCTTGCCGGATGGACTTCATCTGCTCACAGGCAAACGCGTAGTCCTGGTTCTCCTTCCAGTGAGACTTGACCATGGCCAGAGACTTCTTCAATACCTGCCGGAAAGGGAGCACAGCTCACACAAGGGTCCCACACGCCCCTGACCTGCAGCCTCGGCCAGCTATGAAAACCATAGGCTCTGGGAAACTCAGCAAGCACCAATTGTCTGGGTGCGTGCCCCGTGGGGGACAGCGAGGCCCCGGGCTCTGTGCTGTACCCACCCGCAACCAGGCCGTGACTGTCCCCAGCAGGAAGCCCAACCCAGATACTCACGGCCGCGGGGCGCACTGTGGAGGGGTCGGGGGCACAGGTGAGGCGCAGGTAGTGCTTGGTGATGTCAGGGCAGGTGCCCACGATCTGCAGCTCCTGCCAGTCAGGGTCGGCCCTGAGGCCCTCCAGGCTGCCCATCTGCAGCACCAGAGGCTCCAGGCGCAGGCGGCGAGCGTGGCCGTGCTGGAAGCGGGCAGCCCGCTTCTGCTTCTTCAATTCCCGCTCTGCGTCCTCGCACTCCAGGCCCGCCATCTTCTTCCGGCTGCGCTTTGTGGGGGCGAGGTCATGCCTGAAAGGGGCGGGGGAGCCCTCAGAAGTCGGCCCCTCCACAGGGACACAGCTCGCTCCTCCCCTGCAGGCTCTGGGGCCCCAGCCCTCACCCCCCCAGGCTCACCTTTTCCCACGCTGCGCCCTGCCGCGGCCCCGGTCCATGTGGGCACCCCGGCCCCCGCGGCCCTTGGCAGGTGGGTTCCGGCGGCCCCCGGGGTGACCCTCATTGCCTGAGTAGGAGCTGTCGGAGTCCGAGTGGGAGTCGCTGCAGAAGAGCCAGCAGTCAGGCCTGGGCCGGACGCCGTTCCCACCTCCTCCCCGGCCTGGCCCCGGCCCCATGGTACCTCCTGCGGAAGTGGCGGGTGGGGGACCGTGAGGACGACCGGGAACGGGAGTCGGTGCTGGAGGGTGAGCTGTTGTCCTTCATGAAGACGTTGCGGTTGCCGAACTTGGCAAAGCTGCCCCGGGCTCGGCTGGCACCCCCAGCCCCCGGGGTCCCTCGCTGGGACTGGGCACCCCCGCCCCTGGCCACGGAGCCCGTCCCCCGGGGAGGGTGAAGGCCACTGGGGGCTTCCCACCGTTTCTTCTTGGGGCTCTCTGCCACAGGTTCCCGGGTAAGCCTGAAGAGACAGCCAAGCATCGTCACCACCCTGACCCACGAGGGCAGGCCCGGCGAGGAAAGCGGGCAGGGAGCTGTGAGCCCTTGGTGACAGCCCCACAACCTGCCCTCCCAGGACACCGCCGGGCTGGCCTGCTGCTTCTCAGATACAGGCAGAGCCCCTGGGCCCCCAGCACAGGATACAGTCCCCAGCACCAACAATGGGTTCCCTGGCAACCCAGGATGGACTCCCCAGTGCCCCAGGATGGGGTTCCCGGCACCCCATGGTGAGGCCCCCCAGCGCCCCACAAGGAATCTTCCAAGTGCCCCAGGACAGGCCCCCCAGAGCCCCAAGACAGGTCCCCCAGCACTCTACAGGGAATCTTCCAGTGCCCCACGATGAGTCCCCCTGCACCCAGGACGGAACCCCTGGCCCCACGCCCCCGGCACCCCCGGGCAGCGGCTCACCCGGGCAGCGGCTCGCGGCTCCAGTCGATGACATAGGCCGAGCCGTCCTGGAGCCGGGCTTGCAACACTTCCTTGAGCAGCTTCTCTGTGCGGTCCTTGTCCTCCTCTGACTCGCAGGCAGTGAAGCAGCGCTCCACGTACTCCTTCATGTCCTGTGGCCAGTTGTCCGGCTTCTCGGACAGGTTCCCCCGGGACGAGGGGACACTGTGGGGAGACATGGCGGGGTCTGAGCCAGGGTACCTTTTGCTCCCAGCCAGTGAGGCCACTATGGCATACGGGGTAGAGCGGCTCCCTCTCCCACCCACTGGCGCCGGTGCCCCACTCCTCGGGGCACACAACCGTGGAGAAGGGAGGGCAGAGCGGCAGGACCGGCTGGGAAGTCACCTGTGGTTCGGGGCCTTCTCTGCGCTGGGCTGGGAGCTGAAGCTGCTGTGCGGGCCCTCGGAGGTGGAGCTGAAGTTCTGGCTGGTAACAGCAAAGGGCCGTTTCTGAATGTTGAACTTGAGACCGCCGGTTCCAGGAGCAGCTGAGAGAGTAACATGAGGGGGTCAGGACTCCCCTGCTCCCAGAGAGCACCAGAGGGGCTCCGGGTGGGAGAGGCCCAGCTCCAGAAACAGCCCAGCTGTAGGAGTCCCCAGTTCCACAGTAGCCTCCACCGAAGCAAACGACAGGCACAAGACAAGAGCCACTACTAGGGTCCCCAGCCCAGGCACTGAGGGCTCCACCCAGCACCCCCAGTCCACACGGTCCAGGCCAGGGCGTTCTGAGGGCTCCACCCAACACCCGTGGGTCCACAGTGCCGAGGCCTGGGAATTCTGAGCTCCCACCTTGGACCACCTTCAGGGTCCACACTGCTAAAGCCTCAGTTCTGAGTCCCACTCAGGCCACTGTGAGGGAAACCTGTGAGTCCAGAACCTTCCCCTCACTGCCTACCAGAACCCATTCAGGAGCGGCCAGTGCCCTGCCTACAAGCCGTGAGGCCCCGTCCCTACTTACGCTTCATCCGGCTCCACAGCTGCTGACCCTTCTTGGGCTTGGCAGGCTCTGGGTAGCTGTGTTGCCCATAGGCCTGGCTTGAGGGTGCCCCTGCCTGGCTGTGCTGTGTGGCTGGCACTGTGCCTGGCTGGGGGCCGCTGCTCAGAGCATGGGCACTGTGCTGGGGCGTCGAAGGCTGAGGGGGCTGGGCTGGGAGCTGCTGTGGGGGTGCCTGGTAAGACATGCTCTCATCCATGCCAGGAACTGGGGGCTGCAAGAGAAAACCAGTGCTGAGGGTGATGCCAGCAAGCTACACACTGGTTCTTAACCTCATCTGTACCCCTACCCCCTTACACCATTCCCCACTCCCTGCACCCCAAGCTTTTTGTCTCAGGGCACCCAGAAGGAGCTTGAGAGAAGTCCTCTATTAACAAGCCCTTCTTCACAGGTGGGGCAGCTCCCAGAAGCATCAAGCAATGTGCCCTGAGCACAGCAGCTACGGCCGATACCAATGGGACATGGGGTCTGGGTCTGATCAGTCCAGCGTGAGTGCCCACCAATAGGGTGGGAGCCCAGAGTACAGGATGGCTGAGCAATCCAGTATCCCAGATGGACCCAACGCACTGAAACAAAATTACTAGCACTTCTGCTTAGTGCCCAGACTCAGGAATAGCCTGCAACAAAGTAATTCCCGCTTCAGCTTTAGAGCTCAGATAGACTCAGGAATCACCTGAGACAAAGTTACTACAGCTTCAGCTGTACAGTGGAAACAAGAACAAAACAGCAGGGTTTGTGTGACTTCTGTGGGGCAAGCAGCACACCCAGTGCCTCAACCCTGGTCTCTCCTGTCAATTGTATTCTTTAAACAAGGGCACAACACAAGCAAAGTAAGAGACAAGGACTGAGAAAGGGAGAGTAGCAGTGAGCGCAGGACAAGGGTGCACCCCTCCACCCGCACTGGTTTCCCAAGCCTCGCCTGGTGACCCTCACTGCTGAGCTGGGATTTGGCAGGAGGGGATCAAAGCTACTTAGAAGGCACAGGCCAGCCCCGGCCAGCCCCGACTGCAGGCTCACGGCCCAGGCTGCACGCAGGTTACCTGGTTCAGGGTTCCCTGGTGCTGCGCTGCGGCAGGCTGCTGTGGCGTGGCGGAGCCGTAGGAGCTGGCCATCCCGTACTGGGAGGGGGAACTGTACCCCTGGTACATGCTCTGCCAAGGACAGGACAGGAGTTAGGCTGCAGGCCCGCCTCCAGCCTGCCGCCGAGCTCTGCCCGCCTCTCCTATCTGCAGAACCACCCACAGGCCCCTGGTCTCCCCCTCCACCCGATAAACGCTAGGTTCTCCCACGAGCTTTAACAGAGAGCGAAAATACAGGACAACTCCCTATCCTGCTCACGCTACTTCTCAGAAACACTTCTTTCTCTGACAACATTTACTTGACTCTTAACACAGAACAAAGAACAGAGAGGAAACTCCCTCCTCTGCAAGAAGCACAGCCCTCTGTACTAAGAAATGAGTAAACTGATACGGTGCCACTGTTGTAGAATGAGGCTAACATCAGGGTGGGGGTAAGACTGAGAAAAACTGGATAAATGATGTTTACTACACTGAAGTCTATGAGGAAGAGACTAGTTTAAAAGTATTATATTTTAGGGCATTATGTTTATCATTAGAGTACGGAATAAGAGTTGCAGAGTGCATTATATTTGGGGTGGGGTTGGGGGTGTCCGGGGGGCGGGGGAGACTGTGTTCATTGAAATAAAAAAAATAAAAAAAAAATTGAGTAAACTGGGGAAACCAGTCAAGGTGTGGGGACCAGCCAGGATAGGAGAGCTTGTCCCAGCAGGGGCCCCGGGACACAGCGCTCATCAGAGGCTTTCCCGAGGCAGCGTGTGTCTGTGCGTGTGGACAGAAGTGCTGTGGAAGGGCCTAACACGCACTGACATCAGAAGCACCAAAGAGCAAAGAAGGCAGGAGCCACAGGAGGGCGCAGCGCTGTCCACACCCCGGGGCAGACAGCCCAAGGCGCACTCCCCATGGGGTGGTGGCATCTGTAGGGGAGGTGCAGGGCCAAGGCGCACTCACCATGGGGTAGTAGTAGCTGTAGGGGTAGGCGTAGTTGTACTGCTGGTACCACTGGTAGTACTGCTGCTGCTGTAATGCAGACGCTTCTGCCTGCGACACGTACTGTGGAGAGGGGGCCCATGACCATCAGGGTTGGCAGGAGTGAACCCCAGAACCCCACAGCTCCCAAAGGGCAGGCCTGTAGGCTGGTGGGAAATTACCCAAGTGGAAGGCTTCCCCAAATCTGGGTCCCCATCAGGCTGGATGTCCAGATAATGACTTGGGAGTCCTCAGACCTTGGTCCCTCACCAGGCACCTCCCAGGGCTTCCCTCAGAGGCCCCACCCTGCTCGGGAAAGCCCTGCCGGGCCGCCTCACCTGTGCGTTGGCCACAGGCCCACTGCTGCTGGCCTTGGAGGAGCTCCCGGCGGCGCCCGCTTTGCTGATGCTGGCCAGGGCCTGGCGGGCCTTCTCCCACTCGGGGTTCTCATGCATGGGCGCTTCCATGCCATTCTCTCTGCCCGCCCCAGCCACCATGCTGTACTGAGAGGACCTGCAAAGAGGGGACACACCGAGTCACACAGGCAGGCCTGGTCGCAGAGGGTTAAATGCCGAGCACCATCCCAGATCCCCCCACTTGCTGTTGCTGCACCCAGGTCCCCTGCTCTGTAACGTACTGACCACCAGCTCACTGGAGGTCAAAGGCAGTCACTCATGCGAGACAGGTGGCCAGTGCCTGGAGCGTGGAAGGGGTTAAAACCAAGCCAAAGAAGCCCACAGCACCTCATCAACCCTAACTCCCAGTGACTGTGGGCAGAGGGGAGCCGGCCACAGGGCCTCGGACGCCATAAATGTCTAGAGCAGGCCACGGATCCTCCCGCACAGCGGCTGCTGAGTTTGAACCAGTTAGCAGCGGAGAGCCCTCAATGACTGAGCCCTCAGAGTGCGGGACCAAAAAAGGATGTCCCACAGGTCAAGGACCTACAGAAGACCTGGATTAAAGCAAACCGGAAAACAACTGTCCAGTTCACTTCAGCCCATGGCAGCCCCAGGTGTCGGGGTGCCCTGTGCACTGTCAAGGGCTGATTCTCTAGTTAGGTCAAAAGGCGCTCGATTGGTTTCGGCTAGTGTGGAGATGAATCCTATTATAGCTAATGGTCATATGGGAAGTAAAAGTCAAATGTGTTCCTGGGCTGTAATTGGTGTTGACAGGGTGAAAGAGCCACTGATAATAATGATTGGCAGCAGAATTACAGCTAATGATACTTCGCAGGAGATGGTTTGGGCAACTGCTCGAAGTGCTCCGATTAGTGCATATTTTGAATTTGAGGCTCAGCCTGATCATGGAACAGAACAGACAGCTAGGCTTGATACAGCTAGTATGAATAATATGCCTAGGTTTATATTTATTAAGGATGTAGGTATCGGGATGGGGGTTCATAAAATTAGTGCGATAGTTAGTGCTAGGATTGGGGCAATAATAACTAAGGATACGGAGGATGTTGTTGGGTATAGTGGTTCTTTAACAAATAGTTTAACTGCGTCGGCGATAGGTTGGAGAAGCCCATATGGACCAATAATGTTAGGGCCTTTACGTAGTTGTATGTAGCCTAAAATCTTACGTTCGACTAAGGTTAGGAAGGCTACGGCTAGGAGAATAGGGATAATGAGGGTAATAAGATTAATGATATACACTGTTAAGAAGAGGAATTGAACCTCTGAGTATAAAGGCTTAAATTTTATGCAATCACCGGACTCTGCCATCTTAACATACCCTGGTTTTGGGTAAATTTATGGGTGTTGTTTTCTAGATTAAGATAGTTATCATTAATAATAATTAGAGCGCTTATGAGAAGTAGGCTCCATTTCTCTTGTCCTTTCGTACTGGGAGAAATTAGTTATAGATAGAAACCGACCTGGATTACTCCGGTCTGAACTCAGATCACGTAGGACTTTAATCGTTGAACAAACGAACCTTTAATAGCTGCTGCACCATTGGGGTATCCTGATGCAACATCAAGGTCGTAAACCCTATTGTCGATACGGACTCTAGAATAGGATTGCGCTGTTATCCCTAGGGTAACTTGTTCCGTTGATCAATTAATTGGGTCAATCAGATAAGTAAACTTAGATTGGTGATATCATAGTAGAATATCGTTCGGAGGATTTTTTATGCTCCGAGGTCACCCCAACCGAAATTTCTTACACAGAAGTCTTAGGGTATGCCAGTTGGATGAGGAGACTTGTGGGTAAGTAAATTAAAGCTACATAGGGTCTTCTTGTCTTATAAGAATATTCCTGCCTCTTCACAGGAAGGTCAATTCCACTGATTGGAGAAAGGAGACAGTTAAACTCTCGTCTTGCCATTCATACTAGTCCCCAATTAAAGAACAAATGATTATGCTACCTTTGCACAGTCAGAGTACCGAGGCCGTTTAACTAATATCTAATATCACTGGGCAGGCAGTGCCTCTAATACTAGTAATGCTAGAGGTGATGTTTTTGGTAAACAGGCGGAGTTCGTGTTTGCCGAGTTCCTTCTTTCTCTTTTAATCTTTCCGAGTTGCACTCCTGTGTTGGGTTAACGATGTCATGAATAATGGGTTTATGGGGGGATTAAGGTTATAATATCGTTAACTATCAGTGGGCATCCGTTCTGATATAAGCTTGTGCACGGAGAAATGTTTCTTGCTACTCATGCTAACATTATCTCTTCTATTAGTTAATAGAATAACCCAATATTAAATTAGGGAGTTAGGTTTATATTGTTGGGATTATTATAGTTTAAAAGTTTGAGCTTTAACGCTTTCTTAATTGGTGGCTGCTTTTAGGCCAACTATGTTTGTATAATGTTCTTACTCTCCTTTTTAGGTTGTATCCAGATTCAATAGAGCTGTACCTTTATTGAATTACTCCAAAGTTTACAGAATAATTAGGTGTTTTTAGGGTATACTTTGGGTTGAACTAAAATTCTTTTCTTGGGTAACCAGCTATCACCAGGCTCGGTTGGCTTTTCACCGCTACTTATAGATCATCTCACTATTTTGCCACATAGACGAGTTCATTCTGACAATTGTCCATAAGTAGCTCGTCTGGTTTCGGGGGTTTTGGCTTCAGATCTCTTTGTCAAATGTGTTCTAGTTAGTTCACCAATACCAGGTACCTCAGGGGTCCAAGGAGCACTGGGGGGTGGACCGCTCTGGGAACGTGGTGCTGCTGACCTGGGTGGTGCTCCTCTGGGGAGTCCCCAGCGGCTACTTGGGAGAGAGGTGGGCACTCTCCCTGTGATTCACAGCCTGTGAGAACCCACTGGAAGGCCCGCATGCTGAGGCCACACACCTCGCGAGCGCACACGTGCCCGCCCCACACTCCAAAGTGCTGCCCTTGTCCTTCTGGCCAGGGGAGGGACTCTCCCACTAAAGCCAGTACAAGTCCTGTCTGGTTCCCTCCCGCCGGCTGCACTAACCAGTCTGTGCTGCGCTGGTCACCCACGTTGGCCGCCATCTGGACCTTGTGGTACGACGAATGGACCTCGGGAGCCAGAGTGCTTGCTGACTGTGGGACAAAGAGGGAGTGAGGATGCGTGAGAGGCACCAGGAGCACGAGTGGAGTGGGGACAGGAAGCAAACTCCTAAAGCTGGCCAGCCAGGCAGCCAGGCTGAGAGAGGAGCAGCCCCTGAGGGAAACAGACCAGTGAAAGGAATTCTGTGAGAGGCATAAAAGGGCTGGAGTAGGAAGGGAGGCCCTCAGGCAGCCTGTAGGGCTCCAGAGAAAAATGGAAGGACCTGCAGCCAGGATGAAGAAAGCTAAAGCTGTGAGGGGAAACCCCAAGGTGGGACCGGAGGGGTGGACACGATGGGGGATAGAGGAGGAGAGGATGTGGGAGACTCCAATCAAGGGATTAAAAATTCCCAGACCCAGTAGCATCAAGTCACCATGACTGACAATAACTACCAGACAGACAGGAATTGTCATGTGGGGCTTCGGAGGTAGAAAGTGTCACAGGAGTCCTGGTAGCACAACAGATTAAGCTCTGGGCTGCTAACCAACAGCTGGCAGTTCAAATCCACCAGACACTCCGTGGGAGAAAGAGGAGGCAGCCTGCCTCCAGGATGGTTTCTACAGCCCTGCAAATCCAAGGGGCAGAGCCACACTGTCCTACAAGGTCACGATGAACCCAAATCCGCACGAGGCAGCAGAATGCCACGCCTCTCCACGACAGGGGCTGGGGGCCGGAACCACTCATTTAACCAGTGTTCCACCGGGTCTCTTCAGTCGAGGGAAAAAGCCTACAATTCCAGAGTGAGGCAAGCTGAGAGTAAGCAGACACTACAGGACTGACGAGCAATCCGGACAAACGTCCACGGCTGGGAGGCTGATGCGGAACCCCATCCCTCAGGAAGCCTGGAAGGGGACCCGAGGAACACTCAGGTGTGGGGAAAACCAGACCGGGAAAGAGGACTTCTGAACATTAAACCTGGAAACAGAGAAGTAAGGGGGCCTGAAGGGAACCAGCACATAAAGAACCAAGTTCTCAGAAAGCCCTTAGAGGTTACTTCTAAACGACTCCCTGACTGCAGAGGCATGATGGCCCAAGAACAAAGCACAACCACTTTTTAGGGGACGGTGTCTCTGGGGATAAAGCTGTGGTGGTGTTTAAGGTCGATTGATACAAGGGAGCTCTGCTGGCCTAGTAGCAAGAAGCTGCGCTGCAATTCCAGAGGTCCACAGTTCAAATCCACCAGATGCTCTAGACAATCTCCTCCTGTACCAATCAGATCTGATTTGATGGTACAAACAAAAAAATAATAAAATGTTTAACACGTTGCTGCAAATGACAGTAACACATCAAAAAAATGTGTTTCTAAGCACGGACATCAATTTAAAAGTCTGCTGCAGTGTCAAAAAAAAAAAAAAGGTAGATACAGTGAATATAAACACATTCGGTAACAGAGTTGGGTTTTTTTGAACACCAAAAAGGTACCCTTGGGTGGAAGCCTCAGTGCTATCATGGTTAAAGCTTTCAGTTTCCATCTGAAGGGTTGGTGGTTCAAACTCACTGCTCATCCTGCAAGGAGGAAAACATGGCCACCTGTCTCCATAAAGACCGCAGCCTAGAAAACCCCAAGAGAGCGTTTCACTGTATCTTTTTACTTAAAGTCACAGCAAATGACAACTGAGTTGATGGCAATGCCAGGCACAAGGGATGAAAAAGTAATACTAGGGAGCTCCACTGCCAAACTAAAGGCAGGTGGTTCAAATCCACCAGGTGCTGCTCCGGAGAAAAATGGGCAATTCACCACCTCTGGACACCTGCTAGAGGGGGCCAGCTGAGTTGGTTTCTGACTCTCTGTCTCTCTCGCTGAGTTGGTTTCTGACTCTCTGTCTCTCTCGCTCTCTGTCTGTTTCTGAATCTCAACTTAAGTGCTGACAGTCGGAAGTCACCCAGGTGGACAGGCAGGGACAGGATCGCCCTCCCAGTAGGGCAGTTCCAGCCACACGCAAGACTCCAAGAAGCAGAAGCGTCTCCATAGCAACCAACAATAGGGGCCCATAGTGGGAGGGACCTCACTCATGGGGAACTAGGTAGCGAGGATCTCAACGGAGAACCCCCTGCAGAACCCCAAAACCCTGCTGCTGCTGCCACTGCCCCCCCCAGCTGATCACGGTTGACAGCGACCCTGCAGGGAATGGAGGATTCCCACGGGGATCCCCACAGTGGTGACGTCGCCTAGCAGATTTCCTCCTCTTCCCCCGCAGAGGCCAACCGCCCCATCTGTCTGTTTGCTAACCGATCGCGTACCCCACCGCGCCACCTGGGGCTCCTGAAAACCCCCAAAGCCCTACAAAAAAAGAGGGGGGACAGGGAAAAAGCAGAGACGCGTGGGGCCCGAGCGTGGAGAGAATGGGGGGGGTGAAGCAAGCACCTGGCCGTCCCGGGGGAAGGCGAACGAGGCCACCCGGGGGGCCCCCGCCGAGCCTGCGCACCACGTCCCCGGGGAAAGCAGCCGGACTGGCCGGCCGCCCGTCGCTCGGGGCGACCTCGCTGCCCGAATGGAATCTCCCGATCAAAAGAAAAGCGAGGGAATTCCGGGAGAGGAACATTCCAAAGCGGGGCCCTCCCCACCCCCAACCAAAGCTGGCGCGCATGCGCGCTGGCGCACTTCCCGCGAGACCCCGCAGGCGCATGCGCAGTGGCCGGCCCGTCCCCACCACACCCCAGCGACGCCCGCAAGGGGCGTCCGTTGGTTAAGACTACCGGGAAAGCCGTGGGGCGTAAATTCCCAAAGAAATGCCCGCCCTGGCCGTCTCCCCGCCGCGCTGCTTACTAGCGTCTCCGTTTTCGTCTTCGGAGTTCGCCAGCCGGGGCCCGAAGCGGCGTCAACAGGGAGCGGAACTGCGCCGCGGATCTTGCTAGCTCCCGTCTTCCTAATGCCTTCGACGTCTCGACCGCGGGGTTCTGACGTCGTGCGGAGCCCTCGCCCCGCCTTCGTCATCGGCTCAACCAATAGGAGTCGCGAGTGTAAGTGAGCCCGCCCTTCCGCCCCCGCTGACGCAGACACAGCCTTGGACTTTTTTTTTTCCGACAAACAGGAAGAGATGGCGGGGACGGTGGCTTCGGAGGGTCACGCCACGCTCTGCTTCTGGCTTTTCGCTTTTTCCGTGCAGCTTGATCTGGTTCAGAACGCTCGTAGCCATTTTTATTCCTGGCTGTCAAATGTCACAAGTGTCACAAGTGGAAAACTATGCACAATGCAGTAATATGAAAGCCCAAGGGCTTGATTGAGTTAAAGGGGTTCAAATCCGCCTCCGCCCGGAAGACCCCAAAAAAGCGCATCACCGTGGAGTCCCTTCCAACCCAGCACCTCTATAGGACAATCCACAAAATTTCCTTAACGACCCTATAGGACCGAGTAGGGCTGTCCCGCGGAGTTTCCAAAGCTGGAGTAGGATTATTTTCATTTTTCTTTCAAGCTGCAGTCTTTGCGGAAGACTGCTAGCATCTGCCTCCTGCAAGCAGCTAGTGGGCTCGAACCATTGAACTTTTGATTAGCAGCTAAAGGCCTTTAACCTCTGCACCACCAGGAACAGCCACTAAAACTGGGAGGGCGGTGTTGCATCTAGTGGGGGAAGGGGAGATTCGATCGAGAAAAATGGACAGGAGCATTGGCTTTGACGTGGGAGGAGAGGCAGCCAGAAGTCAGCAGTTCGAATCCAGAAGCTGCTACGAAGCAGAAAGACTGACCAGTTGCCACCGCCTGTGAAGGTTTAGAGACTCAGGGACCTGACAGAGGGTCGCCCTTAGTTGGAATCGACTCTCTGGCGGTGGGTTTGGCCCTGGTGTTGTTAATTTGCTCAGATTCACAATCGACACTCTTTATTAACACCAGCAGTCAAAAAATCACAGGACGAATTGCATTGGGGAAAAAAATCTACTGTCATGGACCTGAAGAGCAACGATGTCAGTCTAGAGACAAAGGTGCGCCTAATCCAGGCCATGTTGTTGTTGTCTTTGCCTTCGAGTTGAGCATGACTCATAGCGACCCTATGAACAAAAGACCTGAAGCCCCTCTACAAATACCGCCATTTATCAAAGTTCCTAGAGGTTACGGAGACATGTTATTTAGGACGTGGATGCCACTCCTGCTTCCAACTGGTCTTCTCAATTACTTGTTATGCTTCAGAGAGTTGGACAGTGACTAAGGATGACAGAAGAAGAATAGATGCCTTCGAGTGGTGGTGCTGGAGAAGGTCTTGAACTACCAGGGACTGCCAAGAAAACAAACAGGTCTGGCTTGGAGAGGGAGAAACAAACAAAGTCTCTCCTCGGAGGCTAGGATTCTGAAGCTTCACCTCACTTACTTTGGGCATGTGGCCAGGAGAGATAGGTCCTTGAAGAAGGGCTTCATGCTCGGAAGGAAGGACAGACAGTGCAGGAGAGGGAGACCCCGGGTGACATGAATTGATGCAGTAACTGGGGCAGTGGAGGTTAGTATGTTAGAATTAGTGAGACTGGCTCAGGACAGGGCAGGGTTCAGAGCTGCTGTACATAGGGTCTCTATGCATCGCAGGCGACTCAGCAGAACATAACAACAATAACATACTATGACAGGTTTGGAAGCAGGAGGGGCATCCACTTCCTAAACACTGTGCCTCTTGAAATTATGAACTTTAATAAATGTCAATAGTTGCAGAGGGGCTTCAGACCTTTTGTTCATGTGAGTCATGCTTGATTTGAAGGCAATCAACGACAGCATTGTTTTTTGTTTATTTGTTTTTTCAACGACAGCATTGTTAATGATGGGATTCCCACACAGCAGTGGAAGCTGTTGCTATGCTCAGTTGCTACGGAGGAGGTGAGCAGGTGGGACCCCCACCACCAGTTGCTCCAGGGTATTTGAATGAGGCAATAGGCTTCCATAGGGTCCCTGTGAGTCACACTTTGCCTACGGGGCAGTGGGTTTATTATTGATTATAAAGTCCCTACGTGGTGGCAGCTCTTCATGTGTGTAGCTACTGACCTTGAAAAGGTTAGTGGTTTCAGTTCACTTGGGCACCTCGGGGCAGAAAAGATCTGGTGAGCTTCTGGAGAAGTCAATTTTACTCCTAACACACATGGAGTGCCCAAGGGCTGGTATCAACTCTTCTGCCGTTTGGGTTTTGTGGTGGGTTTTTAAAATTTTTTTTTTTCCTTTCTAGTCTACCTGGAGAAGGACATCATGCTTGGGAGGGTG
>NW_006399958.1:2393012-2394326 GCF_000299155.1 Elephantulus edwardii
ACACACACACACACACACATACGTGTTGGTGGTGGTGATGGTGGTAAGTACCATCAAGTGGAGTACAAATCATAGGGACCCTGTGAACAACAGATCTGGACTGTGTAATGGCTGAAGAGCAATGATGTCAGTTTAAAGACTAAGGTGTGTCCATTTCAGGGGTCAGCATTTTCATCCCCAACAATCTTGAGCCCATTGCTGCAGTCACTGTATCAGTCCATCTTGTTGAGGATCTCCTTCTGACCTTTCCAAGCATGATGACCCTCTCCCAGGAGTAGCCTCTCCTAACATTCCCACCATAGATAAGACTAAGCTTTGCCATCTCTGCCTCCAAGGAGCTTTCTGGTTGTACCTTCTTTGAGACCTATCTCTTTTGTTCTTTCTGCTGTCCATGGGATACCCAGGACTCTTTTCCAAAGCCACAACTCGAAGGCATTGATCCTCCTGTCATCGTTTCTCATTGCCCGGCTCTCAGATGCATAGCAGGTGATTGGAAAGACTGTGGCGTGGATCAGACACACCTTAGTCTTTAAAGTGACATCATTGCTCTTCAGCCATTGCTCTTATGAAAAGACTGAAGAATTAACGCCTTTCCAAACAGCAAAGCAGTTTGATTTTTAAGCGCCGCCAGGGTGCTCCTTAGAAGCGTGGATTGTGAAACATAGTTTGTCTCACACGTACTTTGGGGCAGCTTGTCAGGAAGGGGCCAGTCCTTGGAAAGAGACAGACTTGGGAAGACGGAGGGGGCAGCAAAGCGGAAGAAGACCCTGAATGAGACGGAGTTGCACAATGACTGCAACAGAAGATTTAAAAACAGCAGGGGAGGCGAGGCTGGTGCCGGATCGGCCAGCATTTCCTTCTGCCCCGTATATAGGGGGGGTCATGAGTCAGAGTGAAGGCGATAGCATCTCACAGTAAGTCACTCATAGATGATTACTGGTCAGTGTTAATATCGCAGGGCTGTGTGTGTAATAGGGGGAGCTTGGGCGCCCTCTGCAGGAATTTCTGCCTTGGGAACCCCATGGGTCAGTTTTGCTGTGGACAGAAACGGGTCCCACCCTGCCAGGTTGCAGCGTAGCACTGTTTTTTTGCTTTTCCAGTTTGTGGTTTGAGTGTGTGTGTGTATGTGTAATTTTTCCCCCCTCTTCAGCTATACTTTTTTCCACCACTGAGCCAACTGGCAGCATCAGGGTGGATAGTGAAGAGATTGAGATTGTACACAGCTTTAGTTTGCTTGGCTTCACAATCAACACTCTTGGCACCAGCAGCCAGGAAATTTAAAGACGTATTGCGATGGGAAAGTCTGCTGTTTGG
>NW_006399958.1:2395376-2397761 GCF_000299155.1 Elephantulus edwardii
TGCGCCTCTGGGATTGCAGTGCCGCTTCTTGCCACTAGGCCACCAGAGCTCCACACACACACAATAATTTAAAAACAAACAACACAATAATTTAAAAACAAACAGACAAAGCCAAGAAAGCTTGTTTGGATCATACAAATTCTTTTCTTGCATCAACCCCCCCCTCCAAAAAAAATATTTTTACTAGGTATTTTGAGGTTTTTGATGAATGGTATGTTGTGGGTTCCCCGGCATAGTGGCAGCCAGGCCACAGCTGAGATCAGAGTCCAGGCAGGACTGAGCATGTCTGCAAACAGAAGTTTCCTTCCAGCTCCCACCAGAGTGGATACTGGGTCTGAACTTTGGTCTTAGTTTAAAGATTAAGCTTTACCCATTGTTATGTTGGCAACAACACTTAAGTATAAGGAAAATATTCTCTCTGGAGATTGAATTTTTTATGATGATCAGCTTAAACTAAATAAAAACCACAGGGAGACTCAGAAAGTGGCCTTTTCACAGTGCTAAGCTCTAACAGGACCTCTGCCTCAGCCTTTATTCCTTTTCAGAATTCATTTCCTCGTGTTCCTGTTTTCTTTCTGCGTCCGTTCTGCAACAGTATGTGGCCCTAAAACCTCTGTGTTCACCCTTTGTCACCCCATCAACCACTGATGTTCTTTGTTCTTTTTGTTTTGTTTAATTTGAGTGAAATTAACCGCATGGATTCTGCACAGGCCCCTTCATGCTCACCTTCTGTTATGTTGCCTGGCTACCGTGTTGGAAGGGGTCGTGTTATTGTTACCCCTTGGTCCAACCTCCTGACCTCTGGCACTGCTCACAGGGTTTCAGGTTTATTTGATGCCTGGGATTCCAATAGTTTATCTCCTGACTTCCTGCCCAGGCAGGGCCAAAGCCGGGTGTGTCCACCTGACACCCCCCCCAACCCAGAACCCTGCCCTCCTCTCTGTAACAAGTTCTTTGTTGCATGTAACCTTTCTTGTTGTTGTGATTAAAAATTGGTAACCTAGAAAGCACAGGTGTCATGAAATACTAAAAATGAGAATTGTTTTTTGGCTCTGTACAGAAGTGATTTATTTTGCTGTATGAATAACTGACATTTAATACATAGCTGCCTCGTAAACACAAGAGTGCTTTTTTCCCCACGAGTTTATTTACAAAATTCAAATACAAATTTGAACAAAGTCTCTCAATTTTCCTCACCCCCCCCAACCCATCAAACTGTACAACCCAATGATTAATCCCCTCTTCCCCCTTCACATCCACATCCCTCTGCTTCCAACCTCTCCCACCCCTCCTGGATCCTTATACTCATTCTACAATAACGGTCTTATACAATATTTATCCCTGTGGGACTGAGTTAGTTCACTCAGCATTAATGTTCTCCAGTCCCTCACAAGTTAGGTCATAATTTACAAAGTTACTGCTCCTACGTGCTGCATGGTATTCCATTGTGTGAATGTATCATAATTTCTCAATCCATTCGTTTGTGTTTGGACATTGGGGCTGTTTCCATGTTCTTGCAATGGTGAATAATGCTGCTATGAACATAGATGTGCAAATCTCAGTTTGTGCCTCAGTTCTACTCTCTGGGTAGATTCCAAGCAGTGGAATAGCTGGGTCCTGTGGAATTTCTATGTTCAGCTTTTTGAGGAAGCGCCAAACTGCCTTCCAGAATGGTGGCACCATTTTACAAGCCCACCAACAATGTAGAAGAGTTGCTTTCTCGCCACATCCTCTTCAACATCTATTATTTGTAGTTGACTTCTTCTGACTGGATAGTGGGCAAGCGACGGGATGGGGATACCATCTGCTTCCTCCCAGAACTCGGATTTGATACAATGTATCCAGTTCAGCAGGAGATCAGTGACTGTATCAGTCTCATGCAGTTGTTAAGTGCCATCTAGTTAAACAATAGAACACACTTAGACTAGACTCTCGGATAATGGCGTTGGAGGCTGAGCCCTTGTATCTAGGCACATAAAGGAGGAGGAACGGTTGCAAGCAGCCACAGACACTAGTGATTGGAATGTGAGGGGACAGAAGTCTGAGATTGTTAAGGAAGAAATGGAATTGACCTACTAGCCATTGGTGAGATGAGATGGACTGGCATGGAATGTTCTGAATCAGGCAATCATATGATCTACAATGCTGGAAATGAACAGGTGAGGAAACAAGGGGTCGAAAAAACTACTTTTAGATCCTTTTTGGGAAACCCATATGGATACAAGGAAAACCTATGGATACAACTATCACTCAAATGTTGCTGTTATATGCCATCGAGTCACTTGCGACTCATAGCGACCCTATGTACAAGAGCTCTATACGTTGTATCCTGTGCCAGCCTCGCTGTCTCAAATGCACTTATTCCCACCTCTCCAGTCACAGAAT
>NW_006399958.1:2399412-2400168 GCF_000299155.1 Elephantulus edwardii
TTCATTAAAATTAATAAATTAAAAAAAAGAAGGGAGAAAAGTTAGCTGAAAAGTGAAATAAAGGAAAATACAATTTTTTTTTTAAAAGAGTGGTTGAACAGCCTCCCTTCCCAGGAACATGCTGGCCACGTCTCCGAGTCCGTGGTGGACGCCTTCATTCAAAGCATCGATTCTTCCCTCTGCCTTATTTTTTGCCTGGCTTTCCTTTGCGTGTGGTAGTGTCCTTCAGGGCCTTGGAGTGGGAACCAACCAACTCCTAACTGACCCTCCAGCAGGTTTTTGGGAGGCTGGTAGTCATACTGGAAGAGATTACCTGTCTTTCTCCCCCAGAGTAGCTGGGGGATTAGAACCTTGTGCTTTGGGATTGGGGGTGCAGCTCCTGACCACTGAAACCACCAGAGCCCCCCAACACACACATGAGACAATCAAAAACACCCTCCAGATTCTTCTGAGTGAGACCCCGCTACCCCTCCCCTGGCTCCTGCTGTCCATTGTGCGTTGATTCTGAAGGATTTTCTTTTGTTTTTCAAACCTCATTTGCGTTTTCTTTTCCTGCTGCTTTGCATGTCTAGCAGTCTTTTCCTAGGTGCCAGATATTGGGAGTTCTACTTTTCTGGTTAATTTTTTTATGCCTGTAAATATTCTTTTTTAAAAAAAATTTTTATTTTATTATTTTTGTGTGTACCATTAAATCAGATCTGACTGGTACAGGAGGAGATTGTCCCTCCTTCTCCAGCAGAGCATCTGGTAGATTCG
>NW_006399958.1:2400608-2419308 GCF_000299155.1 Elephantulus edwardii
ATCTGACTGGTAAAGGAGGAGATTGTCCCTCCTTCTCCAGCAGAGCATCTAGGGGATTCGAACCGCTCACCTCTGGGATTGCAGTGCAGCTTTTTGGCCACTAGGCCCCAGAGCTCCCTATTTGGGTTGTTGGGTGTTTTTTTTTGTTTTTGTTTTTGTTTTTTATAACATTGTGATTGACGTTTCATGCCTTTTTACCCACACAAATTTAGTTTACTGTGACTACAATCCCATTCTGGAAACAGGAGCGGCATCCACTTCCGAAATGGCTTGCCTCTGGAAACTCAATGTAAGAACAGTGCTCAGGCCGTTCCTTCATAGGGTCGCTATGAATCGTCTACGAATCGACAGCATCAAATAAAAACAACAACAACAACAACAATCCCATTCACATCCATTTGGCCTTTAAGTGTTAATTCTGATTAATGCAATTCATTACAATGACTGATCAAAGTGTATATTGTGGGTTTTGTTCACACTCAATTTTTCTAGTCATTCTTTTTTGTTTTTTGGGTTTTTTTAAAAAAATTTTTTATTCTTTTTGTGTGAGTGTACCGTCAAAGCAGATCTGACTGGTACAGGAGGAGATTCTCCCTCCTTCCCTGGCAGAGCAACTGGTGGATTCGAACCATTCGCCTCTGGGATTGTAGTTGCAGCTCCTTACCACTAGGCCACCAGAGCTCCCCTTCTAGTCATTCTTTTTTACCCTCCTCTCCCTTCCTTTTCATCCCTGATAGCCATCCAAGAATGACTGTACCTGTGTGTCAACCTTTCCTTAGCTTTTTCTAATGTCGTTGCTGTGTGCTGTGGAATGCGAACCAACCCATAGCTGCCCCTCCAGCACGTTTCAGAGGCACGAGGGTCCTTGTATTTAAATGTCTCTTGGGCCCCAGGGCCTGGTTTTATTATTTTGTAGGAACATTCTTCCAAGTCGTACAGGACTCTTCTGTCAATTTGTTGTAGAGTGGTAAGCTGGCTTTCCTGTGAAGCTGAACCTTGTGCCATTAGGGGGGTCAAGTGCCCTAACAGCTGTCCATGGTGGACAGTGTTTGGTGGAGCTCCCAGTGGAAGACAGGAATGGCATCCACTTCCTAAACCTCGTGCCTCTGGAAACTATGAACCTGGAGAAATGACGACAGGTAGAGAAAGGTTTCAGGCCTTTGGTTCATAGGGTCGCTATGAGTGTCACACGAGTCGACAGCACTCAACAACAACAAATTGCAAGAGGCCACTGCCTGTCCTCTCCTTCCATGCTTTTTCTATCAGTGGGCTTCTACCACAGTATTCCTTCTGTGCACGACTTCTTTCACTTAGCATGATGTCCCCTAGCTGCATCCACGTTACGTGGCACTCGGTGAACGTCCACCATCCTTTGGTGGGGCAGAGCGCTCGCTGTGCAAATGCCCCACAGGCTTGTCAGCCACCAGCCCACGGAAGGGCACCTGGGCTGCTTCCCTCTCATTGCTGTTGTTAAATGACGCTGCAAAACGGGACTGACATTGGGGCTGGGGGGAGACTGAGGAAGAGGGGATAAATGATGTATACTGCACTGAAACAGATGAGGGATAGAACTATTTAAAAAGGATATATGATCAGGTATTATTGTCATGACAGGAGTCCAGAACGAAGGCTGCATAGTGGAGTGGACTTGGGGGGAGGGATTGTAAAACAATGAAAGAATTTTACTTTTTATTTTTTTCTTTTTTTTTTATTAATTTTTGGTGTGTGTACCGTCAAATCGGATCTGACAGGTAGAGGAGGAGATTGTTCCTCCGTCTGCAGCAGAGCATCTGGTGGATTCGAACCATGCACCTCAGGGATTGTAGTACAGCTTCTTGCCACTAGGCCACAGAATTTTACTTTTTAAAGAGAGGAGCAAACTGGAGGAGAGGGCAGAGAGAAAAGTGTAATGATGAATGAATGGAAATCCAAAATCCCTGTACATTTTCATTAAAAAAGAAGAAGAGGAGGAGGAGGAGGAGGAAGAGGAAGAGGAAGAGGAAGAAGAAGAAGATGACACTGCAGGAAACGTGGCAGGGCCTGTGTCTTTGCATGACAGCCCCCATCTCTTGTGTTGCGTGTCCTTATTTCTGTGCTCTGTTCCAGGCTTCAGCTAAGTCACTGGCCACTGAGTGAGCCTTTTAAGATCTTACTTTTCATATTAAGATTTGGTGGGTGGCGCCAGCACAGTGTCTAGGTCTGGGGACGTGGGGTCATGGTGAGTCAGCAGCCACTTGACCTTGGCAGCAACAAGTTCATTGTTGTTTTGACGATGACTCAGGCGACCTGATCCTGACTCACCGCTGTCGACTCTACACCAGCTCCCAGTAGCCCTTCACTGGCAAACCCAGGGTGGCAAGGCGTTACGCGATGCCCCTGCCCAGCTTTCTCCCGCCAAGCGGCTGGTGGGGGCAAGCAGCTGGCTCCTGGTCAGTGGCACAATACAGTAACACACTCTGTTGTTGTTGTTGTTGTTAGGTGCTGTCAAATCTAGTAAGACCCAGAGTGACCCTGTGAACAGCTAACCTCAGCCCTACCCTCTCCTGTGCCATCCTCCACCGTCTCTCAAACATTCAAGCCCATTGCTGAAGACATCATGTCAGTCTATCTCATTGGCGGGGGGATCCTCCTCTCCTTCACTGACCTCTCATCTGTCCAAGCATGATGTCCCTCTCTGGTGAAAACCCTTGCCCGGTACCGTGTCCAAAGGATGAGAGGCAAAGCTCAGCCATCTCTTCCTCCAGAGAGCCCTCCGGCTGCACCTTCTCCAAGATAATGGCTAATACTTCAGTAGACAGTGTCACAGATGAGAGCCACAGATAGGCAAGGAAGTAGAGAGGAAGCTCCCACTCACTTGCTTTAAGTGTGGATCTGAAGGACACTTGGCCAACGGTGGTCCACATCAGGTCCTCGTGGCTGACAGGACTGACAGGCCCCAGCTCCCAGCTGGAAACAAAGGAGGACACTTCAACGATTTAGATCCCCGCAGAAGAGCTGTGAGTGAGCATTAACACTACTGGTAAGTATATTCGTTTTCTCCTGGACACAAGAACCTACTGTTTGGTCCTAAAAGCCTTCTGAGGTCCCAACTCTTCTCACTATTTCTTAGTTGTTAGAATTGATGGAAAACCTCATAAGCAGTTCCTTACTTCACTTCTGCCTTGCATGCAGACTTCCGAGTTGTAAAACAACCCAGTGGTAGATGGAATTTGCTCCAGGACTTAAGAACAATAAATTACGTAGTTGAGCCTCATAAAAGAAAAAAAAAGATTATGGCTAATGTGTGTGTGTGTGTGTGCTCTTGGCCAGGCATGGGTTGTTAAGTGCTTTTCTCCAGTACCACGACTCAAAGGCTGTCATCCTTTTTCCTCAAAACCCTTTTAGCGGTAGTTGTTGCATAGCTCCAAGCCAGAACCAGCTCATAGCTGACCCTCCAGCAGGTTTTCAGAGGCCATAAATCGCCTGGGAGGAGACCATCCATCCTTCCATAGACAGAGCAGCCGTGTGGTGTGAACTGTGAGCCTTTGGGTCGGCAGGACACCTCTTTACCACCAGGCCACCAGAGCTCCAAAAAGCCTTTGGAATAACCTCAAAGGAGCCCTGATGGTGCAGTGGTTACAAACTCCGCTGCAAATCAACAGGTTGGTGGTCTGAACCCTCCCCCCCATAACTCCCTCTACAACAGTCCCTTCCTACATCGTATCTGGAAAAGTGGGGAGGGTCAGCATATGAGGAAAGGAGCCTCACCACAACGGACCCACGCGGTGACCTGGACAATGGGCACAAGTGTATTGGAGGTGGCATGGATGTCAGGACAGGGCAAGGTCCTGGCCCTCTGTTCACAGGGTCACTGTGGAGTCATGGTTGGCTCGGCGGTACATGACAACAACAACAACACAGGGACTTTTTTTTTTAGGGACTTTGTATTCTTGACATGAGCTGGGAGGCTGAAGGTCAGTGGATGTGTCAGTGCCCTCGAGAAGCCCCCCTGACCAAGGCATCATTGTATCCTGTTAACTCCCTAATAAGCCGTGGCTGTGAGGGTGGCTGTGAGTCCGTGGGGCGGCCATGGCATTGCGGTGTATGGGAAGCCAAGCTTTATACCAAATAGTATATGAAAATCCTTGTTCAGGAATTGAAGGAATTACAGATTTATAAGTTAGGATTTCTCTTGTGACAGGTCATAGAAAATGAGCTGATTGTTCCCTGCAGACAGGAGACAGCAAGACACTCCTACAGAGGAGTGTTACTTCCTGAGCTAGAGTTCATCCTGAGGCATCAAGGTAATCCTTAAGGGTTTACCAAATTCTTGCATTTGTGAACCCCTCCTTCCTGAGTCAAGAAGAAGGTTTTCAATAGAAAGAGCTTGGCTTCATTTGCATTGACTTCTCTTTGTGATTGACTTCCTGATAATTTTCAATAAAGATACAGAGAAGCTTGGCTTGGGGTCTTCAGTCGAGAACTGCTGATCCCCTGTTTTATGCTCTCTGCTCTATCTCATTCCTGGCTGTTTGTCTCATTATTAATTAGAAAATTATTCCATTCTTTGGGACCCTCGGTCTGCAACAGCAATGGGCTTCAGAGCCAGCCATTAGGGCAGTGTGACTGAAGTGGGGCTCCCTAGTGGGTGCAGGAGTGTGGGGTGCCACGTGTGATCACCGGGGTTCGGTTTGGTGCTGTGGGTGTTACTGATGGGGACTGTTCCCTTTTGGGAGAACTCAGCCTGTCCCCCTGCTGCCCTCACTAGGCTTGCAGACCACGAGCTCCTTCTCCTGAGGAAGCACTGGGGAGATTGCCGTCACTGAGTAATAAGAAAGCGCTTAGCCAGGCCACCACCACGGATCTTTCCAGAAACCACGGTTTCAGGCTGTCACCTGAAGGACTAAGGTGCACCTGACCCAAGCTGTGGCATTTTCAGTTGCCTGGTATGCGCGGCCAGAGTTGGAGAGTGAATCCAACAGGCTGAAGAGGACTCAATTGAGGCCTCATCTGGGGTAAGGTGCTGGTGCCGAGTACGAGGTGCTCATGGATCGCGACAGAACCGAACACCTCGGTCCTGCAGGAAGTGGAACCAGAAGGCTCCTTAGCCGGGAAGGTCAGGAGGCCTCAGCTCACATACTTGGGACACGTTATCAAGAAGGACCCTGATGTCACGGTCCATAAAGCAGAGAGGGTTAGAACAAGAAAAGCTGCTCCCCAGCGTAGACACGGTGTGAAGGGGTGAGGTGTGAAGTGTGAAGGTGGTCGGGACCCAACTCTGTCCTGGGGAAGCCTCTGGTGGGCAGTAAAGACTGACCATCCTTCAGGCCAGGGGCTGAATGCCTTGGCCGCAGCTCCACCAGGGGGGCCCTTCAAGTCCACACTGGTGTCACTTACAAAGAATAGTCACCTTCCCTCTCTTCATGGTCAAGGCAATGTCCCTGCTCCTGATTACCAAACAGGTGTCTCTCTGGCTCTGGAGAAATGGAAATCCAGCGTCCAAAATTTCAGAGGATTTTTTTTAATTTTTAAAATTTTTATTATTTTATTTTATTATTTTTGTATGAGTGTACTGTCAAATCAGATCTGACTGGTACAGGAGGAGATTGTCCCTCCTTCCCCGGCAGAGTATCTGGTGGATTTGAACCGTTCGCCTCTGGGATTGTAGTTGCAGCTCCTTGCCACTAGGCCACCAGAGCTCCCCTTCCCCTAGGATTTTTTTAAAAAATTAAAAAAAAAGAAAAGTCAGAGGATTTCACATCATTGGTCTGAGATCAGTAAGTGATTCCTCCTCAGCTTCCAGAAGGGAAGTCACAGCCAGCAGAGGGCGGTGTTTGAGAGCAAAGGAAAAAAAGTCAGAAAAAGCAGCTGGGAGGCGGTGGGGGTCCCTGGTGGGGTGGTGAGTAAAGAGTTGCGCTGCCAACCCAAAGGCTCGCGGTTCAAATCCATCTGTTACTCCACAGGAGCCAGCTGGGCAATCTCCTCCTGTGCAATTTGCTGGAGGCTCAGCTTGGGGTCAGTCCTGACACCATGGCACCTGACACCAATGGTGTGGCGGGTAAGGTAAGAGGCTGCTGGTCCTAAAGGCTGGTGTTTCAAATCCACCCACCTCCCTGTCCAACAGAAGCTTCTTCCAAAAAGCCCGCAGGCTTGGTGACGGTGGCCGTGGGTTTGCATTGAAGCCTAAGTGCTGGACGTGTCTCGTCCGCCTGCCCTAGCTGCAACCCTGATACAGAGTAAAAGCATGACTTTCTGGTACCGCAGGGAAAATAGGATGCAAACCCAGAAACTCTTTCCTCACCACCACTTGTTGAAAAAATTATTTGGAGACCTCTCAGGGTACAGAAAGTGCCAGGGTTTGATGTGCCTCTGGGTTTGCACTGGAGACCCTTCCCTGTTAAGCATCAAGAAGAAAAGAACTGGAAACTAAGCTGATCCCTATTCAAAGTCAGAACGGAACGATTTGTATTAACAACACCACCTGCTCGACTGTATGTGACACCTCTGGGTCGAGTCACTGAGTTTGGAGGTGAGCTGCATGAAGATGGAGGAAAACTTCTGCACTTCTTGCAATGCGGTTCTGAATCACGTTTGCGAGTCTGCTATCAGTGACCACCTCAAGTCCAAGACTCATCCCAAGAGGAAGGCAGAATTTGAAAAGCAGAATGTGAGAAAGAAGCAGAGGCCCCTGACTGCACCTCTTCAGTGCAACAGTACTGCACAGATAAAAGTCAGTGTTATCCAGGACTTCGTGAAAATGTGCCTGGAAGCCAACATCCACTTGAGAAGGCTGATCACCCTGTCCCTGCTTTCCTGTCCCGCCGTGTGAAAAATGGAGGCTCTAAGTCAGACCAGCTGAGGAGAGAATATCTGCCTGATAGACAGGAAAATGAGAATCAGCTCAACTCACAAGATTGTTGACCAGGAGGTTACCACCATTGTGATCAAGATATATAATGTGGAGTATTAAAGTTATGTGTTCATTAAAAAAAAAAAAAGAAACCTAAGGGCATTAGAGAGTTGGACAATGACCAGGGAGGATAGAAAGAGAATTGATGCCTTTGAGTTGTGGTGCTGGAGAAGAGTATTGAGGGTACCATAGACTGCTAGGAAAACAAACAGATTTGCCCTGGAGAGGGTTAAACCAGGCTACTTCTTGGAGGCAAGGATTCTGGGGCTTTGTCTGACATACTTTGGACATGTAAGGAGAGACAGGTCCTTGGAGAGGGACATCATGCTTGGGAGGGTGGAGGGACGGCGCAGGAGGGGAAGACCTTTTATGAGGTGGATTGATTCAGTGACTGGGGTAATCGGGATGGGTGTGTCAGAGGCAGTGCAATTGGCACAGGATAGAGCAGGGTTTAGGGCTGTTGTACATAGGGTCGCTATGAGTCGCAAGTGACTCGACAGCACATAACAACAATGACAACAAGGGCTGGTGAACTGTTTGTGCCTCTGATCAGAGAAAGAGTCACTGGGTTAGTGGCAGTTTGACAGGTCAGTGGAATTGTCCAGGCGAATGGAGGCCGTATATGGTAAGGGCAGGAGTCTAGGGGGTGGGGGTGGGGGTGGAAGGAAGAGCCCAGGGTTTGACCTGCACTCAGGTGCATCTCCTCTTAGTTCTCTCTCTCCCTCTGCTGTCCTGTGCTTGTCACTCAAAGCCTCCTCTCCCAAGAGTCCCTAACTCCAAGCTCAGCTAGGAATCTGCCGCCCAGAGTTCATTGGGCCCAGCCTCTTTGATGGACTTCTGAGTCATTTTCCGGGCAAGACTACGGTAGCAGTCCTCAGCTGGCTGTGTGTATTGTGCACGTACAAAACACAAACTTGCCGTTATGACAGAGTTGTGCCTGCGCTTGAGTGTGTCAGAGATTGTGAGGATGGGGCAGGACAGGACAGGCTTCAGATCGCTTGTTCACAGGGTCACTGTGAGTCCTACTGCACTTGATGGTATCTAACAACAACAATTTCACTGGGTAAAATCTGCCGTCAGGGACCTCTCCAAATTATGGAGATACCATGATGTCAATTTGAGGACTAAGGTACGTCTGATTCAGGCCAATGTCTTTCTAATCACTTGTTGGGGGAAACCGAATATCAAATTCACTAATAGTAGACCAAATGCAGCATCAGGATGGATGGTGAAGAGATTGAGATTGTACACAGCTTTAGTTTGCTTGGCTCCACAGTCAACAGTCTTGGCACCAGCAGCCAGGAAATTAAAAGGCGTATTGCCATGGGAAAGTCTGCTGTTAGGGACCTCTCCAAAGTACTCAAGAGCAATGGTGTCTCCCTGGAGACTAAGGTGCGTTTGATACAGACCACGGTCTTCGAAATCACTTGTTATGCATCAGAGAGTTGGACAATGACCAAGGAGGATAGAAGAAGAATTGATGTCTTTGAGCTGTGGTGCTGGAGAAGAGTATTGAGGGTACCATGGACTGCTAGGAAAACAAACAGATTTGTCCTGGAGAGAGTTAAACCGGGTGGTTCCTTGGAGGCAAGGATTCTGAGGCTCCGTCTAACATACTTTGGACATGTTGTGAGGAGAGACCAGTCCTTGGAGAAGGACATCATGCTTGGAAGGGTGGAGGGACAGAGCAGGAGGGGAGGGCCCTCTATGAGGTGGATTGATTCAGTGACTGGAATAATCGGTATGGGAGTGTCAGAGACAGTGCGATTGGCACAGGACAGAGCAGAGTTTAGGGCTGTTGTACACAGGGTCGCTATGAGTCGCGACTGGACGGCACATAACAACAACAACAGACCAAATGCTGTATCAGGAAATGAGGGAGGCTTAATACAAGCTGAAGGTCACCTTGTGGCACTAAGGTGTTCCCTAAGAGTCAACATTGTTCTTAGTTTATATCAACTGAATCCCTCCCTCCTGAGATTAGCATAAAGAGGAATGTGGCCTTATCTGCAAAAGACTTAAACATGATCCTTTGTTTTTGTTTTGTACTTCCTTATGATTTTACTTTGTCTACCTTCCTCATGATTCTCAATAAATACTCAGAGAAGCATGGCTTGGGGCCTTCGGTCATGGGAACTGTTGGCCCCCTGTTTTTCATGCTCTCTGTTCTATATCATTTCTGGTAGTCAGCCTCATTATTAATAATTATAAAAATACTTTACCCTCGGTCTGCAACAACTTGCTATGCATCTGCGAGCTGAATAATGAATAAGAATGACAGAAGAATTCATGCTTTAGAGCTGTGGTGTTATAGAAGAATGCTGAAAATCCTGTGAACGACTGAAAAAACAGACAGATTTTGGAGAAAGTGCAGCTTTGGAGGCAAAGATGAACAAACTGTCTCACATACTCTGAGCCATTTGCTAAGAAAGGCTATTTCTTGGAAAGGGACATGATGCTTGGGAAGATAGAGGGTCAGTGAACGAGAGGAAGAGCCTCAATGAGATGGATTGACAGGGTGACTTCAGCAGTGGGCCCGAGTGTGTCAGAGATCATCGTGAGGATGGCACAGGAGAGGACAGGGCTCAGATCTGTTTGTTCACAGGGTCGTTGTGAGTCGACTTGATGGCACCTAATGACAACAACAACAACAACAACAACAACAATCTGTCTGTCCTGATGCTAAATAACGTCTTCATCTCAGACCTGGCTCCTCTTGGAAGTCTCAAAATGAGGTGTTTTTTTTCCTCTCGAATGCAAGCAACAGATGCTGGCGAGGTTGTGGAGAAACTGGAACCCTTATTCACTGTTGGTGGGAGGGTAAAATGGTGCAACCACTGTGGAAGGCGGTATGGCGCTTTCTCAAAAAGTTGCAAATAGAGATACCATTTGACCCAGCAACTCCACTACTGGGAATATAACCCAAAGAGACCATAACTGACATCCAAGCAGATATATGTATACCCGTGTTTATCGCGGCTCTGTTCACAATAACAACGAGTTGGAAACAACCTAAGTGCCCATCAACAAACGAATGGATAGAGAAGCTGTGGTATATTCATACAATGGAATGCTATGCTGCATTGAAAAACAAGGAACTCATGCAATATTATTCAAAATGGGTGACCCTGGAGGACATTATGATGAGTGAAATATCTCAGTCGCAAAAGGACAAATATTGCATGGTGCACTGTTGTAAAATGGGATTGATATCAGGGTTGCGGTAAGAAAACTGAGAAAAACTGGGTAAATTGTGTATACTGCACTGAAACAGATGACAGTCAATAATTTAAAAGCGATGTATGATAGGGTATTATGGTTATCACAAGAGTCCACAATTAAGGTTGCATAGTGGAATGTACTTGGGGTGGTGGGAGGGGTGCGGGGGGGATTGTGTACCAGGGAAGGAGTGTTTCTTTTACTTTTGAAAGAGAGGAGCGAACTGGGGGGTGGGGGGAGAGGGCTGGGCGGGGTGAGAAGTGCAGCAATGAATGAATGGAAATCCAAAATCTCTGTAAATGCTCATTAAAATTATTTTTTTAAAAAAATGAACCCTGGGGGTTGGTGTGCTAACGCCAAAGGCCTTGCCTCTCTGGTAGTTCAAATCCAGCCACGGGGTTACATGTGTGAATGATGGGCAATCGCTTCCGACGTGGACGTGACTTACAGCCTCCAGGACACTGTGGGGGGGTCAGCTGTGAGCTTAAATATGGAGAGACAGTGATCCTACATATGTTCTCACACACATACGCATCCTTAGATCTATTTCTAGACTCTTCTGTTCCAAGATTCTTCCCTCTTCCTGTGTCAGGCTACGTGTATTATTTTTAGAACTAGGCAAAAACAGTTATTCTATTATTTTTCTTTTCTTTCTTTTAGAAAAAAAAAAAAAAGAACAAGCCCTTTGGAACTTCTGCAGGAGCCGGACGGGGCAGAAACATCTGAAGGTGGGAGGGCAGCTGAGAGAAGTCAGGGACAGGGAGGTGGAGAGGCGCGCACACACACACACACACACAGAGCCAGAAGAAGCAGGAAGGACCAGCTGCTTATAAAATAAAGACTTTTCCTTTTATTTCAAATCAATCCATTCCAAGTTAGTGTTTCGAGTTCAGACAGGGGGTCTGGGCCCACCAGGATGCAAGAGGGGCCAGGGGTTCGTGTCCCCCCTCCCCAGTTCAGTCTCTTGGAAGGGAGGGCCTGCCAGCCCTAGATGGGAGTTGTTGGCCATCTGTCCAGCCCTGGGCCTCGGCCTGCCCCCTTCAGCTTACTCCCAGGGCTAAGGAGAGATGGAGGGGACAGGATGGGGGCGTGGCGGGGTGTCCTGTTGGGGTGTCCGTGGCCTGTGGGGTTAGTGGGGTCTTCTCCGGCCTCCAGGGAAAGAACTGGAGAGAGATCCAGCGCGCAGGGGTGAATCCAGGCCAGGGGGTCAGAGCACACAGCCTCACTCCTCAGCCCAGACCTCCAGCCCCCCCCCCACATGGCCTGACAATGGGGGGCTGCATCCCTGCTGTGAATCAAACGGTGTGTGCGTGCCAAGGGGGTTCTCCCAGGCCGCTCTGCCCGTCATCTGACTCAGTTCTCAGGGTTAAGGACAGGGGAGGGCAGAGGCCAGGCTGAAGCACATGGGTGCCCCTGGAGCTCACCCCTGCAGCTCACCGGAAGGCGGGGGCCGGCTGCAGCCTGGCGGGGAGGAGAGGCTCAGATAGACGACTGCCACTGCACGAAGCGCTTGGATTCCTGCGCGCGGAAGGTTTGGGCTGAGGGGGCTGCGGGGAGACCTGGCGGTGTGCTGGGGTCCCGGCCCCTCCGTCCTCCTTCAGAGGGGCTCCAGGCCCCCAGCCCGTCCTCCCTCAGACCCGGGAGTGCCCCGGAACCCCTCCTCCCTCAGGCCTGAGAGTGTCCCCCAACACCTCTTCCCTCAGACCTGAGAGTGTCCCCCAACACCTCTTCCCTCAGACCTGAGTCCCCCAGACCCTCCTCCCTCAGATCCATTGAGTCCTGACCCACAGACCTTCCTCCTTCAGACCCAGGAGTCCCCCGGATCCTACCCCCTCAGACCCAGGAGTCCTTACCCCCAGCCCCTCCTCCCTCAGATACAGGAATCCCCCAGACCCTCCTCTGTCAGACCCAGCAGAGACCCAAATCCATCCTCGGTCAGACTCAGGAATCCTGACCCCCAGCCTTCTTCCCTCAGACATAGGAGTCCCCCAGGCAGGCCTTCCTGAGTCCGACTCAGGAGTCCTGACCCCCATATCTCTTCCCTCAGACCAGGGGTTCTGACCCTCAGACCCGGGGAGTCCTGAGCCCTAGCCCCTCCCTCCTTTATCCTCAAACTGAGGAGTGCAGAGGCCCAGCCCTCCTCCCTCAGACCTGAGAGTCCTGGGAGTCAACCTCCCAGCCCCTTCTCCTCCCTCAGACCCTGCAGTCCCGACACCCCCAGCCCCTCCTCCCTCAGACCCAGGTATCCAATACCTGAGGGTTGAAAGGGTCATCATCGTCCGTGTCATCATAGTCGTCACTGGGGTGGGAGGGGGCAGAGGCAGAGAGATATAGCACCGGGAGCCTTCAGGCGGCTGCACCCCCCACGTGTCTCCGGGTGCCCCCTCCCGCCCCCGCCGCCCCGCCCCCCCTGACCTGGGCGGGAAGAACGTCCAGGCGCGGGGCAGGCTGCAGAGGGCGGTGGCCAGCGCCCCCGCGGACAGCAGCGAGAAGAGCAGCAGGCAGAGCAGGCCCTCCAGGGCGTCCTCACACAGGCCGCGCAGCGCCGCGCCGTAGTCCTGGGGGGACAGGGGGTCAGCCGCGGCACCCCAACCCGACGTGCACCCCGCAAAGAGCAGCCACAATGCGAACCCCCAATGTACACCCCACAATGCATGCACCTCACAAAACACACTCCACAGCACACACACACAAAGGACACCCCACAATGCACTCTCCACAAAGGACACCCCACAATGCACTCTCCACAAAGGACACCCCACAATGCACACATCCCCCAAAGCACACCCCACAATGCATACACCTCACAAAACACACTCCACAGTACACACACAAAGGACACCCCACAATGCACTCTCCACAAAGGACACCCCACAATGCACACCCTCCACGCATACACCTCACAACACACACTCCACACCACACACACACACACACACACACACACAAAGGATACCCCACAATGCACACATCCCACAAAGAACACTCCACAACACACACCCCACAACACACATCCACAACACATATACCTCACAAAACACATCCCACAACACACACCCCACAAAGGACACCCCACAAAGGACACCCCACAATACACACTCCACAACGCACACCCTCCACGCATACACCTCACAACACACCCCACAACACACACCCTCCATGCATATACCTCACAAAACACACCCCACAGCACACACACCCCACAAAGGACACCCTATAAAGCATACACCTCACAACATGCACCCATAATGCATACACACCTCACAATACACATCTCCCACACAGCACACCCCACAACACATACACCCCACAAAGCACCACCCACAGCACACACCTCCCACAATGTGCACCCCACAATGCACACTCCTCATAACACACGCCCACAACACTCACACCTCACAAAACATCCCACAACACACACCCCAAGAGGACACCCCAGAAAGCACAACCCACGGTGCACACCCCCAGAAGACATATACCTCACAAAACACATCCCAAACACCCCCACACACAAAGGACACCCTGCAAAGCATACGCCTCACACATCCCATAATGCACACTCCACAACGCCCCCCCCCAACGCACACCCCACAGCACACACCCACAAGATTGTGACTAACAGAAGGCTTGGCAGGTGGGGGACCCATGTCAAAGTGCCTTGGAAGAAAGGCCTGGCAAACTGCTCGTGAGAAATCAGCCCGTGAAAATCATTGGGACCCGTTGTTGTTAGACACCCTCAAGTCTACTAGGACTCAGAGAGACTCCATGCACGACACAACTGCACCTTGTCCTGTCTCGCGTCACCCTCCCTGTTTCTGATACACTTGATCCCTTCAGTCACTCTGTCAATCCATCTTGTCGAGGGTCTTCCTCTCTCTCTCTGACCTTCCACTTTTCCCAGCAGGATGTCATTCCCCAGAGGCTGGCCCCTCCTGACAACATGCCCGAATTACTTGAGAGGAAGTTTCTTGCCTCTACGGAGCACCTGATTGCACTCCTCTAAGATAAGTTTATGTGCTCCATTGGCCACTCATGGGATATTCAATATTCTGTGTCAACACCACAATTGATCGGCATTGGTTCATCTTTGCTATTCCTTCTTCATTATCCAACTTTCAGATGCTCAGGAAGTAATTGAGAAGACCATGGCTTGGAGCAGGTGCACCTTAGTCTTTAAATGGACATCCTTGCTCTTTAGCATTTTGGAGAGGTCCTGGACAGCAGATTTCCCCAATACAATACCAAGAGTCCACTGGATGACAGTGCGTTTCGTCAAGAGGGAGTATGGCGCAAACAATTTGATGCTTTCTGCTGGGAACAGAAAGGCTGGAACTTGGAAGAAACACTTGGTGGTCTGTTTCCGGGAAAGGAGCCATTGAAAGCCCTTCTCTCACATACATAGGTTCTCAAGCATTGAGTCCACTCCAGGGCAAGGTGGTCCCTGGTCTGGGGGGAGGAAAAGGATAGGGGCTGAAGGTGTATCCACACCCCTTACAGGTCAGGGTAATGTTTCAGGACTTTAATCTGTGCACAATGGGAATCCCAGGAGGGTTTAATCTGAGAAAGCGCTGAGCGGATTTGGTTTTAAAGGGATAACTGATTGGTGCTGGGAGGACAGGTTCCTCCGGCAGAGAAGAGGTGAGAGCTGAGCATGGTGGATGTGGTGGGTGGGGTTCCACAGAGGTTTCAGGGGGAAACAGCCAGCTGAATTGTGGGAGGTTACGGCAAAGAGCAAAAAGCCAAAGGATATTTCTATAACAAAGACATAATGTGGAAAAAGCAATCAGTGTCACAGAGTGGAGGATGTGCAAGTTTGCAAAGGTTTTGGTCTGCAATTAAATAATAATAAATTTATATTGTTCTATATTATTTTAATAATAATAATTATTATTATTCTGGGTTTCTGACTTGAGCATTGGTGTCTGATACGGAGCCAGTGAAAGAGGGAGGGGTCTCTGCAGGATGCAAAGTGTTAATGTGCTTAGCTGCTAAAGGCAAGGATTGGAGGGTTGTCGCCCCAGAGGCACTGTGGAAGAAAGGCCTGGCTATCTACATCTGAAAAAAGCAGCCACTCAAAGTCTCATGGACCATGAGCCTGAGACCAGAAGCACAAGATGGTGTCCACTACCCATTATTGCAGCCACTGTGTTAGTCCATCTCGTTGAGGGTTTTCAAGCACGATGTCCCTCTCCAAGGAATAACCTCTCCTAGCAACATGCCTAAAGTATGTGAGAGACGCTTTACCACAGCTTGAAGGTATCGATTCTTCTTCCATATTCACCTATAGTCATCGTCCAGCCAACAATCAAGTAGCGTGGACAATAACACAAGGGATATACTCATTGCTTAAGACTATCAATCATCCAAGACAAAAAAAGAAAGGGCAGTGTTGGTGCACGAATAAAGCTCAGAAGGCAGGAAGGGGTAGGTTGGGATCGGTGGAAATGAGAATCACAGAGAGGAAGCAGGAAAAGTAGAGATAGTGTCATTAACGTCGCAAAAGAAAATGTGTAAAGGTTGAATGGAAACGTGATTGGCTTTGTAAACTTCCACTCAAATTCCAATAAAATAAAGAGTAGGAACTGACGAGAAAGCAGCTGATTTTGTTTGTGGAGCGTTCTCTTCCGAGTATTAGCAATCGCTGGCATAGATGCCTTTTTGTCTTCACCACAACCTTGCCACACAGGGATCAACGCCCTCGCTCCAGCTTTTGCAGAAATTCAAGCCCAGAGAGGATAAGTCACTTATAACATAGTCCAGACGGGCAGCGCTGGGATGCGAGCAAAGGTCCTTTTGCTGCTGGAAGGCAGGGGCTCTGGGAAGAGGGACTTGGGGAGGGGGGCGGGTTCACCTTGTGCAGGCCACGGCAGTGCAGCAGAGCCACCAAATGGTGGAAGTTTCCCTCTGTCACATTGAGTGTCTCCTCCAAGGACAGCAGAGGTCTCTGTGGTGGGAAGAAGGTAGGTAGAAGACAGACCACGCCCATAAACCGTACCCACGCCCCGTAGCCACACCCACACAGAGAAGCTCCGCCTCGACCTATAGGATCCACCTCTTTGTGCAGCTCCACCCACCCCGGGAAGCACTCCCTCTTCGCCACACCCTCGCCAAGAAGCACCACCTCAACCTATAGGCTCTGCCTCTTCATGCAGCTCCACCCACATCAAGAAGCACCGCCCCATTTTTACAGGCCCCACCCCTTCATGTAGCTCCGCCCACACCCTCACCAAGAAGCACCGCCTCTACCTATAGGCCCAACCTCTTAATGCAGCTCCACCCACACTGATAAGCACCGCCCCATTTCACAGGCCCCGCCCCTTTGCGTAGCTCCACCCACACTGAGAAGCACCGCCTCATTCCACATGTCCTACACCCCTGACTTCAGTGTTGAGGGTCAGAACTGACCTCCTATTGAAGGGCCCAGCCCCCTCCCAAAGGCCCCCTGCCACATCTAGCCAACGCACCCCACTCTGCCAGCCCTGATATTCTCTCAGGCCCTTGTCCATATCCTGCTGACCCTGAATTCCACCAGCCTCACCAGCATTCAGAAGACTCCATGCTTGACCAGTCCCATTTTGGAGGCTCAACCCACACTAAAAGCCCGCCCACACCTGAAAATATGTGGGATCCACCCACATTGAGTAGATTTACCCCCATTCTGCTATCCACACTCAGGATGCCCTACCTGTACCCTCCAAAGCCTGGCCTACACCTGATGGACTTAGCTACACCTACAGGTCCTGCCCACACCCAGAAAGACCACGCCCACAAAGATCAGATCACGCCCACTTGTGCAGGCCCTGTCCCTTCAGAAGACCACACCCATACATATATAACACCACGCCCACCTGCACAGCCCCCAGAAGGCCACGCCCACACGTACAGGCTCTGCACACATTCAGAAAGCCATGCCCATATATTATAGGCCCTACTCACAGTCAGAAAGCCACATCCATACCCAGGACCTGTCCATACTCAGAAGGCCACGCCCACAACGCAAGCCCTGCCCACACCCAGAGGGCCACGCCCACACAACCTAGAACCACGCCCCACCCATAGAAGGCCACGCCTACACATAAAGGCCATTCTCGCATCAAGGGAGCCACGCCCACACCCAGTCAACCCTTCCCATTTCAAAGGCCCCGCCCACATGGCACAGCCCCCAGAGCCCCCATCTCCACCTCCCCAAGTCCACCTGTGCAGATGGAAACTGGGGGACAGCTTCTCTCTCCAGACCCTGCAGCTGGGAGTGAATGTTGGCCAGAGCTCGCTGCGACAGAGTCAGCCTCTGAGGGAAGACAGGAGGGACACGCCCGGGTCCTCAGGACTCACAGCTTGGTGTCCTGACATCTTCCTCTCCCCCCAGCACCCCAAGTCCAGGCCCCCAGCCCCCTCTCCACACCCGTCCCCCTTCGCTCCCAGCCCTAACCTGTTGGAAGGGGTTGGAGACCGCCTGGTTGCAGAGGAAATAATAGTTCAGGATGTCTGAAGCAGGAAGGGAGAGGGGCACAGTCATGAGGGGCCCAGACCCCGAGACCCCTCCAGAGGAAGACGGGAGGGAACACCGCCTATCTCTCCAACCCATGTGCTGGTCACCCCGCACCTCAAGGACCCCTCTATGATCCCAAAGGCCTGTGGCCCCTGCCCCTGATCCCTCCTGCCTGACCCCAACCCGGACACGCTCTGGCCTCTGCATTCGCCCAGCAGAGTCCGATCTCTCTAACAGGTCAGTCGGAACTGACCCCTAGCTGACCCTCAAGCCGGTTTTCATGGGCTGTAGATCACATGGGAGGAGATTGCCCACCTTTCTCCAAGGGAGCAAGCAGCTGGTGGATTAGAACCCTATGCCTTTGGGTTGGCAGCGCAGCACCTTACCACTAGGCCACCAGAGCTCCCTCACTAACAGACAGTCACCTCATTTCTCTAGGGGGCATTTCTCATTTCTCCCTTGAGGCCCAGCTCCACCTCTCCTCCACGGGAAAGGGCGGCATTTGCGAGTGGGGGCAGGGAAATGGGCATATGTGAGGCCTCCCCACTCCATCCCAGCAAAGCCGGATACAGGGGACACCTGAGGAAAACCAGGCGGATCGGGGTCACCTGAGCTGAGCCCCGTCTCCTCTTGGGTCAGGTTCAGGACATAGGCATCTGGGTTGGAGCAGAAGTCGCTGAGGCCCTGAGGAAGGTGAGGGGAAGGGAGGGGCTTTAAGTTCAGATTTTACAAAGATGGGGCCAGGTAACTCCCCATGCCCCTCTAGTTCTTGGGGGCCAGGGGGGCCAGGACCCAGCCTTTCTCTCTCAGTCCAAGATTTACAGACTCCAGCCTCTCCTCTATCAGACCTGGGAGCCCAGGCCCCTTCTGGTTCAATCCTGGAGTCCATGGAGTTCTGACCCCTCCTCCCTCAGACCAGGGGGTCCAGGTCCCTCTTCCCTCAGACCAGGGGTCCAGGTCCCTCTTCCCTCAGACCTGGGGGTCTGGGCCCCTCCTCCTTCAGACCAGGGGGTCCAGGTCCCTCTTCCCTCAGACCTGAGGGTCTGGGCCCCTCCTCCCTCAGACCAGAGGGTTCAGGTCCCTCTTCCCTCAGACCAGGGGTC
>NW_006399958.1:2419419-2432833 GCF_000299155.1 Elephantulus edwardii
CAGGTCCCTCTTCCCTCAGACCTGAGGGTCTGGGCCCCTCCTCCCTCAGACCAGAGGGTTCAGGTCCCTCTTCCCTCAGACCAGGGGTCCAGGTACCTCTTCCCTCAGACCTGAGGGTCTGGGCCCCTCCTCCCTCAAACCTGGACATTTAGGCCTTCAGACCCCCAGGAGCCTGGCAACCAGCACTCACCATGGCGGCGGCTGCCTCCAGGCCCATGGAGCCCCAGCTTAGGACAAGAGCCACCAGGCTCATCACGGTCATCCTACAGTGGAGACAGTGGGGGGCGGGAGATGGACAGGGTGGGCTCTGGGTTCTTAATCTGTCCCTTCCCTTCCCCCACCCCAAATCCTGTTACAGCACCCCCACCTCTGCAGCCTGGAGGATTGGAATTAGGGCCAGAGGAACTGGCTGTTGACGTCAGACTTAACATCTGGCCCCTGCCCAGGGAGGCCCGCGGGGTGGCGGCGAGCAAGAGGCTGCCGGAAGGGCCCAGGCTGGCAAGCGGGCAGCCTGGACAGCTGCCCAGCTTGGCCCTGTCCTGCTCCGTGACTCTGGGAGGAGGCTGCCCGGCTCTGGGCCTCAGTTTCCCCATCTTTCCATTTTGTAAGAGTCCTTGGTTTCTCAGAGCAAGATGGCACCCGAAGCTTGGCCAGCTCGGGCCAGTCCACTCTGGGAGGTGGACGATCCTGGGGCTGGTATGAGTCTCTGGGGGGGTCTGTTCCAGGAGTCTGTGCGTGGCACAGATGGTTAATACATTGAGCTGCTGACGGAAAGGTTCGTGGTTCAAGTCCACCTCAGAAGGAAGGTTTGACAGTTGTTGTTGTTGTTGTTATGTGCCGTCGAGTCGTTTCCAACTCATAGCGACCCTATGCACAACAGCCCTAAACTCTGCTCTATCCTGCGCCAACCGCACTGCCTCTGACACACTCATCCCAAATACCCCAGTCACTGAATCGATCCATCTCATAGAGGATCTTCCCCTCCTGCGCTGTCCCTCCACCCTCCCAAGCATGATGTCCCTCTCCAAGGACCCGTCCCTCCTGGCAACATGTCCAAAGTATGTCAGACGAAGCCCCAGAATCCTTGCCTCCAAGGAGTAGCTTGGTTTAATCCTCTCCAAGATAAATCTGTTTGTTTTCCTGGCAGTCCATGGTACATTCAGTACCCTTCTCCAGCACCACAGCTCAAAAGCATCCACTCTCCTTCTGTCCTCCCTAGTCATTGTCCAACTCTCTGATGCATAACAAGCGATTGCAAAGACCATGGCCTGTATCAGGCGCACCTTAGTCTCCAGAGAGACACTGTTGCTCCTGAGTACCTTTGAGAGGTCCCTAACAGCAGACTTTCCCATTGCGATACGCTTTTTGATTTCCTGACTGCTGGTGCCAAGAGTGTTGACTGTAGAGCCGAGCAAACTGAAGCTGTGAACACTCTCAATCTCTTCGTCATCCATCCTGACACTGCCAATTGGTCCAGTGGCGAGAATCTTTGTCTTCTTGACATTGAGCCTCAGTCCATACTGAAGTCTGCAGTCCTTGACCCTTCGCAGCAAGTGCATGAGGTCCTCCTCAGTTTCAGCAAGCAGGGTTGTGTCATCTGCATAACGCAGATTGTTAATAGATCTTCCACCAATCCTGATGCCACAATTCTCCTCATAGAGCCCAGCCTCTCGGATAATCTGCTCTGCATACATGTTGAAAAGGTATGGAGACAGGATGCATCCCTGGCGTACGCCCTTCCCAATTTTGAACCATGCAGTGTTACCCTGCTCTGTTCTGACTACTGCCTCTTGATCCAAGTACAGGTTTCACATTAGCACAATTTTGACAGACTACTTCCAAAACACCAGCCGTTGACAACACCGTGGAGGACAGGGCTGCCGGGCCCCCACGGGCCCTCATGCTGTCCGTCCAGGGCTGCCGGGCCCCCACGAGCCCCGACGCTGGCTGTGCTGACTCAGAACTCCTGTCTGGGCAACAGAGACACCGCTCCGGCTTCATCGTGTCAATCCATCCCCTTAAACTCTCATCCTTCATCATTCAGGGACCAGTCTCCCCAGCAATGCGTCCAAAGCGCATGAGAGGGAAGTAGGCCATTCTCACTTCAAGGAAGCACTCTGGCTCAAGTGTGTTTGTGCGTCCGGCGATCCATGGTATGGACGAATGTTCTCATCGACATCACAGTTCTGGGGTCACTCTGAGTCAGCATCACGTCAGGTGAAGAACAGGAGGGCCCGGGGCCTCCACATGGAAGACCTGGGTTCGAATCCCAGCACGGTCCTTCTCGTTCTCCCAGATTCCGGTATCATCAGAAGTACAGAGAGTTTCAGTCCTTTCTTCCGAGGGTGAACTCCCCCTTGAGACCTAGCAGTAAAGTGTGTTAACCATCCATTTGTGTCATGGAGGGACTGCAGTCTGCAGGGCCGAGGACGAACTCCGTGTGGTCCAGGAGGAACTGAGAGGGTGCATGAGACCTGCCTGCATGCGGATCTTGGCATGCCAGGGAACAGGAGACTAGGGGCCCCGTCAGGGAGCAGCTCACCCCCGTGATATGCTGAGTGGGACCCTGGACGGCCAGGAGGTGGGGGCTGCCCGCACTTACACAATCACCAGCCACTTGCTCTGCTTGGCCAGGCCCAGGAGGGTGAAGAGGCAGACCAGGAGCTCGAGGAGGAGAAAGAGGACATAAGCCAGCCACCTGGGGAGGGGACAGGGACAGGGACACGTCTGAGGTACCAGCTCGAACACGGGCATAACTCAGACCAGCAAGCCTGGGGATGCACCTCCTGGTTCATGGCCCGGATCTGTCCATCCCAGACCCAGGGCCCTCCCCAGCTCAGAACCTGAGTCCACCCCCATGAGACTCGAGTCCACGCCCATCAGAACCTGAGTCCACTCCTGGTGAGAACCTGAGTCCATGTCCATCAGAACCTAAGTCCACCCCCACCAGACTCGAGTCCACTCCTAGTCAGAACCTGAGTCCATGTCTATCAGTACCTGAGTGCATGTGCATCAGAACCTGAGTCCATGCTCAGTCAGAACCCAAGACCACACCCATCAAAACTCAAGACCATGCTCATCAGAACCCAACTCCAAGCCCATCAGAACCTGAGTCCATGGCCATCAGAACCCAAGACCACACCCATCAGACCCAGAGTTCATGCCCATCATCAGAACTCGAGACCACACCAAATCAGAAACTGAGTCCAGGCCTATCAGAACCTGAGTCCACGTCCATCAGAACCAGAGTTCATGTTCATCAGAACCCGAGCCCATGCCTCTCAGAACCCGAGTCCAAGACCATCAGAACCCGAGTCTACATTCATTAGAAACTGACATTACGACCTGTCAGAACTCACATCCACATCCAGTCAGAATCCGAGTTCATGCCCAATGAGAACCCAGCTGGTTCAAACCTCCGACCTTGCAAATAGCAGATGAGAACTGAACTGGTGGGCCACCACTCCACTCACCTGTACTCCTCCACAAAGGACACGTCTTCAGCCACTTGCAGGGGGCTGAGGGGCACGCCCTGCCAGAAGGCCAGCCCCAGGAACTGGTGGGCCACTGCCTCCACCTGCCGCCTGGCCCCCCGGGCTGCGGCCACCAGCTCCGTGCGTGGCGTGAGCACTTCCTCGAGGGTGGTCAGCTCGGTCCTCACCGCCTCACCCAGCCTCTCCACTGTCTCAAACACCTGCATGGTTTGAGGGTGATTCTGAGTGTGGGAAGGCCTTACCATGGGGAGCCTGGGGGTTACAGGTGGGGTTTGCAGAGTGACCTATTAATGAATTGTAATGAGGGTATCTGAGGATTGGGGAAGGGAGAGGATGGTCTGAGGTCAAGTTCATGGAGTTCTGTAGCCTTTATCAGGTCTGAGGCCAAGTTCATGGAGTTCAGTAGCTTTTATTGGATCTGAGGTCAAGTTCATGGGACACTAGAGCCTTTATCAAGGCTGAGGTCAAGTTCATGGAGTTCTGTAGCCTTTATTGGGTCTGAGGTCAAGTTCATGGAGTTCTGTAGCCTTTATTGGGTCTGAGGCCAATGTCATGGAGTTCTGTAGCTCTTTATCAGGTCTGAGGTCAAGTTCATGGAGCTCAGTAGCTTTTATTACATCTGAAGTCGTTTATGGAACTCTAGAGCCTTTATCAAGGCTGAGGCCAAGTTCATGGAGTTCTGTAGCCTATATTGGGTTTGAGGTCAAGTTCATGGAGTTCTGTAGCCTGTATTGGGTCTGAGGTCAAGTGTACGGAGCTCTGTAGCCTTAGAATGTGTAGGCCACCACAGATTGTCAGTAACTAGAGTTCTGGGTTCCAGCTTTCAAACGGAGATTAAGTCTGGAGTCCTAAATCTGAAGACCACATCCTAAATCAAGGATCACAAGTTTGAGTTCTGCTGACTAAGGCCTGAGACTGGCTATGAAATCTCAAGTTTGCAGCTGGGCCAGGTCTCATCCCTGGAGTCTGGGGATTGGATCAGCTTTGGCTTCTAAGACCCAAATCTCATCTTTGAGGTCCCCGAGTCTGTGTTTAGGGTCAGGATTAGGTTCATGGCCCTAGACCTCACCTTGTGTCAGCGCCTGGCATCTCCAGGGTCTGATCTGGGTCTAGCTTGAGGTATGAGCCTTGGGTTGATACCCAGAACTGGACTTGGGTGTGTGGCGGTGGGGGTCTGGGTTTGAGTCCCAAGTGCTAGATCTGGGTGGAAGTTCTGTGGGTTCCTTGTCAAAAGTCCTGCATTTGTAGAAGAGTCCTTGGCTGGGGGGGCGGGTACAGTCCCAAATCCAAGTCCTAACTTGATATTTTGGGTCCTAACTGTACCTGGGGTCTGTTTTGGTCTGAAGCTTGTTTTTCTGGAGGAGTTCCTGGGTTCCTGAGGCTGTGTAGGGTCCTGGGTCTTTATATGGGGGACAGGAGTGGACCTGAGGTCCTTGTCTGGGTTAAGGCATAGGTCTCAGCTTAAAGTCCAGAACTGGAACTGGGTATGGGCTTGGAATCTGGGTTTGAACCCCAATTTCCTGATCTGAGTCGAGGTTCCGAGGGTCCTTTGTCAGAGGTACTGGATTTGTGGTTAGGATCTTAGTTAGGGGTACCGTCTCAAATGCAAATCTGAACTTGACACCTGGGTCTGGGGTCCTAAGGGTTGTATCTGGAGTCTCTGCTCTGAACCCTGCTGCTCTGACTGGCTGGGAGGCCCGGGACTGGGCAGAGTCCAGGATCTGGGGGTGGGAGCACGGGTCAGGACGTGGGGTCGGGGTCTGGCCAGCCCCTGGCCCCTCACCAGGTGGTCCACGGCACTGAGCGTGTGATTGGCATGAAGCAGAGCCGAGCTGAGCTGAGCCACGCCATCGCTGGTCTCGCTGTTGCCATAGAAACCGATGCCGATGCCTGCGCTGATGGGAGGAGGGAGGAGAAATCGCAACCGGGTCCGGGACCGGGAGAACCACGACCCCCTCTGTGTGCGCGCCTATCCCGCCCCCCACTCCCACCCCATTGGTCCAGCCTGCCGTGGGAAAGGAGCGGCCTGGCCCTGTCTCCCATCGGTTGTCAAGGTAACGGGATGGCTTCACTCCCCCAGCGAGGGACGTCATTGTGATGGTAATGGTGGGTGGAGTGGTGGCGGAGGGGAGGGGGCCCTCAAATTTAACTCGCATCTCCCCAGAGGGGAACTCGATCACGCCTGTGTCAGGCTGAAGCCCTCTTCTCTCGATGAGGTCAGCCCCACACGCCTCTCCCTGCTGCCCACCCAGGAGTCCCAGCATCCTTAACACCTGTCCTCAGGTATCCAGAGTCTCCGCCCCCCGACACGACACCTGAGGGCGTCGTGGGATGGACACCCATAGGCAGGCATCATATCCTGGGCACCCAGAGCCTATCGCCCCCACCCTCACCCCCGCTCCCGTTCCTTCTGTGGGACAGAGCGTCCGTCCAGCTGGGAGCGAAGCCGGGGAATGTGGGAGGGAGCCTGGGCCAGGAGCCGGCCCGTCCCACCCCAGCCAACACACAGGCCTCTTTGTGGGGTCTGAATACCCGCTGCACCCCCCTCCTCCCTTGCGCGTCCCGGGCGGAGGGGGCGAGAGCCCGCCTGGGTGGAGGGAGATGGTCGCCCTCAGCGTTCCCAGCGCCTGCCTATGCGGGGTGGGGGTGGGGGTGGGGGGGCGCCCACCCCCGACCCTGATCTGACGCCAGGCCCCAGCGCCCCCGCCTCATTGTTCAGAGCCCCACAAAGCTCCTCTTGTCTACAGGCAGCGGGGGCTGGGGCCTTGTCTCTCCCCCCACTGGGCCTTTGTCCACCACCCCCATCCACCCCTCACTCATGAGGGCCTGAAGAGAAAGCATCTTGGATCTAGGGCACCCAGCCCCCCACGCCACCCCCAAACACACACACACAGTGTGTCTTAGAAGAGCACACAGCCTGGCCTCGGGTGGGTGGGGTGGATGAGGCTTCCAGGGTGTCCCCAGGGCTGAAGCAGTAACCAGCCGGGCCCCACTTCCTCCCCTAGCCCAGATGCGGGGTCCAGAGGTCCAGGGCCCTAATGTGTGGCCTGGGGCAGTGGCCTGTGACAGGGCTGCTGTGAAATTGGGTGGCATGGGTGCTTGTTAGATAATGTGACTTCCGATTTCCACTTTCTCTCTCCTGGGGCACATCAGGGAAGTTCCTTGGGTTCAGATGGGCCTGGGGGGGGGTTAGGCTAACGGGGTCCATCGTCCTTCTCTCTTTTCAGTCGCCTGGAGGCCCTAAAACATTCCCTCTCTCCGAGTCATACTCTTTCCAAAATGAGTGTGACAACCTTGAATCCGTCAAGGGCACTTTAGGAAGGAATAAGATGAGCTTAGGACCCAGCACACAGTAGGAGGTCTTGGATGGTGAATCCTCTATTACTAACTGGCTCTTTGACTAGAAAGGGGCCTAGCTGCCCCTAGTAAGGAGCTGCGCTGCCAACCAAAAGGCAAGCTGTTCGAATCCACTCGCTGCCCAAACGAGAGGGAGATGGAGAATTTCCTTCCATGTGATTTACAGCCTCTGAAAACCCACCGAAAGGCCAGCTATGGAGGGCCTGACTTGTGGGCACCTAACAACAACAACAGCAACAAGCCCAGCACCCCCCTGGAGAGTCGGCTTTGAGTAGGTTCTGATTTGAACGGCAGGAAGTTTGCCTGTTTGTCTGTTTTGAGACCCACCCTGTAGATTTCAAGGCTGTAAATCCCCACAGGAGCAGACAGCAGCCACACCTTTCTCCCGCAGAGCTCTGGGGAGAGTGGAACCCTCGGTCTTTCCGTCAGCAGCTCAATCATAGTGCCACCAAAGCGCTTTCACTCCATGGACGCAGAGGACGTAGTAGGTGCTCATGAACTTTTTGTTGGATGGATGGATGAATGAGTGACATCCCTAGATAACGACTGGCGCGCGTATCTGTATGTGGCTGATTCAACGCACAGGCTGACCCTCCTGTGGGTTTTCAGAGGCCGTAAATCACCCAGGAGGAGATGGGCCATGTTTCTCCCTCAGAGCAGCTGGTGGATTCAAACTAGCTGCCTTTGGGTTGCTTTAACACCTCCTTTCCTTCTGGGCCACTAGAGCTCCCTGTTAGGCTTTTACAGAGACGCAACATAATGTGCCCATTTTATGGATGCACAAACTGATTCTCAGAGATGATACATTATTTCCCCCTAGGTTGGATTCAGCGACACAGTCACCAAAGGTAGACGGGAGCGCTCACTTTGGTTCTTAGCCCTCTCCTGCATGCTGGCTGTCACAGGGAGGGGGGGTGTCCCTTCAGCCCTCTGCACCTCAGTTTCTCCATCTAGCAGATGGGAACAGAGCTCCCAGCTCTGGTGCTGAAGCAGGGATCGTCTGTCTGAGGGTGAACCCCAGGGAGGTAGGCAGAGAGGTTGGAGAACTCGTGTCCTCGTGTCCCCAACCCCCACCCGGCCTGGGGCCCCATTACCAGCCAATGAGAAGGGCCGTCACACAGCTCCAGGTAACGCAGCCTCCCCCGGGCTGGGGGCTCTTGGTCCTCGGTGGCTCTGGGGGCCGGCAGCAGCAGAAGCGAATGAGGTAGACAGCGATGAAGATGAGACTCAAGCCCAGGCCGAGGCCCGCCAAGGCCACCACCAGCAGCAGGGCCTGGGGGAGGGGGTGCAGTCAGGGCTTGGGACATCTCAGCCCTCCTGGGTTCCAGCTCTGAGCTCCCCCATCCACCCCCACAACTGAGGTCCTGGTCTGGGAGGTTCAGGTTATGATGAGCTGAATCTCTGGGCAGCTCAGGGACTGTACCCCAGTCCCAATCTCCTGACATTCGGGCTGGTGGGGAAAAAGATGAGGCGTCTAGCCCTACCCAAGCTGACAGTGGGGTTTTGGGGTGGGGGTGGCTGGGTTCCAGCCAGAGGGTCCAGTCTGGGGTTCTGGTTCTACTCTCTGTCCAGGGTCTGTGTGATCTGTGTGCCTTCTCTGAGCCTCAGTTCCCCCCCCCGCCCCCCAGTGCCATCAAGCAGGTGGAAGGGGCTCTGGGGACCTGTTGAAGTTCCTCAGAGCTGTGTGAGATCAGGGGGTGGGTTGGGTGGGTCTGCTCCAGGCATGTTCCCTCCCCCTCTTCCCCACTCACTGTTCCCTCTAACCCTCTTGCTGAGCACAGCCCACCCACCACAGCTGTGACTCTGCCACTCAGGACTCCCGGGGAGGGTGGCTTCTGCCTCAGTGACTGTGTGTGTAGTACTCAGGGATGGAGAGGGGAAGGGGGAGGAGGGGAAAAGCAGAAAGCTAGAGTGAGTGAGAGGAAGAAGAGGAGAGAAGGAAGGAGACGGGAGGGCCTGGAAGGGGATGAGGGGGTGGAAAGAGAGCAAGAGTCATTCTGTAGCGGGTGTGTAAGTCCTCCAATGAGTGAAGACAGAGGAGGAGGAGGGGAGGGGAGGAAGGCAGAGAGGGAGGGAGGCCCAAGACAGAGACACAGAGACAGAGCAAAAGAACACGTGCAGAGTTGAGGCAGAGGCTAGATGATGGAGACGAGGTAGGAGACAGGAGAGTCAGAAAATACACCACCCCAGCAGGTGGAGAGAGGGAAGCCAACACGCAGGAAGAGGAAAAAATGAGCCAGAAATGAGAAGGGGGGAAAGAAATAGGGGCAGAGAGGAAGGGGGAACCATGGAGACCCGGGGAGGAAGCTCTCTGAGCCTGGCTGTGCCCTGCAGAACCACGGTGAGCTGTGTACACTGTAGATGCTGTAGGTTCAGGAGATGTGACACTAGAGACGCAGAGTTGGGCGGGATCTTGCCTTCAGCCCCACAGCCAGGTGGGTCCACGTTAGAGTCAGATCCAGACCCAGACCCAGGCGTCTGGGACTCGAAGACATGGGTCCCCCCAAAACTACACAAACCAACCATGTCCTTATAATGGGATGTGTGAGGGAGCGAGGGAGGGTGAGAATTGGAGTGTGAGAGTATGTGAGCGTGAACGAGTGTGTAAAAGTGAACGGGTGTGTGAACGTGGGAACACGAGTGTGTGAGCGTGAACACGAGTGTGTGAGTGTGAGCAGGTGTGAACACAAGTGTGTGTGGATGAGAATGAGTGTGAAAGACCATGTGCATGTGAACGTGTGAACACGAGTGCGTGAGTGTAAGCGAGTGTGAATACAAGCGAGTGTGAGCTAGTTTGAACACGAGTGAGTGTGCAGATGAGAATGAGTGTTAATTAGCATGTGAACGTGTGAACACGAGTGTGTGAGTGTGAGCAGGTGTGAACACGAGTGCGTGTGTGAATGAGAATGAGTGTGAATGAGCACGTGAACGTGTGAACACGAGTGTGTGTGTGAGTGAGTGTGAACACAAGTGTGTGAGTGTGAGCAGGTGTGAACACGAGGGCGTGTGTGAATGAGAATGAGTGTGAATGAGCATGTGAACGTGTGAACACGAGTGAGTGTGAATACAAGTGAGTGTGTGAGTGTGAACACGAGTGCGTGCGTGGACGAGAATGAGTGTGAATTAGCATGTGAACATGTGAACACGAGTGCGTGAGTGTGAGCGAGTGTGCAAATGTGAGTGATTGCGTGAACAAGTGCTACATTGGCGTGAATAAGTGTGTGCATGAGTGTGAACTGGTGTGTGAGTGTGAACGAGTGTGTGATTTTTGAATGATCGCGTGGGGTGAGTGCTTGTGAATGTGTGTGATTAAGCAGGAGTGAGCGTGAGTGGGAGTTCGAATGAAATTGTGACGTGTGCTTTCAGAGTGTGTGTGTGTGTGTGGGGGTGACTGTCACTATGCGTGTGTGTGAGCGTGTCTGTGAGCGACGGGTCTCTGCGGGTGTGAGTGTGTCCGCAGGTTTGTGTTGGCAGGGCAAGGTGTGGCTACGCGAGTGTGCGAGAAGTGGTGTGTGTGTGTGTGTGTGTGAGCGAACCTGGGACATTGCTGTGTGTGTTGGAGAGTATACCCGTGAGTGAGTGTGCCTGTCTCAGTACGAGCGTGTGTGCGTGTGGATGAGGGAACAAACATGTGTGAGTGTTTTTCAATAGGGGCGAGTAAGCCATCGTGCAGGTATGTGAGTGTTTCTGAGTGTTTGCGTGCATGTGTGGATGGGTGTGTGACTGTGTGTTTATGGTGCAGGCCAGTGTGTGTGTGTGTGTATGTGTGTATGTGCATAAAAGTGCTGATGTACGTGGGTGTGTATGTGGGTGTTTACATGTGACTGTGTGTGAGGGTGAACAAATTTTTTTATTGTAATTTTTTCTTTATTGTGTTTGTGTACCGTCAAATCAGATCTGACTGGTACAGGAGGAGATTGCTCCTTCTTCAGCAAAGCATCTGGTGGATTTGAACCGTGTACCTCTGGGATTGTAGTGGAGGGTGAGCAAATTTATGAGTGTGTTTCAGAAAGAGCACACTGAGTCCACATGTGAGTGTTTATGTGTAAATTAAAAGATGTATCGCGATAGGAAAGTCTGCTGTTAGGGACCTAGCCAAAGTACTGAAGAGCAGTGGTGTCACTCTGGAGACTAAGGTGCGCCTGATACGGGCCATGGTCTTCACAATCACTTGTTATGCATCAGAGAGTTGGACAATGACTAGGGAGGATAGAAGGAGAATTGATGCCTTTGAGCTGTGGTTCTGGAGAAGAGTATTGAGGGTACCATGGACTGCTAGGAAAACAAACAGGTTCATTCTGTAGAAGGTTAAACCAGGCTGCTCCTTGGAGGCAAGGATTCTGAAGCTTCGTCTGACATACTTTGGACATGTTGTAAGGTGGGACCAGTCCTTGGAGAGGGACGTCATGCTTGGGAGGGTGGAGGGACAGCGCAGGAGAGGAAGACCCTCTATGAGGTGGATTGATTCAGTGACTGGGGTAATGGGGGTAGGTGTGTCGGAGACAGTGAAATTGGCACAGGATAGAGCAGGGTTTACGGTTGTGGTATACAAAGTCGCCGGTGACTCGATGGCACATAACAACAACAATATGAGTCGTGTATGTGTGTGTGTATAATGATTGCACACTGAATGTGCATGTCAGTACGTGATTCAAGCCCACAACTGAGCGAGCACAGGCGTGTGTTCAGGTACAGATATGCACGAGTGTCTATGTGTCAAGCGAGTGAACATGTGAGTGTGTGTGCAAATCCGTGGGTGGCTTAGGTGTGAGTGCGCCCGGGCGTGAGCAAATGTGGGTGTTTCTGTGCGCTTGCATGTGACGGAATGTTGTTTGTGTGTGTTTTAAGAGTGTGTGCTTGTGTAAGTGACGGTATGGGAGTGACAGTGAATAGTGTGTGTGTCAGAGTGTGTTAAAAAGTGTGTGTGTCCCCTCAGCTGTGCTCAAGGTGGTCATCTCGGGTGTGGAGGGACGCCCTGGCCCCATGTGTCCACCTGCTGGGATGCCCACCTGCCAGGACCAGGGCTGGGGTGAATTGGGGTGACTCTGGCTGCGAGCCCAGGGGACCAGGGAGGTCTGGTGGGATGAGCCGCGGTGCGTCTGGAGCGCTGGGGAGGTTGGGGTTGTGTAACCGGGAGGGCACCCTGAGTGCAGAGCGCGCGGCTGTTGGCAGGCCAGGCGGCTGTGGGCGAGGGCAGGGGCCCCGGTGAAGGCACGTCGCCAGACTCCCCCACCCGCACCCCGCCGGTTTGGAGGAGGAGGTGGGATGGGTGGGGAGGGGGCGGCAGATAGGAGGTGGCTGAGCGCTCACAGCAGTGTCAGCCGTGACCCAAATAGCTCAGCACGGCACCCTCCCCTTCCTTGCTTTTCTGGGACCCTCCTCTCCTTCCACGCTCTCAACTCCATCCCCCCTTCCAGAAGGGCACCTGAAGAGAGACCCCATACTCCAGGAGGGAGGGGGCACCTAACACTTATTTCCAGGGCTCCGAATTCTCCCACCCCAATTCCCAGCTCTCCAAAGCCCGTTCTCCTCATTAATCTCAAAGTCAAAGACTTGAATTAAACCGGGTCAGGGGCCTGTCCCTGCGCTTCGACCGCTGCTGACCCACGCGGGGGGCCCCCTCCCCGGGGATCCCGCGCTTCTGCCATGTTTCCACACCAGCCCCTCCCTCCGGGGCTCATTTCTGAAATGCTGGGACCCCCCCAAAACTCAACCTCATCTTTGCATCCTCCTTCACTCCGGTGCCCTAGCGCTGGCCCCTCTGTCCTGGCGCGGGTGTGTGTGTGTGTGTGTGTGTGTGTGCTCTCTCTTCCAGCCACCACCCCCCACCCACCTCGCACCTTCCCAGCCCCCCTCCCCTCCCACCTCCCATACCCGGTTCTCAACCCCTCCCCAGAACTAGGACACCCCCTGTCCTTTTTCCTCTCCACAATTACCAAGTCCTTACTTATAACTGGGACGGATTCACCTGTCCTGATCTTATGGGGGGAGGGGTCATCTTTCTGGACACAGGAGGGTGGACCTGCCTCTCCCTAAACCCCCCCCCAAGACTCTAGAGGCCAAAGTCCCAGGCAGCTCCTTCTTCCAGAGACCCAGGAGTCCAGGGCTCCCAGATTCCTTTCCATTCAAGGACTCAGCTCCCGTACCCCTGCTCCAAACCCCCCTTAGAAGGGAACTGGGGAGCCCTTCCTAGGTAAATCTCCAGGTACACACCCAGGCTCCTCCTCCTCCAGATACCCCAAAGTCTGAGCCCAGGAGCACAGGTATCTGGCACCCAGCCTCCTCCCCCTGGGACCCGGTGGCTCTGGCCCCGCAGCGCCATCCTCCCAGGACCCCCGCGCCCGACCCCACCTGCTGGTATTCCTGCTCCTGGGGAGCGAAGCTGCTGGGCACCGGGCGGAGCTGGAAGTCGGTGTGGGGCAGCTGGTGGAGCAGATACACCCAAGCCGAGGGCCGGTAGCCCGGGGGCTCCCCCATGGCCCCCCGGGGAGGGGGCAAGCGGGACTGGCCGGGCTGCGGGCGCCTCCGGAGTCGAGCGGGCGCGGGGCGCGGGCGGAGCGGGG
>NW_006399958.1:2432970-2442141 GCF_000299155.1 Elephantulus edwardii
GCTGCCTCTGGCGGAGACTAGGGGGACTGCAAGCGCCTGGACCGGCACCCTTGCTCTCCCTGCGCGCACCTCCTCGGTCCCCGCCCCCCACCTGTAGCCTGGCAGGTGCATCGCCACTGGGGACGGGGGTGGGCGGGCACACCAGCCTACTTTGTCCATAGAAGACACTTCATACTGTGTTCAAAATCTCTAACTCCACTCTGCTGAGTCAGAACTGACTCCCAGCTGACCCACTGGGGGGGAAAGGGTCAGCAGAGGCTGCAAACCACCCGGGAGGAGATGGTCTTTTCTTCTCCTGAGGAACAGCTGGGGGTTTCGAACTGGCGGAGAGACAACCAGCTTTGACTGAACAGTCCACTGGCCATGGCTGCACCCTCCACCCCCACCCCGACTCCCTTCCTAAAGCGAACTCTCTTCTATCTTTCTGGAGAGCTTCGATGCCACGTCCTACTCAGGGCCATGGTGAGGCAGACACGACACTGGCAGGACAGTGAGACAGAGCCTACAGGGTCTCCTGGGCATGTCGTCGGGGTGTGTGTGTGCAGGCTTTGAAGAAAAGGCATCACGCTGCCAAGGGAGGAAGGCCCGAGAAAGAGAGGGAGACGCTGGACAAGATGACGGAAAGACACACTGTCTGTCACAGAGACCTGGAGCCTCTCAGAGATGCTGAGGTCGGAGCAGGAGAATTCAGGGTGTAGGGTGCAGTGTCGCTCTGAGTGACAGTTAACTCCATGGTCCCCCAAAACAGCAGCAGAATCAACAACTCTCTTTGTGGATGCAAGTGGCCACGGCTCTCTCCTCAGTGGCTAGGGGGTTCGAACCACTGACCCCTTGCTAAACCACTGACTACTGCTCTTTGTATCTGGTAAAGGATCCTAGAATTTGCACTGCATTTTACAAACATTGGCCGATTGCATCATTTTTGTTTTTCTTTTAAGCACCTCTCTCTGTGGATGTGGTAAAGTGGGTGACCCTTGAAAACCTCATAAGAAGCAGAACAAGTCAGAGAGGCTCGTGGCTTCAACCACAGAGAGGCCTCTCCACCGGGGGTCATGAGCCCAGGCCATCAGAACTTCCGTTTTCCGAGCAGCCCAGTGTGTAGGGGTTATTAGTGTTTGCCAGTCGGGGAAGGTGGAGGAAAGGGGGCAAGCTATTCCCCACGAGTGACTAGAATGGTGTAAGTGGTGACTGTGCATTCTGAAAGAGGAGGCTTGTACAACTTGGAAAACGTCGTTGTGTTGGAAATATGCGCGCGGTTGTGTTGCTGGATGATTTGATGTGGATCTTTTCACCCGAGTAAAATTTTTATTATTTTAATGAAAGTTTGCAGAGACTTTGGATTTCCATTCATTCATTGTTGCACTTTTCTCCCTGCCCACCCCTCCACCCCCCGCCCCCAGTTGGCTCTTCTCTTTGAAAAGTAGAAGAAAAAATTCTTTCATTGTTAATATGATCCCTTCCCCCAAATCCATTCCGCTGTGCAGCCTTCATTCTGGACTCCTGTCATGACCAATAATACCTAATCACAGATCCCTTTTATTTTTTTTAAATTTCATTATTATTATTATTATTATTATTTATGTGTGTACTGTCAAATCAGATCTGACTGATAGAGGAGGTGATTATTCCTCTTTCTTCAGCAGAGCATCTGGTGGATTTGAACCGCGCATCTCTGGGATTGCAGTGCAGCTTCTTGCCACTAGGCCACCAGAGCTCGCCCATAGATCCCTTTTAAACAGTTCTCTCCCTCATCTGTTTCAATGCAGTATACCTCATTCCTCCCCTCCTTCTCTGTCTTCCTTCAACCCCGATGTCAGTCCCATTTTACAACAGTAGCCCTATGCAATATTTGTCCTTTTGTGACTGAGATATTTCACTCAGCATAATGTCTTCCAGGGTCACCCATTTTGTATAATATTTCATGAGTTCCTTGTTTTTCAATGCTGCATAGTATTCCATTGTGTGAATATACCACAGCTTCTTTATCCATTCATTTGTTGATGGGCACTTGGGTTGTTTCCAGCTCTTTGCTATTGTGAACAAAGCTACAATAAACATGGATGTGCATATATCTGCTTGAGTGGCAGTTATGGTCTCTTTGGAGTATATTCCCAGGAGTGGAATTACTGGGTCAAATGGTGTTTCTATTTGCAACTTTTTGAGAAAGTGCCACACAGCCTTCCATAGTGGCTGCACCATTTTACACTCCCACCAGCCGTGAATAAGGGTTCCAGTTTCTCCACTACCTTGCTAGCCTTTGTTGTTTGCTGCTCTGTTGAATTTTGTTATTCTTACTGGGGTGAGACATAGTGGCCTTTTCTAAGAACTGGCCTCTCCTGACAACATCTCCAAAATACATGAGACCAGGTTTCACTCTCTTTGCATTTCTTCCGAGGTAGACTTGAAAACCTGTAATTGGACATAACTTCTGTTACACAAACCCTAATCCCCACCCAATGTTGTGGAGCTAAATGCCCATTTGCAGGACAGAGCAGGACTTCCCCATGGGGTTTCTGAATCATTATGGACCTCCCTCTGGCTAGCTGGCTGGCTGGTGGGTTTGAACCACTGAACTTTCAGCTAGTGGCCCAGTACTTGACCATTCTCAGGGCACCTTAGTTTTTCTTTCCTTATTATTAGGCTCCGTCTACCTGAGGACAACCCATAGCGATCCCATAACAACAGATCTGAACCCTGTGCCACTCTGAGCTGCCCTCATCATCTCTGACACACTCAAGCCCATTGCTGTAGGCACTGTGTCAGGCCACCTGTTTGAGGGTCTTTCTTTTCTTCGCTGCCCACCTTTCCAAGAATGGCGTCCCTTTCCCAGGAATAGCCTCTTCCAGCAACATGCCCAAAGTGTGCAAGATGAAGCTTTATTATCTTCACTTCCAAGGAACATTCTGGCGTTACCCTCTCCAAGACATATATCTGTTTGTTCTTTTGGCTGTCCGTGGCATGTTCAGTGTTCTCCAACAGCACAACTCAAAGGATCAATTCTTCTTCTGTCATCCTTATTCATTGTCTGGCTCTCAGATGCATAGCAGATGATTTAAAAGACCGGGGTCTGAATCAGGCACACCTTAGTCCTTAAACTAACATCGTTGCTCCTCAGTAATTTGGAGAGATCCCTGACTGCAGACTTTTCCCCAGTGTGATATGTCTCCTGACCTCCTGACTGCTGGTACCAAGTGTATTTCTTGTAGATCCAAATACGATGAAGTCAAGGACAATGTTATTTTTCCCCCCTCCATCTATCATGATGTCACCTATTGGTCCAGTGGGGAGAATTTTTGTTTTCTTGACATTGAGGTGTAATTCATACTGAAGGTTGTATTCCTTGATCTTCTGCAGCAAGTGCTTCACGTTCTCGTCCCTTTCAGCAAGCAAGGTTGTGTCATCTGAGTACTGAAGGTTTTTGATGAGTCTCCTTTCAATTCTGATGCTACATTGCCCTCCATAGAGTCCAGCTTCTTTTCTTTTATTCACTTGTAGAGTGGGAAAAATATAACGCTGCCTTTTAGGTTCCTGTGAGGGTGTGGTGATATTTCACAGGCAAAAATGTTCATCCCAATGCCAATCATAACAAAGGCTCAAGATAGAAGCTACAGAGGTGAGGGAGCTCTCGTGGCCTAGTGGGTGAGGAGTTGCACTGCCAACCCAAAGCCAGATGGTTCGAATCCACCAGCTGTTCGAAAGAGAAGCACCTTCCTCCCTTGTAATTTACAGCCTGTGAAAACCTGCTGGAGGATCAGCTATGAATCAGTTCCAACTTGATGACTATGGAGTTAGGGGGTGGAGAAGAGAAAGACAGAGATACTGTGGGTGTGGGTGTGGAAGGGATAAATACAGCTCGTGGGCAGCTCTCTTTTTCTTTGGGATGTGGGAGTAGATTTATTCATCCTTGAAAAAAAAAAAAAGAAGAAGAAGCTTGGAAACTAGGACAGACGCCCAGCACAGTGCCTGGCTCAGAGTGAACCACCCGCTCTTGTAGGAATCAATTTCCACTCAGAGAGAAACAGAGTAGAATTTCTGAGGCTGTAAATCGTTATGGAAGTGGGACAACCTCATTTTACTTCCATGGATCAGTTAGTGGATTCGAACCACCAGCCTTTTAGTTAGCAGTTTGACACAGAGTGGAGGTTAGTCTTGACATATAAAGCCTTGTCATACCCGTGTAAGGTTAAGGAGTGAGCCACTAGCACACAGGACACTTTGTGGTAATCAGTCCCTGAAATATAGTAATGTATGTAAGGTGTTAAGTATTCTTCAAAGTCTATGTTGTTGTTGTTATGTGCCGTTGAGTCGCTTGTGACTCATAGCGACCCTATGTACAACAGCCCTAAACCCTGCTCTGTCCTGTGCCAATCGCTCTGCCTCTGACACACCCATCCCGATTACCCCAGTCACTGGATCAATCCACCTCATAGAGGGTCTTCCTCTCTTGTGTGGTCCCTCCACCCTCCCAAGCACGATGTCCCTCTCCAAGGACCTGTCTGTTCTTACAACATGTCCAAAGTATGTTAGACAGAGCCTCAGAATCCTTGCCTTCTAGTGCAACAATGAATGAATGGAAACTCAAAATCTCTGTAAATGTTTATGAAAATTAATAAAATATAATTATAGAAAAAAAAAGAATCCTTGCCTTCAAGGAGCCACCTGGTTTAACCCTTTCCAGGATGAATCTGTTTGTTTTCCTGGCAGTCCATGATACATTCAACACTCTTCTCCAGCACCACAAAGGCATCAATTCTCCTTCTATCCTCCTTAGTCATTGTCCAACTCTCTGACGCATAACAAGTGATAGCAAAGACCATGGCCTCTATCAAATGCACCTTAGTCTCCACAGAGACACCATTGCTCTTCAGTACTTTGGAGTGGTCCCTAACAGCAGACTTTCCCATGGCAATACGCCTTTTCATTTCCTGGCTGCTGGTGCCAAGAGTGTTGACTGTGGAGCCAAGCCGACTAAAGTTGTTAATAATCTCAATCTCTTCACCATCCATCCTGATGCTGCCAATTGGTCCAGTGGTGAGAATCTTTGTCTTCTTGACATTGAGCCTCAGGCCATACTGAAGGCTGCAGTCCTTGACCCTCTGAAGCAAGTGCTTCAGGTCCTCCTCAGTTTCAGCAAACAGGGTTGTGTCATCTGCATAACACAGATTGTTAATAGATCTTCCACCAATCCTGACGCCACACTTCTCCTCATAGAGCCCAGCCTCCCGGATGTTCTTAACCAGAGAGAATCCTGATGTCTGGTAGGCTACAGTTATTGCTCAGCTTAAAGGCTTGTATAACATGTATCCACCTTGGTTCACCCAATGTATCACAGGAATGCAAATCATTATAAACAGAAACAATATGCCGAAGGGAGAGGAGAGAAAAGCAAATTCCGTGCCTTCTGTACAACCCTTCTTTGAACTTAGAACTTCCCTAAACATACCTACTGCCATCCTGATGCAGAGAGACCTTCTGTTAGCTTTCTGAGGCCCTCTTTACCGGAGAGGACAGTCCATCTTTCTCCCAAAGATCAGCTGGTGACTTTGAACCGATGTCCTTTGGGTTAGCAGCACAACTCGTAATGCGCTATGCCCCTCGGGTTCTTTTCCCACGTGGTGATTAAGCTCTCTGCCATCTGGCTCTGCGTCAGTATTCCCATGGGGATAATATAGGAATATGGCAAATTTCCAGTTTCTAGGACCGTAACCGTCATTGAGAAAAACCAATTCATATCAATGACGTGGCGTGCGCGCGCGCGCACACACACACACACACACACACACACACACACACACACACACACACCCCTGAAGTAAACTTTCGTGAAACAGAACCTCTGAAATGGTTTCAAAGCCGCTGTCTTAGTTCCTCAAGGTTGCCATCACAAAAACACACAACAGCGGCTTTAAAGAACCGAGCCTTCGACCTCCACCTCCCTAGGAACCGAAGAACTAGATAGAGCATGCCTACCATTGCTAACCACTGAAAGAGTTCAGGACAGAGGCTCTCAAAGTCCTAAGAGGGACCAGAACTGCTGTTCTGACAGAGACTGGTGGGACCCTGGAGACTGTGCTCCTTAACTTGTGTTTTATCCTGCAATGGAGCTCACTCATGGGCTTCACTTTCAGCCAAAGAGCAGACAGGCCAAGAGGGTGAGCAGTAACAGCAAGGAGGCCCTTACAATAATCAGCCAGCTAAGATAAAAAGGACACTATTTGCCATGGGGCAGAGCTCAGAAGGCAGGAAGGGGGAGGCTAGAAGGATAAGTGGAAATGGGAATCACAGGGCAGAAGTGGGGAGATGATGCTACAATGTGGAGACTGTAATCAATGTCCTCAATCAAAGTACGTTAAAAAAGGTCGAACGATACAATTTGCTTTGTAAACATTCACTTAATTCACAAGGAAAAAAAAATTAGGCTATGCATACCCATGTTTATTGCGGCTTTGTTCACAATAGCAAAGAGTTGGAAACAATCTAAGTTCCCATCAACAAACAGAGAAACTGGTATATTCACACAATGGAATACTATGCTGCATTGAAAAACAAAGAATTAATGAAATATTATTCAAAATGAGTGGCCCTGGAGAATATTATCTCTGGAGTGAAATATCTCTGTCACAAAAGGACAAATATTGCATAAGGCCACTAGTAAAATGGGACTGACATTGGGGTTTAGGGAAGACTGTGAAAGATGGGATAAATTATGTCTACTGCACTGAAACAGATGAGAGAGAGGCTGTTTAAAAGGGATATATAATTAGGTATTACTGTTATGATAGAAGTCCAGCAGGAAGGCTGCACAGTGCAGTGAACTTGAAGGGAGGGATTCTATAACAATGAAAGGATTTTTCTTTTACTTTTCAAAGAGAAGAGAGAACTGGGGGGAGAGGGGTGGGCAGGGAGAAAAGTGCAACAATGAATGAATGGAAATCCAAAGTCTCTGTAAACGTTCATTAAAATTAATAATAATAAAAAAGAACCGACACAATACGATGATTGGGAATGAAAAAAAAATAGGCTAAGGAATTGTGCTGTCAACTCAAAGGCAGGCTGTTCAAGTCCACCAGTTTCTCTGCCAGAGAAAAAGGGGGCCATCTCTTCCTGGGTGAGTTACAGCTTCCCAAACATCGCTGGAGGGTCAGCTAGGAGTTGGTGGCTATCGACTGAGCTGAGATACAGCTTTGCAGGATGTGACTCTGTGCCTTTCTCTTTCTGCGTACATTCTTTCTTTTTGTAAGACACCACTCAGAGGGATAAAGACTCATCCTACTCGGGAATGACCTCTTTTGGCTTAACCAATAACCATGACAACCCCTCTTTCTAGAGAGACTGGTGGAACCCCTGAGATTATGATCCTTAGTTACCCATCGAGCCTGGAACAAAACTCACCCCGGTGAATTTTCACTTTCAGCCCAACAATAGTCAAGACTGTGGGGTGTCCAGCGACAGTAGGGAGACATTCTGTTCTTAGAACAATCAAACATGCAAGGTCAAAGGGCAGCATGTGCCTTAAGCTTCAGGTCAGAAGGGAGAGGATAGAACAGACGATGGAGAGGAGAATCACTGATGGGAAGCTTGAAGAGTGTGGTTACAATGCAAGCATTATAGTCTAAGCATAAAGTGATGTGTGTGCAGCTCGACGAGGTGACCCTTTATTTCTGTGAACCATCACTCAAAGAACAATTAGAAAAAGAAAGAAAGGAAGAGGGGGGTTGTCACTATTTCCCAACAAGATTCCATTTATAGACAAAGGAGTAAGAGTTTCAACTTTTTTGGGGGGTGTTGAGTGAGGTATAATTCAACCCATAACAGTGGACCAATAGTGAGCCTTGACATGTGATCTGAAAAAGCTGCAAATCTAGAGTTCTAGAGAATAGTCTGAATTGGTGTTAGAAATGGGGTACCTTTTGATAAGCAGAAAAACTCTATCATGAAACTGATTCTGACTCTGAGTGATCCTATAAGACCCAGTAGAACTGCCCTATAGGATGGCTCAGGGCTGTACTCTGTGTTGAAGGAGTTCTGGTGGCAGAGTTTATATAAAGCACATTGTATTGAACACCAAAAGGTTCCACATTAATCACAGCCATCACTGGCAGTTCAAATCCACCAGCCGCTCCAAGGGGGAAAGATGAAGCCGTTTACTCCACCTAAGGTTTACAGCCTTGGAAGGTCACTAGGGATGAGAATCAAGTCATTTGCGGTGTGAAGTTTACCTTTCAAGGTGACTTGCCCTAGCCATTGTTTGACTTCGCTGTGTAGATGGGCGGAAATAGGCAAACTGGGCATGCTAGCCTATTCACAAGGGGATTGGCCAGCTAGCATTCCACAAGGGAACTGGCAGTCTCAACAATCTATGAGGGGATTGCCTAGTCTCTCCAATAAACCAAACAGCTCTAGTCACAAGATCTTCTGGAGCCATGGAAGAAACAAGACAATGTAAGATTTTCTTTTTGCTCCGTCTACGGCTATGGCAGCAACACCTATGGCAAAACTGGAGACCTGACGTGAGATAGGGCCTTGGGGAGGGGGAGCTAATATTGGCAGGACTGGGAACTTTGTTGGACAACTGAGAGTGGGGAGCCAATATTGGCAGGACTGGGAACTTGGGAACACTGGACAAAAGTCGCAAGGCTCAAGGTGAAGGTGTCTGTGTGTACATCTTGGTAGCTGTCCTGACTGTATTCTGCTATTAACCTGGGTTAGAACCTTCTGACTTTCCCATACTCCGCATTGTCTGGAAGCTATCCCATTGGATTTTGGACCCAGCAAACAGTAAGACTGGTGTTGAGATGAGTAGAAAGAAGTACGGGAGCGTGAGGGACGTGTCTGACCTTATGAGAACTGGATTTGTGTTATTGATGAGGACAGTTCCCCTTTGTGAAGTTGACAAAGGTCAGCTATGGCCCTTGCTCATTTTAGAGACTGTGAGTTTGGGTTTAATCTTTAAGGAAACAGTTTGGCGTGGTGGTAGATGTTGTTAGATACCTTTGAGTCACAACAACCTTATAAACAACAGATCTTTAAAACAACTATGAGATATCATTTCACCCCAGTCAAAATAGCAAAATTTAACAGAACAGCAAGCAACAAATGCTGGCGAGATTGTGGAGAAACTGGAACCCTGATTCACTGTTGGTGGGAGTGTAAAATGGTGCAACCCCTGTG
>NW_006399958.1:2443286-2443890 GCF_000299155.1 Elephantulus edwardii
AAAAAAAAAAAGATCTAGAGGGGAGCTTTAGCTCCAGGATAAAACTTAGAAAGAAGTAAAGGAGAGAATAAGTGAAAGGTAACTAGAGCGAGAGGGGGAGAGAGAGAGAGAGAGAGAGAGAACAGAGTGTTCCTACAATGTAGGGATTGTAATCAATGTCATAAAACAAAGTACATTTGATTAGTTGAATGGATAGCATTCTTCTCTGGAAGATTTCACTCATATGACAGTTAAAAAGGTAATCTTAAACAAAAATAAAATTTCGCTTTATTGCAGCAAAAAAAAAAATAAACAACAGATCTGCAGCTTGACCTGTCCTGCGCCATCCTCACCATCTCTGCCACGCTCAAGTCCATTGTTGCAGTCGCTGTGTCAATCCACCTCCTTGAGGGTCTTCTTCTCTTCTGCAGACCCTCTACTTTTCCAAGAAAGATTTCTTTTTCCAAGGACTGGCCCCTTCTGGAGTGGTTGGTGGGTCCAAATGATGGATTTTTTTGGCAGCTAAGCTGTTTGGAGGACCTGAAGCGCCTGCTGCAGAGTGTCAAGGACTGCAGCCTACAATATGGATTGAGGCTCAATGTCAAGAAGACAAAGATTCTCACCA
>NW_006399958.1:2445010-2460078 GCF_000299155.1 Elephantulus edwardii
ATCCACTTCCGTAATAGCTTGCCTCCGGAAACCCTATGAACCTGGAGAGAGGATGAAAGGCACCCAAGCGTCAAGGACTCTCCTTCATAGGGTCGCTATGAGTTGCCTGCGACTCGACGGCACTTAACAACAACAACAAGCTGTTTGACCACTGCCCCCCCAATACTTCTCATAACTACATAGAACTAGGTTATCTTGTCTTCCAGGAGATGCACACGGCTTTGTCTTGTGGTTTTCCAGCTTGTGTTCATAAATAGGAATTCTAGGGCAGTGTGGCGGGCCGTCCAATCGGTTGTAAACTGTACTGGCCCCTTATGAGAGACAGAATGGTCCCACAAGTTTGCAATCTGTATTGGAGCAGATTTCCAAGTCTTTTTCTTTTGTAGAGTGGGTGGGTGGGTTTGAACCATTGATCTTTTGGTTGATCATTGTACCACGCCATCACTGCATCACTCAAAACCAAGCCAACCCCACTACCTTTGACTTGATTCTGACTCATAGCAACCCTTCAGGACAGAGAAAGGTTGTGATGCAGGGTTTCCAGGGCTGTGAGGCTCTATAGACACAGAATGCCATGTCTTTCCCTGGAGGAGGAGCCAGTGGCTTTGAACTCATGATCTTTTGGTTAGCATCCAGGGTGTAACCATTGTACCATCCAAACAAATACAATAAGCCCACTGACATCAGGTTGATTCCAACTCCACACCGATCCTCCATCAGCTTTCTGAGGTGGTGAATCCTTATGGAGGAGACTGTCTGCCTTCCTTCTGTGAAGCGTCTGGTGGATTCGAAATGCTGGCATTTCAGTTAGTGGCCAGCTCATGACAAACACTACTCCACCAGGATTCCTTATCCCAGAGTAGATCTCGGTCTTTCCCGGGCACTTGGTTGAATACAGATCCAACGTTGTCTCCAATTGCACGGGTGTTAATTCAGGACTTGGGGTGGATGAGAAGATCCTGGCAGAGGGGAGGGTGGAGGAGAACACATGGAGGTTGCTCTTTCGCTCTAGCCAAAGCTCTTGCCATATGTGACGAGACGCCGCGGAGAGGCCAGATGTTCCAGTTTCCCAAGAAAAAGACAGAAATCTGGTTATTTTTAAAAGCAAAATCCCTCAGCTTTTAAATGTTAAGCCTAATTCAAACAGGGAATGCGGGGGGAGAAGGGGGGGGGAAGAGAAACTGTGTGGGCCAAATAAAACCTGTCTGTGGATTGGCTTTGGCTGGCTTGCCAGCTCTGGTTTGGCCATACAGCAAGCCACACGAGCATGATGGGAGTGGACGGAGGGAGAGGTGCCTACAAAGAGGCTGAGAAGGACTAGTTAAAGACGGTGCAGGGAAGCCAGATTGGGAGGACGACTAGAGTCTCTTCTCCAGGAAGTTCTGCTGACTACCTGCTCTTGACATCATGCAAGTGCAGGAATGACAGATCAAACGGTGTTCTCCTGAAATAATATGTCATGGAGAAGGACGTCGTCCTGGAAAGGTGGGGTCAGTGAAAGAGAAGAGGCCCCTCAAGGGCGTAGACTGACACAGAGACTGTAGCAATGAGCTCGATGTTATCTGCGATGATGAGGACGACACAGGATAGGGTAGCATTCAGATCTATTGGCCACAGAGTCATAGTTGACTTCATGGCACCTAACAACAACGACGACAACAACAATGCAATGGATGCCAGCTTTGCTACGTCTCAACTTCCAATGTAATGCAAAGATCCTGTGTGTTTTGGATTCTTATCTTGGTGGTGTTCATGACACACAATTGTTGTCCTTGTTAGGTGCCAGTGCTGCATCTTACACGTCCTGTGGAAACCACGTCCTGTTCTGGACCATCCTTTCCATCTTCCCCACGCTCAAACCCATCGTTGTCATCGTGGGTCAATCCGTCTCACTGACAGTCTTCTCTTTCTTGACAGACCTTCTACCTTCCCCGGAGAACAGATTATCCGGGAGGCTGGGCTCTGTGAGGAGAACTGCGACATCAGGATTGGAGGAAGGCTTATCAACAACCTGCATGGCACAACCCTTCTTGCTAAAACTGAGTAGGATCTGAAGCCCTTGCTGCAGAAGGTAAAGGACTACAGCCTCCAATATGGACTGAGTATCAATAACAAGAAAACAAAGATTCTCACCACTGGGCCACTTGGCAGCATCAGGATGGATGGTGAAGAGATTGACATTGTTCGCAGCTTTAGTTTGCTTGACTCCACAGCCAACACTCTTGGCACCAGAAGCCAGGAAATTAAAAGACGTATACCGATGGGAAAGTCTGCTGTTAGGGACCTCTCCAAAGTACTGAAGAGCAATGGTATCACTCTGGGGACTAAGGTGTGCCTGATACAGGCTATGGTCTTTGCAATCACTTGCTATGCAACAGAGAGCTGGACAATGACTAGAGAGGTTAGAAGGAGAATTGATGACTTTGAGCTGTGGTGCTGGAGAAGAGTATTGAATGTACAATGGACTGCTAAGAAAATGAGTAGATTTGCCCTTGAGAGGGTGAAGCCAGGCTGCTCCTTGGAGGCAAGGATTCTGAGGCTTCATCTGATATACTTTGGACATGTTGCAAGGAGGGACCAGTTCTTGGAGAAAGATGTCATGCTTGGGAGGGTGAAGAGACAGTGCAGGAGAGGAAGACCCTCAATGAAATGGACTGATTCAGTGACTGGGGTAATCGGGATGGGTGTGTCAGAGACAGTGAGATTGGCACAGGACAGAGCAGGGTATAGGGATGTTGTACATAACAACAGCAACAACTACCTTTCACAGTGTCAGAACCTTTTCTATGTATAACATCCTCCTTACACTATGACCAGAGTCCATGAGGTGGAGTTCCTCCATCCTTTCCTCTAAGGAACTTGCTGGTCACGTTTTCTCCAAGACAGATCTGTTTGTCCTTTGGAGGTCCATGGGTATTCCATATTCTTTGTCAACACCATAATTCAAAGGCTTCACTCATTTGGTCTTCCTTATTCAAGGTTCACCGTTCACATGTGTATGAAGTCAATATCATGAGTGGGTCAGACACACCTTAGTCTTTAAGTGGGCATCCTCACAGGAGTAGAGATAGTTGTGTAATGATGTAGTTATTCTGCAGGATGTGATCAGCCAATCTGCTGTAAAGAGGTTAGAGTGGGATGGAACATCCTTAATTAGGTCATAGCCCTGATCTGTTGAAAGGGGAGTTTCTCAGGGGTCCGATCTAGAATACTTTCATCTCATGGGAGAGAAAAGGAGAGGGGACGCAAACAGAGAGGAGGACTTCAATTTCTATCAAGAAAGAAGACCAGGAGAGGAGCGTGCCCTTTTGACCCAAGTCCTTATGCTGGGAGATCCCTTGACACAGGAGAAGACTGAGATGTGCAGAGATCTCTGTGAAATAACCAGCAGGGGTGGGGGGGTGGGGTATTCCCCTGAATTTGTCACACTGTGGTGTCTTCTGTGCTGCTGTGATGTCTGGAGCGAGTCCACTGGTATTTCAGACACCAGCTTGCTTGATTCGTTTCAGTGGAACTTCCAGAGAAGGAAGCAGGGCTGGCCAACTACTTCTGAAATAAGGGGCCCTTCTAAACCCAATGGGGGTGGCAGCAGGCCATTGCCTGAGTCAGCGCCAAGAGGTGAGGCCCTCGACTTGGAAGGCACTGAAAAATACAACTGGGGGGTGAGCGGCCGCCTCAAATTCCAGCCCATCTTAAAGCCGTGGGTGGGGCAAAGCTCTCACCCAGGGAAGAACCTTCATTTGCTGATGTATCAAGACTCGAACTAAGAAAAAAATTGCTGTCAACATGCATGAATAATTGGAATGTGAGACAGATGACGTGACTCGAGGAAAATGTATGGTGAAACAGAATGCGTGAAGATCTCTGTCTTCAGGATTGGTCGCCCATAATGGACCGATATGGGTCATGTTGAACCAGAGAACCATATGTTCTTGTGACACTGGGATTGGCAAATTGAAGACGAATGATGTTGGTGGCTTAGTGGCAAGAAGCTGCTCTGCAATCCCAGAGGAACACAGTTCGAATTCACCAGATGCTCTGCTGGAGAAGGAGGTGCAATCTCCTCCTGTGCCAGTCAGATCCTATTTGATGGTTGTTGTTGTTGTTGTTATGCACTGTTGAGTCGCTTGTGACTCATAGCGACCCTATGTACAATAGCCCTAAACTCTGCTCTATCCTGGGCCAATCTTACCGTCTCCGACACACCCATCCCAATTACCCCAGTCACTGAATCAATCCACCTCATAGAGGGCCTTCCCTTCCTGCGCTGTCCCTCCAACCTCCCAAGCATGATGTCCCAAGAAGATTTGATGGTACACACAAAAAATAATAAAATTTTTAAAAAATTAAAAAATTTTAAAAAATTGAAAAAAGAACATTTCAATTTCTATGCTAAAAATACAATGCTGTCAGTAATAACATACCATTCATATGCATACAAAAGAAGACCTTTTAATGTAACTATTATTCTAATTTATGCACCCATCACACCAAGATGATGAAATTAAGGAGGGTGGAGGGACAGCATAAGAGAGGGAGACCCTTTATGAGATAGATTGATTCAGTGACTGGGGTTATGGGGGTAGGTGTGTCAGAGACAATAAGATTGGCAAGAGATACAGCAAGGTTTAGGGCTATTGTACATAGGGCCTCTATGAGTCTCAGGTGACTGGATGGCACATTACAACAACAACAAACAACCATTGCTTGAGCTCTGGTAGTGGTAAGCCTAGTGGTAAGTAGCTGCATTGTTAACACAAAGGTGTGAGGTTCAAATCTACCAGCTGCCCTTCAAAAACAGATTGAAGGGCCAGCTACGAATAGGATCTGACTTGATGTCACATAACAACCACCAGCAACCTTTGCAAACTGGAATTGATCAAACATATAAACCCATACTTATACCAAGAAGACCCATCAATATGCCTATTATTCAAATTTATGCACCAATCACTTACGATAAGATGAAGAAATTAGGGGGAGCTCTGGTGGCCTAGTAGCAAGGAGCTGCAACTACAATCCCAGGGGTGCATGGTTCAAATCCACCAGATACTCTGGCGGGGAAGGAGGGGCAGTCTCCTCCTGTACCAGTCAGATCTGATTTGACGGTACACTCACACACACAAAAAATAAAAAATAAATAAATAAAATAAAATTTAAAAAAAAAGATGAAGAAATTAAAGATTTCTACTAACTTTTTCCAGGCTGAAATTGAACAAGCGTGTAATCAAAGTTCGTTACTAATAACTGATGATTAGAACATAAAAGTGGGAAACAGAGGAGGAGGATTGGTAGTTGGAAAACATGGTCTTGGTGGTAGAAACAAACTGGAGATTGGCAGATAGAATTGTGTACTACTAATGACCTATCGATTGCAAAGAATAATTTAAAAAATGCATAAATGGTGACTTCCCCTGATGGAGTCCTTGAGAAATCAACCACAACTGGAGATCGTGCTATAAAGAGCTGATCCCTCCAAAAAAGGCATTTTGTTAGGAAAAGTAGAAGGTCAGTGAAAGAGAAAGCCAGTGGAGGATTAGCTCTGAGTTGGTTCTAACTTGTCAGCAACAAGGGTTTATTTTTCTGCGGCCCTCAGACCTGGTTCTAATTGTTTTGGGTCAAACATTCTTCTAAGTGGTACAGCACTGGTCTGTCCATTTGCTGTACAGAGTTAACTTGTGGTTGCTGTGAAGCTGAACACTGTGACACTGATGCGTCAGATGGGATAACGGTTATCCATGGTGGACAGTGTTTGGTGGAGCTCCCTGATTCAAACAAGCTTGGAAGCAGGAGTGATATCCACTTCTGTAAATAGCTTGCCTCCAGAAACTCTATGAATGTGGAGAAATGAAGAAAGTTATACAAGTGTTTAGATCTTTCATTCAGAGGGTTGCTATGGGTCGTTTATTTTTTAAAATTTTTAAAAATTTTATTATTTTTGTGTGAGTGTACCGTCAAATCAGATCTGACTGGTACCGGAGGGGATTGTCCCTCCTTCTCCTGCAGAGCATCTGGTGGATTTGAACCGTGCACCTCTGGGATTGTAGTTGCAGCTCATTGCCACTAGGCCACCAGAGCTCTCTATGGCACTTAACAACAACAACAACAACAACAACAACAACAACATTGCTAACATTGAAGGAATCTGGGGTAACATTGGTTAAGTGTTCCCTTACGAACAGGAGGGTCAGCAGTTCATGCCCACCAGGTGCTGATGGGATGAAGCTGTGTCATCTGGGCCTGTGAAGGTTGTTGGTGTGGAGACCGTGTGGAGACCCCAGTGTGCAGACCCCAAGGAGCGCTGCATCTCTGGTCTCTGTCCTCCAGCACTGCCATGACTTGGAATGACTTGTCGGCAAGGCATTTTTTTTGAAGTTGGGAGGGTTTGTTTTTTTTTTTCCCCCCAGGGGCTTGGATCATATATGTGTGTGTGTGTATGATTGGGGGAAAACACAGCAGTCCCAGGGGTCTCACGTGCACAATATCATCAGTGCTGCTTCAAAAAGACAAGGAAGAAAGTGGTTTGACTCCCTGACCGGTTACAGGACCCGCATTTCCTGGTGTCTCTGTGGGACTGTGGTGAGCTTGCTGGAGCCGTGGCTGGTGGAAGAGATGGAGAAGCTAGACGCTCAGGAAGCTGTCTCAGAATGAGCACACCCCGAAGGCTGCCTGAGGGGGAGAAGGACCTGGGGGTGTGTTCAGGGAGCTGAGAGGAGTCATGGGAGGACAGGTCCCCATGTCAGTCAGAGGTGCAGTGCAGAAAGGAGGTATTCAGACAGCGCCTGTGCTGTGGACTGGATTCTGCCTCCTAGAAATGCAGCAGTGAAATCTGTTAGGGGTTCAATCCCCTAACAGTCCCCCCGAAATGATATGCTGGAGTCAGCTGTTGTTTAAGTTGTACTTCCCCCAAATGATACTAGAGTCAGTTACAGATTGAATTGTGTTTGTCCCTCCCAAAATGATGTACTTATGGGTTAGATTGAATTGAGCTCCCTCCCCTGAAAAAAAAAAAAAAAAGGATACGGTGTAGTCTGTTATAGGCTGAATTTCATTTCCCAATAAATGATTCGTTTGAAATATTTTGTTCTGGAATTGGGTTGTGCTGCCCCAGAAAATGGCACAGCCTGGTCCCTTAGCTTGTGTTTAAGGAGCTCTGGTGGTGTAGTGGATTGAGTGTTGGGTTGCTAACTGAGGGGTTGGCGGTTTGAATCCCCCTCCAGAGAAAGCTGGAGCCCTCTTGATCTCTATATAGGTTTTGCAGGAGCACAATTAAGCGGTCTAGGGTTCCCATTCTTCTCACTGTTACTTTTAGGGGTCTTTGTATTGCTACCCTGGCAGTCCCGTGTCACAGGGTGAATTGCATCACTGAGTTTCCTAGGCAGCAATATTTACAGTCTTGGGTCGTTAGAAGCCTCAAGGCTAATTGTTGCTCAACCCCAACTCCTAGAATGGCTATAAAAAGAAAATCGATGGGGGGGGCAGGGGGAGTCACTATTTAATGAGGGAAAGGGGGAGGAATTGATTAAATTTAAAAGGTAATTTCTGCACAGTGACCACGAGAGGACGCCCGAGACACATGTGAAGTTCTCTAGCTTCCAACCTGGTTCCTCTGCTGTAGTTTTAGCCTCAGGAAGACTGCTGCTGTTGGGGGGCTGTGTCACCAGACTCACAGATGAGGGTCTTTTTCTCTTTCTCTGACCCTCTACTTTCCCAAGCACCCGGTAAGCAGAAAGAGCCGAGGGCGCTGGTGGTGTAGAGGTAGCATCCTCTCCTTCCATGCTAGAGAGCTGAGTTTGATTCCCTGGCCAGCGAACTTCATATACAATCACCCGTCTGTCAGAGAAAGCCTGGGTGTTGCTACATTGCTGAAGCTTTCGGGTAAAAACCAGCGAGGAATAAAGGCTTGGCTACCAACCAGGAGAAAAATTTATGGATCACATTGGTCCTATTTTTAACCAGTTGTGGCATGAATATTGCACTGTTGGGTTTTTGTTTTGTTTTGTTTTATAAATATAACATTTATTTTGAGAATATTTGCATTTTTTCCATGAATAAAATTAAAATTAGAAATTGAATGAGGTAGTCCATATTGCCTAGATATTTGCTGTAGATATTTTCTATTCCACAAATAATTACATACAATATAAGTTATGTTTTTCCTTTATGTTTAATAGGAATTCTTTGAACATTGAGAATATATTACTTTTAGTGATACACAGTTCACTTTTTTTGCATTGCATTTATGATATTTTTATCAGCTTGCTACAGTATCATTTCAATAAAAGTAAAATGTACTCAATGATAGAGAAAATTTCGACAAGAAAAGGTTCAATCATAAGGTCAAATGCTTATTCCTTTTCAGCTGTACCATTCAGACTTATTAATTCCAATAAGAACTAAAATATTGCTATCCAATCCATTATACTGAGAAGTTCCCTTGAGCTTCATATAGAGACTGAGTAAAGCTCTTCTATTTGTGTTTTGAAGTACTCTCTCATTTGGGGTTGCACTGTTGGGTTTTTATGTGTTTTTGTTGTTCCCCCCCCTCCTTTTTATGAAGTCCCATGAGTAACTAATAACAACAAGTAGAAAAGTGACCTTGGCCTTAGTCTCTTCATCTCCTTGAGCCTCTATTCTTCTCATCTATACCACAGAGATGAAAAGAAGACCACACAAGAGCTTGTCGCAAGGCAGTGAATTTTTACAAGGCACTGTTTCAGGATTATAGATCCTGTAGGATTGAGTCATTGCTTTTGAGCTGAGCTGAGTATCTCTGGGTGAGTGAATGAACTCCACTGTAGCAGTTTCTTTTCAAAAAATTTTTTTAAATTTTATTATTTTGTGTGTGTGCGTACCGTCAAATCGGATCTGACTGGTACAGAAGGAGATTGCCCCTCCTTCTCCAGCAAAGCATCTGGTGGATTCGAACCACACATCTCTGATTGCTGTCGAGTCAAGTGCGACTCATAGGGACTTTATGAACAAAAGACCTAATGCCTTTCCATAACTATCGTCATTTCTCCAAGTTCATAGAGTTTCCAGAGACATGTGGTTTAGGAAGTGGATGCCACTCCTACTTCCAAACCTGTTTAAAACTGAGAGCTCCACCAAACACTGTCCACACTGGGAAACCATTCTGGTATTTGATACCCCAATGGCACAAGGTTCAGCATCACAGCAAACCCAGGTTACTTCATACAGCACATTGACAGAGATGTGCAAAGTGGAAGAGTGTTCCTCCAGATATAACAACACTAGTTTCATTTAGCAGTGGTTAAGTGCCATCAAGTCAAATAAGACTGAGAGGAAGCTTTGCACAAAAGATCTGAACTCTGTTCTATGACTAGCTTCATTTCTGTGCAGAACTTTGTTCTATAACTAACATAATTTCTGTACATTTAGAGAGTTTAGTGAGTTTGTAGAGTTTAGAGAGTTTCCAGAGGCATCTAATTTAGGAAGCGGATACCACTCCTGCTTCCCAGGATAAATCAATCTGGCAGCTCATCCAAACGCTGTGCATGATGGGTAACCACTATGGTATTTGACAAGACTACAGAACCGTGTGCAGCGTCACAGCAACACCAAGTTGTTCAGTTCAGCAAAGAGACAAAAGATTGCTGTATCACTTGAGGAATATTCACTCAAAAATGAATAAACCTCAAACAGGACTCCAAAAACTTTCCTTATGTGACCAACAGGACTAATATCAAGATGCTAGCTAGCAGTCACACTCCCCAAATGGACAGTCCAGGTCCTGCCCTGCAGTTCCATCTCCCCTACTGTGGGGTTTTAAAACCACACCTTTGAGCAGACCTTCACCCTAGGAAAAAAAAATTGTTATTAGGATTTGAGTGAAAGTTTACAAAGTCTAGTGCTTTCTCACTCAATCATTCATACACACTTCGTTTTATAACATTAATTACAATCCTCACCAGTGGCTTCCCAGGGAGAAAGCTAGGTACTCATCTCCTGTGTGATTTACCAGTTTAAAGGGTCAGCTGTGAGTCACTTCCAACCTGCTGACAAGGAGATGACAGTGAGAAGCACGTGGCTGTGTTCCCCAGTGACACCCCCAGCTCGGCCTTTGACTAACAGATCAACAGTTGGGATTCTTCCAAGCACGTCTTAGAGGACAGACTAGACCACTCACTTACAAAAGGTCACACCTGAAAATCTCATGAAGAAAAGCTCTGCTCTTGGCCACATGAATCACAAACAGTAATAGATAACTGGAGTTTGATTGTATCAGCCTCGCTCTTATTTTTTAATTTTTTTTAACGTTTGTTTTCTTATGTGTGTGTGTGTGTGTGTACTGTCAAATCAGATCTGACTGGTACTGTGTACTGTCAAATCAGATCTGACTGGTACAGGAGGAGATTGCCTCCTTCTCCAGCAGAGTGTCTGGTGGATTAGAACGGTGTGCCTCTGGGATCGCAGTGCAGCTTCTTACCACTAGGCTACCATAGTTCCCTTCAGCCCCGCTTTTAATAGGAAACACAGGCTTCAGGTAGCTTCACACCTTTCCAAACAGAGAGTTTGTGGAGCTGGGACTGACGTTCTGGGCCTGGTCCCACAGAGGGAATTTCATTTAACGTGGAGACTCATTACGCTTCATTCAAAACCCTTGGGTACAAACCACTTTATACAGAGAACTCACCACATCCGTGGTGCCGTGTTCTATTTTGAGGGAAAAGTGGAAAGAAATGAGAAGAGAAGCTTCTCTTTTTGCAGACAGCTGTAGAAAGTGAAACGGGACCCCCAGTCATCACCCCCATCTGTGGCAGACCGAGGGTAAAGTATTTTTATAATTATTAATAATGAGACCGACTACCAGGAATGATATAGAACAGAAAGTGTGAAAAACAGGGGGCCACAGTTCCCATGACTGAAGGCCCCAAGCCATGCTTCTCTGAGTATTTATTGAGAATCATCAGAAGATAAAGAAAGGAAAGTCATAAGGAAGTACAAAACAAAAACAAGGGACCATGGAGAAGTCTTTTGCAGATAAGGCCAAGTTCCTCTTTATGCTTATCTCAGGAGGGAGGGATTCAGTTAATACAAACTAAGAACAATTTTGACTCTTAGGGAACGCCTTAGTGCCACAAGGTGACCTTCAGCTAGTATTACGCCTCCCTCATTTCCTGATATAGTATTTGGTTTACTATTGAAATATCAAATTTAATATTCAGTTTCCCTCACCCATCTGCTGTGCCAGCTGTGGGTTCTGTCCAGTGTCCACGCCAGCACAGGGCACTGTGTGGTCTGCGTGATGTCTCCTGAACCCAAGGTTTTCCTGAGCCTAAGTGAGTCTGAGAAATTACATGGAATTAGAGAATAGGGGCGTGGGGTGGATGAGGTTTAAACTTCGGGTAGACAGCCCTGCTCTCTGCTCAGTTCTGGATCAAGCCAGGAGGTGCTGGGACTTGGGGGGGGGAGTGTGTGTGTGTAAGAAAGCCATGCCCCCCAGGGATCAATGCACCTGGCTTTTGCCACAGGCCTAAACTGACCATAGAAAGTTTGGTCTCAGAACTGGGTACAGGGGTGTGGGAATGACTTCAGATTTCAAAAGGGCTGCACTCGTGATGTGAGAAGAATTTGGGGATTTTGCCTTGACACTATCTCAGAGTCAGAAGTAGAAGGGTTATACAGCTGGATATTGAGAATGTCGTAAAAGGGAAGGTTTGAAAAATGTGCTGAGCTAAATCCCCAGAGGGAAAGAGGTCTTCTCTTAGGTTCCAGTGTGGGTCAAACAATTTGGGCGACATTAGGAGACGAGAGCCCGGGAGTTCAAATCCACCCAGAGACCCCACGTAAGGCAGGTCTGTGGGTCACCTTCAGAAAAATCACAGGCTTAAGGATCTCCTTATGGTTTCGCTTCTATGTCAGATTATTACAATGACAATACCCCATCTCACAGTCCCCTGAATTGCTTTTCTCCCTTGGGCTCTAAAGCAGAGATCTTGTATCTTTCTATGCCTCTGTCTTCCTGCTTCCTCTTCAGGCCCAGCATCCAAGGTTCTTACAGCTTGGAGCAGCTGTACCCACAGTCCCCCAGTCACTCCTTTGCGATGGTATTACCATCCAGGGGTGGAATTTGCCCCCAGATCTCAGCTGGGGAATGTTAAGAGTCAAATGTTGGCACGATGCTGGGTGAATGAATCCCCACATGGAGGAAGTCTGATCGCTAGTGTGCATCAGCAGATAAAAAAAGCCTTGAGCTCACGCCCAACAGGTTGGGACTGACTCAGCTCACCCTCCAGCGGGTTTTCAGAAGATGCAAGTCATGTTGAGAAGAGATTGTCTGTCTTTCTCCCTTGGAGCCATGTGGGATGTGAATTATCAGACTATGCCCCTAGAGCTCACTGGGTTAAAAAAATAAAGTAAATAAAATAAATAAAAGAAAAGAAAATAATAAATAAATAAATTAATTAAAATAATAAATAATAAAATAAGACATAAACATCCCATTGTGGTAAACTACTGTTATTTTGAGGTTTATTTGTTTAAAACCTCATGTTTCCAAAACAACTATGAGATATCATCTCACTCCAGTCAGAATAGCAAAATTTAACAGAACAGCAAACATCAAATGCTGGCGAGGTTGTGGAGAAACTGGAACCCTTATTCACTGTTGGTGGGAGTGTTAAATGGTGCAACCACTGTGGAAGGTGGTATGGCGCTTTCTCAAAAAGTTGCAAATAGACCATTTGACCCAGCAATTCCACTACTGAGAATTTACCCTAAAGAAATCATAACCGCCACCCAAGCAGATAAATGCACACCCATTTTATTGCAGGTTTGTTTGCAATAGCAAAGAGCTGGAAGCAGGCCAGGTGCCCATCAGCAAATGAATGGATAGAGAAGCTCTGGTATATTCACACAATGGAATACTGTGCAGCATTGAAAAACAAGGAGCTCATGAAACGTTACACAAAATGGGTGACCCTGGAGGACATTATGCTGAGTGAAATATCTCAGTCACAAAAGGACAAATATTGCATAGTGCCACTGTTGTAAAACAGGACTCACATCGGGGTTGAGGGAAGACAGAGAAGGAGGGGAGGAATGATGTATACTGCACTGAAACAGATGAGGGAGAGAACTGTTTAAAAGGGATCTATGATTGCGTATTATTGTCATGACAGGAGTCCAGAATGAAGGCTGCCTAGTGGAGGAATTGCACAACAATGAAAGAGTTTTTCTTTTACTTTTCAAGAAGAAGAGTGAATTATGGGGGAGGGGGTGAACAGGAAGAAAAGTGCAACAATGAATGACTGAAAACCCTAAGTCTCCAGAAACTTTCATTAAAATTAATATTTTTTAAAACCCCAAAGACACAAAACCCTCATGTTTCTCCAGGCTGCCTGTCACCACTGTGATTGTACCATTTTTGGAATACTTCACTATACATCTTCCTCCTTAGAAGGAAGACACATCAGAAAAATGATGTCAGTCTAGAGATGGAGGTGGGTCTGATTCAATCAGGCCACGGTCTTCTGACAGACAAACAATATATACCTTTGTGTTGTGCTCAAAAAAGAGTGTTGAACATACCTACATACCATGGACTGCCAAGAGAACAAAACACTTACGTCCTGGAGAGGGTGAAACCAGGTTGCTCCTTGGGGGCAAGAATTTTGAAACTCTGGCTTGTGTACTTTGGGTACGTGTCCAGGGGAGACAAGTCCTTGGAGAAGGACATCATACTTGGAAGGGTGGAGGGTCAGTGCAGGAGGGGAAGACCCTGCGTGAGATAGATTGACACAGTGACGTGTCAGAGATGGTGAGACTGGCTCGGAACAGAGTAGGGTCATGGCCGTTGAGAACTCCATGGAGCCAAGTTCTGTTCTGCATCACATGAGCTCACCGTGAGTCATTGTTGAGTCACCAGCCCTAAAAATAACATCAATATGGACTCAGGCGAGCTAATGACATCATTAAAGGTGTTTTGACCAAACAGGCATAGTCACAGATACTGGGAGCTGGGAGTTAGACTTATCTTTTTTGGAGGACACAATTCAACGCCTCACCAGGGACGCTACCATCTGTTACCCAGGCAAGGGAAGGAGTACTGGGTCTCATGGATGGCCTTTTTTGTGAAACATTTGGTCAGAAAAACCACAGGATGGTGAGAGCAAGTCTCTGATCACCACTTCCTGTACATCTGTGTGCCAGACTCCTCCTGGCTCCTGGAAGGGAAGAGGCATTGTTTCTACCAAGTCTGTTGTAATACCTTCTGCGGAGACGTCCTGACGTGGTGGGATGTGACCTCTGGCCTGGGAGTCGTGGAAGCTTCATGTCCTACCAGGCCTAGAACCTGGTTGGATCAATAAACTCTGGAACTTTAATGATTCCAGGTAATTGAATCCACCGAAAGAGAAGTTAATGATTGTATCTCAGCTGGGAAAAGTGTCCTTCTACCCAGCAAACTCTTTCCTCCTAGAGGTTTCTCCCCTCTCCACACTCTCCCCCCTCCTCCTCCCTTTCCCCTCTTGGACTTTTATCCACATCTTACTAGTTACGCTTCTATTTTTACAGTCATGGTCTTATGCAGGATTTGAGGAGATTGAGTTAGTTCACACAGCATAATGCCTTCCAGTCCCTCCCATGTTAGGTAGTAATTTATAAAATCATTGCTCCTGTGTGCTGCGTAGTATTCCACTGCTTACCCATGTCATGACGTATTTTACAAAATCATTGCTCCTGAGTGCTGTATAGTATTCCATTGTGAGAACGTACCACAGTTTCTCAATGCAGTTGTTTTTTGACCGATGCTCGGGTTGTTTCTATTCTCTGGCTGTTGTGAATAATGGTGTTATGTGAGTGACTGTGCTCTCTCTCTCCTGAAGTCCATACTGTCCTTAGTGACTGGCTGGCAACACAGCCTGTGACCAGCTTCTTCAACTGAAGCCCTTTCTCTTCTAGGGGTTGCAAGTAGTTTCTTCTTCTTTTCTTTTTTTTCTGTGAGTAGTATTGTTTTAGGTTATTTTTTGTCATTTTTATTTTATGCTGGTTTACTTATAAAGTTCATAAACATTGCTTTTCACACCAGATCTTTCCCCTTTCCT
>NW_006399958.1:2460383-2462105 GCF_000299155.1 Elephantulus edwardii
TTCCATTGTGGTTGGGTATTTGGGTTGTTTCCATGTTCTTGTGATGGTGAGTAATGCTGCTATGAACATGAGTGTACAAATCTCAGTTTGTGCCTCAGTTCTTATTTTCTAAGGGTATATTCCAAGCAGTGGAATAGCTGGGTCACGTGGAATTTCTATGTTCAACTACTTGAAGAAACATCAAGCTGCCTTCCAGAGTGGTTGTACCATTTTACAATCCCCTCAACAATGTGTAAGATTTCCTATCTCACCACATCCTCTCCTATATTTATTACTTGCTGCCCTGCTAATCTTTGCCATTCTTACTGGAGTAAGATGGTATCTCACTGTGGTTTTGATTTGCATCTCTCTTACTGCCAGTGATTTTGAGTATTTCTTTATGTGTCTGTTGGCCATCCAACCATCCTCCTCTGTGAAGAGTCTTTCCATGTCTCTTGCCTATTTTGTAATTGGGTTATTGGTCTTTTTCTTGTGGAGGCCCCAGGAGTATTCTGTAAACTTCCGTTATGAAACTCTTGTCTGAGATGGTTTTGCCAAACGTTTGTTCTCAGGTTTTCTTTTTACCCTGTTGGAAAGAGTTTTTGATGAACACAGAGATTTAATCTTTAGAAGGTCACATTCATTCATTCTTTCTTGAGCTTATATCATAAAGATTTAAACACACATGGATTCTGGGTGAAGTAAGGAATATTTCAAACCTGCTTTTCTGCTCCAGGGCTGAATCATGTGCTACAGATCTGGGGGAAAGTGGGGCAGTTTTTTGTCTAAGATTTTGGATCAACAAAAATGACTTCCACCGGGAGAGCTGGTAGAACACTTTTGTCTTTATTGTCAGTTTCTGTGGGGATGATTCTGTATCCAAATTCTTGAATATTCAGAGTCCAAAGCATTCTGGATTCTTACTCCTTTCTAAAGACTCTATAAAGTCATCATTCCGTCTGTTCCCGACCTAGTTTTCTCACAGAAGAAAATAGTGACCTTCATCTGTGTTGGAGAACCATCTAAGTGCAATGAGTTGTATCTGAGGAGGGAAGAAAATTGTAAACTCTGGAAATTGGAAAGCTCTCACTGGAGTTCAAGCAGATGTCCACATTACCCACTGTTTCCACAATAGCAGACAACCCAGGTCTTGACCATTAACTGTGGCAACCAAAACAACAACAGAATTATGTGCTGGTGATTTAAGAGAGACAGGTACTGGGATGGGGGTGGGTATGGGTGCGTCCCAGACTTGAGTTCTGTCTCTCATGCTCCACAAAGTAGGAAATGGATGGACCATTTGAAGGCTTTCCTTTCTCTAAGTTCCCGACAAAGAACACAAAGCAAGGAGAGAGAGGCTTTCACATACGCATCACTTTTTCTTCTATTTTTAATTTTTTTTGTGTGTGTGTACCATCAAATCGGATCTGACTGATACAGGAGGAGATTGTCCCTCCTTCTCCAGCAGAGCATCTGGTGGATTTGAACTGGTCACCTCTGGGATTGCAGTCCACTTTTTCTTCTAAACATCTGCGACCTTCTGGTTAGCCAAGTCTTGCGTTGGTTTGCAAAAAGAATATGGAAATGTGTCCCACTTTTGTTATTTATTGTGCTGCATGTCATTGCGTTTGACTGTGTGGATTATAACAAACTGTGGCTGACTCTGAGAAGAATGGGAATCCCAGAACATTTGATTGTGCTAATGCGAAACCTATACTTGGACCAAGAGGCAGTAGTCAGAAC
>NW_006399958.1:2462895-2464068 GCF_000299155.1 Elephantulus edwardii
CGGGATGGGTGTGTCGGAGACAGTGTGATTGGCACAGGACAGAGCAGAGTTTAGGGCTGTTGTACATAGGGTCGCTATGAGTCGCAAGTGACTCGACGGCACATAACAACAACAGCATGTCATTGAGTTCATTTTAACTCATGGTGACCCTTTAGGAAAAAATAGAATCATCCCATAAAGTTTTCTAGGCTATAATCTTTTTTTAACTTTTAACTTATATTGGGATGCATACAACATTTGGATACATACATTGTGTTTCATATTATCATTGGTTTTCATACCCATTTCACTAATCACCATTGAACTATGCCCACCATTAACCCACCTTTTTAGATCCTTTCCAGATCTTTCCTTTGCTCCCACCCGGCAAATTGTGCGACCCCATGATTTCCCCCTGCCCATGCTCACCCCTCTGCTCCTACCCTTTCTCCCCCTTGAATCTCCATACACATTTTACTAGTTATGCTTTTATTTCTACAGTAATGGTCTTCTGCAGTATTTGCTCTTGAGACAAGAGTTCATTCACTCAGCATAATGGTCTCCAGTCTTTCCCAAATTGTGTTGTAATTTTAAAAAAATCTTTGCTCCTGTAGGCTTTGCAGAAGGAGATCAGTAGCTCTTTTTTGCCTTTGACTGGTGGATTCAAATAACTCGACTTTCACTTCGTGGTAAATCCCTTAACCTTTGTGATACCAGGGTCCTTACTCAGAGCTCCAGTTTGACAAGTTTCTTTGAAGGACAGTCACACCAAATGACACAAAAGCTGGAAAGGTTGTTAGAATCACAATTCTCTTGCCATATATCATCCTTGGGTCACACCGTGGTTTGCACTTGATGGCTAACAGGGACATCAGTGACAGAATTCGCCTCATGGCACCACAGAAGAAAGGACTGACAATTCCTTTCCTTACTGATTTACAGTCCTCTGCTTCAAACCCTGTGGCGCTGTTCTTTTCTGATTATTGGACCACCATAGATAAAAAAGAAACTCCTGAGTTAAATATTTCAGACACAGTGAATAAAAATACTTACTTGTGAAAAAAAAATATTTCAGACACCAAAGGACAAATACTGCATCGGGCCATTGTAGTAAAACGGGATTGACATCAGGGTGGAGGGAAGACAGAAAAGGAGGGGAGGAAGGATGTATACTGCATTGAAACAGATGAGGGA
>NW_006399958.1:2464664-2465340 GCF_000299155.1 Elephantulus edwardii
CATTTCTTCTTTAGATTATTTTGCACACGAGGCAGTGGGTCTGGGTGCTAACCAGAAAAATCTTTCTTCTCTAACAATGTGGTATTGTCTCTGAGAAATGGGTAGGCCTTTATTTTACAGCCTCTCTCACATCCCGTGTGACCGTAACGGGTATTTTAACACAAGGAATTTGAGCGGAAGTGCCATGTTTTACACCAGTGAATGTTGCGAATATACTTTCTCTACTCTCTCTCTGTCTCTTTGTTGGGCGAGATAAGAAGATGCTAATCCCCACAGAATAGAGAACTGCAAGATGAGAGAAGGTAAGGTTTCTGAAACATCACAGAGAGGAAATGTGAACTCCACCAGAAAACCCCACGCTGGCTTTTACATGAGTGAGGATAAAAGTAATGTTGTGTTTTAGGACTTACATGTTATAGTGGCCAATGTTACCTTATTATATCATGATAATAATGAGAGTTAATGACTCAAACACCAAGCACATTAGCTCAATTCATATCACAACAGTAATGGCAGAGAGAGAAAACTGTTCTTTTGTCTCTCCCAGGGCAGAGTGACAGATAGACTTTGAACGATTGTGATTTTTCTGGGTGGTGGTTGTTGTTGATTGCCTTCGAGTCGAGCACAACTTATAGTGACCCTATGAACAAAAGGCCTGAAGCCCCTCTACAACCAA
>NW_006399958.1:2469816-2470846 GCF_000299155.1 Elephantulus edwardii
TAGGGGGGCCCTGGCTGTCTCCTGTCTGCAGGGAACAAACAGCTCATTTTCTGGGATCTGCCACATGAGAAATCCTAACTTATAAATCTGCAATTCCTTCAATTCCTCAACAAGGATTTTCATATAACATAAAGTATAAAGTTTGGCTTCCCATACAGTATACATAATTTATCCCATCTTTCTCAGTCTCCTCTCAACCCCAATGTCAGTCCCATTTTACAACAATGGCCTTATGCAATATTTGTCCTTTTGTGACTGAGATATTTCACTCAGCATAATGTCCTCCAGAGTCACCCATTTTGAATAATATTTCATGAGCCCCTTGTTTTTCAATTCTACATTGCATTCCATTATGTGACTATATCACAGCTTCTCTATCCATTCGTTTGTTAATGATTATTTTAATTTAAAAAAAATTTATTTTATTATTTTGTGTGTGTGTACCATCAAATCGCATCTGACTGGTACAGGAGGAGATTGCCCCTCCTTCTCCAGCACAGCATCTGGTGGATTCGAACCACGTACCTCGGGTTGCCCTGGTCATTTTAAAACTTCAGCTGAAATCACAGTAAGTCACCACTACAGCTGGTGATCTGCTTGTCTGTTGTGCTATGGTGGTCCACATCCTGCTAGAAGCTATGTCACCAGTACCTCAACTACCGGAAGGTCATGCTCATGGAGGGCAACTTTCAGCAGTGTCTCCAGACTAAGACAGAGTGAGGACAAGAATGAGATGACTGACTGATACTTCTCTAAATCTGAACATTCACATTGAGACAGACTAGGAAGAAGGATTGGCCATCCACTTCTGAAATAGCAGGCCTCTGAAAAACCCTATGCACAACAGAACACATTTAGATAACAGAAACGGCAAAGGAGGTTGAGTTTTCAAGTATGGAAATAAAAGGAAGAGGAACAGTTGTAAGCAGACACTGGTGATTGGGACATGGAATGTGAGAACCATCAATGTAGGAAAATTAGATATTGTTAAGGAAGAAATGGAACGCATAAATATTGACATACTAGGCAT
>NW_006399958.1:2471148-2473667 GCF_000299155.1 Elephantulus edwardii
AGTTGGAAAACATGGACTCGGTGACAGAAATGGAGCTGGAGAGAGAATGATCGAATTTTGCACAATCAATGACTTATTCATATATGTGTGTGTGTGTGTGTGTGTGTGTGTGTGTGTGTTGGAAACAACCCAAGTGCCCATAAACAAACGAATGAATAGAGAAGCTGTGGCATATTCACACAATGCGATACTATGGTGCATTGAAAAACAAGGAACTCATGAAATATTATTCAAAATGTGTGACCCAGAGGACATTATGCTGAGTGAAATATCTCAATCACAAAAAGACAAATACTGTTGTAAAACAGGTCTGACATCGGGGTTGGGGGGAGACTGAGAGATAGAATAAATAATGTATACTGCATTGAAACAGATGAGGGAGAGAACTGTTTAAAAGAGATATGTGGTTAGGTATTATTGTCAGGACAGGAGTCCAGAGTGAAGGCTGCATAGTGGAGTGAACTTGGAGGGAGGGATTGTATAACAATGAAAGAGTTTTTCTTTTACTTTTCAAAGAGAAGAGACAACTTGGGGTGGGGGAGGTTGGGCAGGGAGAAGAGTGCAACAATGAACAAATGGAAATCCAAAGTCTCTGTAAGTTTTCATTAAAATTAGTGCAACAATGAATGAATGAAAACCCAAAATCTCTGTAAATGTTCACTAAAATTAAAAAAAAATTTAATAAGAATTAAAAAAAATTCATTAAAATTAATTTAAAAAGAGAAATGAAGCAGTGTGTTGCCTTGGGTAATGTCCTGCATAGCATTTCTTTAAAATACTCAAGAGCAAAGATATCACCTTGGGGGTCAGAGTGCGGACAAAGGATGAAGAAGAGGAGAAAGACTGGGTGCCTGATTCACAGTGAAGGCTGAATATATTGAATATAATGCGGATTGTCAGAAGGAGGAGCACATTTGTGTCTAAAGACGTCCCTCCCCCCACCCCAGTGTTCCTTGGAAGTGAGGATGGTGGGGGTGGGCCACGTTGTCAGAAGGCATCAGCCCGTGGAGAGAACAGCAAGCTAGATAAAACAGCAGATTAGCGAGAAAGCAGAAGTCCTGGTCAGATCCGTTGGTGCTGCGGCTGCAGCCATGGGTTCAGAGGCTGGGACGATGGCGTAACACCGGTCAGTACTGTACTCTGCTGTGGGTCAGGCTTCTACAAACCACGGCTGACTCAGTGACTCCTACAGCACTGTATTGGCTCTTTTATATGAAGTAACATGGGCATAATGTGGTTGGCATAATGGGCATAAGCTGTTAGCTTGCTCACGACCTCATGGCCATTAGTTGGTGGAGCTGGGAGCTGATGTTTAAGTGAGTTTGTCGAAGAACTCACGGCCTGCCTGATTGCATCGATTCAGAGCAAGTTGAACGTGCAAGTTTCATTTCTTCTGGACGTGAGTCCAGCCTCCTTGCAAGCATTTCGCTACCCCCATATTTTTTTAGCAGTCCAGGCATCCCCACAGCTCCTGCCCCCTTATGTTCTAGGGAAAGACCCAAGAGGCCTGGAGAAATACCCTTCCTCTTTGAGGGAGACGGTTGATGTTGAAATCCAAGGCAAAAGGCAGCCGCTGCATCCTGTCTGCCGTGCCGGCTGCAGGGCTCTGCCCACTGCCCTCTCTAAGACAGGACAGGCTGCCAAGGGCCCTGTGACAGTGCCCCATACCCACCAGCCTCCTGCGACTCTGTGAATCTGGGAATAAGGTAGGAGAATGAGAAGGCAGGTGGGTGTGAATGAGGCACTGTGGGTCAGGTGTGCAGGTCACCGACCATCTCGGGAACTCAGAAATTCTTAAGTGTTTTCTCTTAGTGTGTGTGTGTAATGATTGAGGAAACTATCTGAAGAGATGGGCCCCTAGGTAAATTTACAGACTTGGCACCACCTAATAATGGCCCTCAAGCATCTACACACAGAGACAGAGAGATGAAGATTGTCACATCTTTTGGGCTTGTGGCCAGGAACAACCAGCCCTTGGAGAAGGAGATCATGCTTGGAAGAGTGGAGGATTAGCACAGTAGAGGGAGACCCTGGATGAGATGGATTGACAGAGTAAATGGGATAATGGAGGGGTAGATGTGTCAGAGATAATGAGATTGGCTCAGAATAGGGCAGGGATTCTGAGTTATTGCACAGGGTCAATATGAGTCACAAGTGATTTGATGGCACCTAACAACAATATATGAAATAAAATTATTTTAAAAATGTGAAGGAAATGTCAACACAAGTTTTAGAGTGTTGGCAACTTCGGGCAAGAAGAAGGCACACACACAGGCAAGGGTAACCACATTCGTAGATGTAGTTTTATCAGATTCCTGAAATCCTGTCGGGTGCTTTTTGCAGTGTTGTGCCTTTAAATATTCACATCGATTTCCTTTCAGTTGGCGTTTGAGATTTTTATTTATTGTAACCATCTCCAACCCTCTGCAGATTTGGGATTTTTATTTAAGGGAACGTGTCTCTCTGGAGACTCAGGTCCGCCTGATACAGGCCATGGTTTTTGCAATCACTTGTTATGC
>NW_006399958.1:2474714-2475330 GCF_000299155.1 Elephantulus edwardii
TCTTTCTTTTGCTTTTCAAAGAGAGGAGCGAACTGGGGGGAGGGGCGGTAAAGAAAAAAGTGCAACAATGAATGAATGAAAATGCAACATGTCTGTAAATGTTCATGAAAATTAATAAAATTTTAAAGTGACCAAGAAAGTATTTACACCGTGACTAATCTGAAGATAAATTGATGTCACTGGATATGGAACTGGGAAGAAACTCTCAAAGTGGGCAGCATCTATGGGCTGCAGCAAAAATAAGGACAAGAAAGAGGATGTGGAGGGAAGAAAAGGGGGAAGGAAGGAGATAGGAAATGTAAAATGGATTTTCCTTTGAATCAAAAACATCAGGCTCCGCTGACGGATGGGAGATGGCAGCACAAACAAACGAGGAAAATATGACTTGAGTTCAGCTTCTGGTGAAACCGGATTGTGACCGTGTTGGATGGGACGTTTGGTACAGAAAGCTGTATGGTGGTGGTGGTAGTGGTGTTAAGTGCTGCTGAGTCGAGCAGGACTCTTAACGACCCTGTGAACAAAAGATCTGAACCCTGTCCTGTCCTGCGCCATCCTCACACTTCCTGACACACAAGAGCCCATTGCAGCAGTCACCGTGTCAGTCCACCTGGTTGAG
>NW_006399958.1:2475855-2492130 GCF_000299155.1 Elephantulus edwardii
TGAAGTATCTGAGTCACAAAAGGACAAATACTGCATGGTGCCAGTGTTGTAAAACAGAACTGACCTTGCAGCTGGGGGGAGACTGAGAAAGATGGGTTCAATAATGTATACTGCATTGAAACAGATGAGGGAGAGAACTCTTTACAAGGGATATGTGATTAGGTATTATTGTTATGACAGGAGTCCAGAGCGAAGGCTGCATAGTGGAATGGACCTGGGGGGAGGGATTGTAAAACAATGAAAGAATTTTTTTTTACTTTTCCAAGAGGAGAGTGTACTGGGGTGGGGGGGAGGTTTGGGAGGGGAGAAAAGTGCAACAATGAATGAATGAATGAATGAAAATCCAAAGTCTCTGTAAATTTTTATTGAAATTAATAATAAATTTAAAAAATAAATATTTAAAAAACCAACCAAACAAACCCCACTGTTCAGAAGTCGAGACTCTTCTTCAGCCCCAAGCTATAGGAAACCAGAGGTTCCGAACACATCGGGGTCGGAGCCTGCTCAGTTGCTCTGTGTGGTTGTTAAGTCACAAGCTGCTTGAACCATGGTGGCAGTGCCAGGTACCACATCCTGTGCACACACTTCAGTTTCGCCCAATTCCCTCCCCCCTCTCCGGCAACAGAAATCGTTTCTCTTGTCTTGTCTTGGCCAATCCTGAGAGAACACATGCTATCTTCCCGCTTGGTTGATTTCACCTCCTTGTCAAAGATTGCTTGGCCGTAAGCAGGTGGGTTGGTTTCTGGATTCTTGATTCTGTCCCGTTGATTGGCATGTACGAGTCTTCGTACCAGTGCTGCGTTGCTTTGATTATGCAGTAGCTGCACAGTAAGTGTGGAGGTCAGGGTATAGGATACCTCCCACTCTGTCTGTCTTTTTCATTAGCTCTCTGCTTTTTCAGGGACTCGTTCCTGTCCAGATAAAACTGGGAACTGTCTTTTGCAGCTCGGTATCCGTGTTGGGGTTGCATTGAATCTCTAGCCTGCTCTTAGTGAGAATTATAATTTTCACAACGTTGAGACTTAACTTTACATGTTGTTGTTGTTTCATGTGCTGTCAAGCCACCCACAACTCATAGAGACTCTATGCACAATAGCTCTGACCCTGCTCTATCCTAGGCCAATCTCACTGCCCCTGTTACCCCAGTCACTGAGTCAATCTACCCCATCCAGAGTCTTTCTCTACTGAGCTGTCTCTCTACCCTTCCAAGCATGATGTCCTTCTCCAAGGACTGGCCCCTCCTGGCTACCTGCCCAAAGTCGGTGAGACGGGGCCTCAAAATCTCTTCACACTGTGCATTTATCATCACTATCTTTTTTTAATTTTATTTTTTTTTTATGTTTCTACTAGTTTATTCTGGAGAGAGGAAGAAAGGCACCCAAGTGTCGAGGACTCTCCTTCATGGGGTCGCTATGAGTCATCTGCGACTCGATGGCACTTAACAACAACTAGTTTATTTACAAAATTCAAATATACATTTGAACAAATTATTTCAATTTCCTTCACTCCCCTACCCATCAAATTTTACAACCCTATATTGAATGTTCCATGGATTGCCAAGAAAACAAACAGATCCATCCTAGAGAGAGTTAAACCAGGCTACTCCTTGGAGGCAAGGATTCTGGGGCTTCGTCTGACATACTTTGGACATGTTGTAAGGAGAGACAGGTCCTTGGAGAGGGACATCATGCTTAGTAGGGTATAGGGACAGCGCAGGAGGGGAAGACCCTCTATGAGGTGGATTGATTCAGTGACTGGGGTACTCGGGATGGGTGTGTCAGAGGTAATGTGATTGGCACAGGATAGAGCAGGGTTTAGGGCTGTTGTACATAGGGTTGCTATGAGTCTCAAATGACTCGATGGCACATAACAACAACATCGACAACATGTTTAATCCTCCTTTCCCCCTGCACATCCACATCCCTCTGCTTCCATCCTCTCCCACCCCTCCTGGATTCTTACACTCATTTTATAACAGGTTTATACAATATTTATCCTTATGTGACTGAGTTACTTCACTCAGCATAATGCTCTCCAGTCCCTCCCAAGTTAGATCATAATTTACAAAGTCATTGCTCCTGCGTGCTGCATAGTATTCCATTATGTGAATGTGCCATAATGTCTCAATCCATTCATTTGTGGTTGGACACGTGGGCTGTTTCCATGTTCTTGCGATGGTGACTAATGCTGCTATGAACATTGGTGTACAAATCTCAGTTTGTGCCTCAGTTCTCATATTCTCAGAGTATATTCCAAGTAGTGGAATAATAGCTGGGTCATATGGAATTTCTATGTTCAGCTTTTTTGAGGAAGTGCTAAACTGCCTTTCAGAGTGGTTGCAACATTTTACAATCCCACCAACAATGTCAAAGAGTTCTCGCCACATCCTCTCCAACATCTATTACTTGCTGCCCTGTTAAACTTTGCCACTCTGACTGGAGTGAGATGGTATCATCACAATCAGGAAACTAAACACAAGAACACCAAGGCCTAAATTTCCTCATTCCCCATCCCCCGCCTCCCCGAAACTGCAGTCTTGGTTTCTCTTGATTTCCTGATGTCACAGAAGCGAGATCATCAGCTCTTGTCCTTTTTCAGCTGACTTCTGTCCTTTCAGCATGCCCCCCCCCAGCTTTCTCCCTGTCACGGCTGCCTCAGGACTTCATTTCCCTACCGCCAAGGAATATTAGTTCATGGTGCACCCACCAGTTACACACTTTGATGGACTCTTCTGTGGTTCGAATCCAACAGCTGCTCCTCAGGGGAAAAACCTGGACAAGCTCCCCCTGTGCGATTTCTAGACTGGTCCATCTATTGGAAGGTCACGCTGAAGAATTCTTAGTGGGGTCCCTCGGTGGTGCAGAGTGTGATGTGTTAGATCGCTGGCTGAAAGAAAGGTGGTTTGAACCCACGCAAAGCTGTCTCAGAAAGCAGACCTGGTGGTCCACTTGCTGAAGACTGTAGTTAGGAAAACCCTACAAAGCACAGTTCCACTTCACACACGTGGAGTTGAAATTGACAGGACAGTATGGGAAGCCAAACTTCATACCAAATATTACAAATGTATAAGTTGGGAATTTCTCTTGTGACAGATCACAGAAAATGAGCTGTTCCCTGCAGACAGGAGACAGCTGGGGACCCCCTACAGAGGGAGTGTTACTATGTGTGAAATACTTCCTGAACTAGAGCATTAGGCTGACAATAGAGAAAAATTCGGCTTCATTGACAAGGAATTCCTTTTTATGATTTGTTTCCCCTGATTATCAATAAATACAGAGAAGCATGACTTGGGCCCTTCAGTGGAGAACTGCTGGCCCCCTGTTTTATGCTCTCTGCTCTATCTCATTCCTGGCTGGCTGTCTCATTATTAATCATTGTAAAAATGCCTTACCCTTGGTCTGCAACAGGACGGTAACTAACAAAGACCTTAGTAGGTGGTTGGAAGGCGATTTCATAGTTTGCATGTTTAATATGAAGCAAGACAGGCTTAATTCAGCATAGCATCTTTTCTATTTTTAATCTGAAGAAATGAAGACTTAAATAGGTGTACCATCTGGTCGCTTATGGATAAGGAATTGTCCTGGCAAAGCAAAGGTACACAATTTGAATCCACTGGCTGCGCCCCGGGAGAAAGATGGGCAATCTCCTCCACTGTGACTTATTATCTCTGAAAACCGTCTGGCAGGTCAGCTATGAGTCAGTTCCAAAATGATGGTAAATAAACAGCATCAACAATCTTGCTTGAGGGAGCTCTGGTGGCCCAGGTAAAGAGGGACACTGTGAACCCAAAGGCACATGGTTCAAGACCACCAGTTGCTCCACAGAAGAGAAGCAGCCACCTCCCATGAGACTGCATGTCTCTGAAAACTCGTTGGGGATCCACTATGCGTTGGTTCTGACTTGATGGCACAGAGTAATAACAGTAACACTCTTGTTATGGTGCTGGACATCTTTTCCCAGCCTGTGAAGCCCTGGCCCCCCAGATTAAGAGCAAGTTCACTGCGTAGGAGGCTTGATCTGGTGATAAGGTCAGCCACATTCAAAGCCATGGGGTCTAAAAGCTTTCTCAGCAGCTGAGACGCCCCACATACCCTGCCCCCATCTCTTTCAGGGGAGAATTGGGGAAATAAATCCTTCCCTTTTGAGAAGAGCGGTTAACGCTGATACCCGAGGACAGGCGCCCCAGCAGTACATCCTGTCTATTGTATCTGCAGGGCTGTCTATCTGCTGTTGGCTCCAGGACTGGACAGGCTTGCGATGCCCCTGACTCCGGCCATCCTGCTGGGCCTCGGTGAGTCGACAGCAGAGAATTAGAGGTGGTGGTGGGGAGCGGGGAACGGTACACCTGGGGTTGGAAATCCGGCTTCCTGATCCCATCCAGGAGAGTCAGGACCTGGGGTGTAGATGGAAGCCCTTCCACCGGGGAGAACTCTCAGCGCTTCCCATGGGGGTCGTTTATCCAAGGAAGGTTTGTTCTCCAAACCCGATAAGGGCTGGGGAGGATCAGTTCACGGTTAAGAAAGGAAGTGGTTGTACCGTTTTACAATTGCCACCAACGGTGTGGGAGAGTTCCCACCTCTCCACAGCCTCTCCAACGTTTCTTGCTTGCTGCCCGGCTAAAGTTTGCCATTGCTTCTGGGGAGAGATGCATTGTGGTTTCCCTAACATTCACACCATGGGATATTACGCACCACTGAAACGCAATGAACTTGAGGAGTGTAAAACACTACATCACATGGCTACATCTGGAAGATAATATGCTGAGTGAAATAGCTCAGTCACAAAAGGATAAATACTGCATAAAACCACCGTTACAACAATAGGTTATAAGAAAGGGATGAGATGGATCACTCATTGTGATTTTGATTTGCATCTTTCTCACTGCCAGTGATTTTTGAGCATTTCTTCATGTGTCTGTGGCCATCCACATAGATAGAGGTAATGGTACACATACGGACTTTGTGAGAAAGTCAATATAAAAGAAAAATTAAGAAAAAGGAAAGGATGTGGGAGAAAGGCTGGAACATTGATGGTGATATGAGTTTTTTTAATTGTGATTTCAGTGGATGTTTACAATGAGTTTGGTTTTCATTCCCTCATTCCTACACCTTGGTTTTCTCCCTCCCCTCCCCCGATTCCCTTGGTAAAGTTTGTCCTGTCCCAGACAGACTAGGAAGAAGGATTGGCCATTCACTTCTGAAATAGCAGGCCTCTGAAAACCCTATGTACAGATTATTAATAGTTATAAACATAATGTCTAATCATCTGGGCCTTTCACATTTTCCTCCCCTTCACCTGTTCAACTTGATTATTTGTCCATTATTTTCCTGCTCCCCCTCCCCAACCATCCTATAGTTAAAACAGTGGCTTTATGCAGTATTTATCCTTTTGTGACTGAGATCTTTCACTCAGCATACCATCTTCCAGATGTATCCACGTGCTGTAGTGTTTTATACTCCTCAAGTTCATTGCGTTTCAGCGCTGCATAATATCCCACTGTGTGAAGGTGATGGAAACTGTTGCAGACCGAGGGTAGAGTAATTATTAACAACAAGACAGAGACAGACAACCAAGAATGAAATAAAAGAGAGTAAAGACAGGGGGCCAGCAGTCCTGATGACTGAAGAGCCCAAGCCATAACTCTCTGTGTATTTATTGAGAATCATCAGGAAGGTAAACAAAAGATAATCACAAGGGAGAAGAAAAAAAACAAAGGATCACGGGCAAGTCTTTTGCAGATAAGGCCAAGTTCCTCTCTAGTGTTTACCTTATGCTTATGTCAGGAGGGGGCGTTCAGTAAATACAAACTAAGAACACTGTTGACTCTTCAGTAACGCCTTAGTGCCTCTGGGTGAACTCCAGCTTGTATTCTGCCTCCCTTATATTGTGATACAGCATTTGGCTTATTATTAACATTAAATTTGATATTCAGCTTCCCACAGGAAACTGCCGTTTTCCCCATCCATTCATTCGCTGATGGGCACTTGGGTTGCTTCCCTTCCTTTGTGATTGCGAACAATGCAGTCATAATCATGGCTCTGTGCAGACACCTGTTTGAGTTGTGATTCATGTGTCTTTAGGGTGTATATTCCCAGTGGTGGGGTTGCTGGGTCACATGGTAATTCTCTTACCAGCTCTTTGAGGAAATGCCAGACTGCCTTCTATTCCCACCAGTGTCGAAAAACCATTCCAGTCTCTCCACATCCAAGGCCAGCATTTGTTTACCGTCCTGTTGAGTTTTGTTATTGTTGCTGGACTGAGAGGTTGTACCTGGTTGTTGTTTTGATTCACATCTCTCTACTAGCTAGGAATTCAGAGCATTTTTTCATGGGCTTATTGGCCGTCTGGCTTTCTACTTGAGTGAGACTCTATTCATATCATCTTCTCATTTTGTTATTGGGTTGTTTGTCTTTCTTTTTTTTATTTTTTTAAAATTTTTATTATTTTGTGTGCATGTACCGTCAAATCAGATCTGACTGGTACAGGAGAATATTGCGCCTCCTTCTCCGGCAGAGCATCTGGTGGATTTGAACCGTGTACCTCTGGGATTGCAGTGCAGCTTCTTGCCAGTAGGCCACCAGAGTTCGCCTGGTTGTTTGTCTTTCTCACGTTGAAGAGCTGGAGTATTCTGTAGATTTTAGATATAAGTCTCTTATCAGATATGTCTACTTCTCCCTAGTTTGTGGGCTTCTTTTTTACCCTGCTGAAGAAGTTTTTTGATGCCCTAGGGGTTTCTTATTAGAGGGTCTTATTCATTTATTTTATCCTCTTTTTGGGTATGCTTGAAAGTTTACTCATGCCACAGATTAGGGCTTCTCGATTGGCTCTGGTTTTGGTTGTTTTTATTTTTCGGATGCTCTTTACAGTTTGGGGTTTAATTGTGGTATGATATCATGACTATAAAAAGGTAAGAAAAGGTTTATACGCAGAATCAGTCCTGGAGTGGTAAGAGGGATGAAAAAAGACGTGAAGTGGGAGTAAATGGAAACAACAATACAGAGTATGTTAAACAAAGTTGGAGGACAGAAGTGATGGTAGTTGTGCACAGGGAGAAAATTCCTATAAAGTCATAAACAAAGTCAAATAAATAAGACATTTTAAAAAAAAAAAACAACCAAACCAACAAACAGACACACAAGGGAGAAAAAAAAAAAACAAACCAAAAAAACCCCAGCCAATTTCAGAGTGAGAAGAAGCATTACACAATCATACAGCCATGGCTAACTATGTAGTCAGATGAATGCTGAAATGCGTTGGAAATTGCAGGCAGCATAACCCTTTCTCAGATCTCTGCGTTGTGTGGATGGTTTGCTCCTTGAAACCACAGCTGAAAGGTTGATGGTTTAAAGCCGCCCAGAGGTGCCTTGGCAGGCAGGTATGTTGGTCTGTCTGCTTTGGAAAGCTGGCAGCCTTGACAACCCTTGGGAAGACTTCTATCCTGGGCACAGGCAGGGAAGCCACCGAGCAGCGAACAGTACCCTCTCCCTGCCTCGAGCGACCTGTCGGTGCCAGATGCATTTTTCCTCACTAAATTTTCTTTTTCAGTGCTCTGCCTGGGACCCGTGATCCAAGCACAGAGTGAGTGAATACTCGCCTTTAAACTTTCCTGCTCTTTCTCTCCACCACTGCCGGGTGAGGTGATGCTAACTCCAGGAGGGGCTGGTGGGACACTCCTAACTTGTAAATAAATGCACGGAAGGAATCTTAACCCCTTTCCCTCTACTGTTCTTCCTCCGCCTTCTTAGTAAGAAGAAAACAAAACAAAACAAAAAACAACAACAAAACCCAACCAAACACATTTACTGTCTAGTAGATGTCAACTCAATGACCTGTGCATGTCAGAGCAGAGCTGCATTCCACAGGTTTCAGGTGGTTGGGTTTGGTGGTTTTCTTTTTTTTTTGGAAGTAGACCACCACGCCACTCTTCCTACATGCACCTGGGTCGATCTGAAACACCACCCTTTAATTAGGAGCCCTGTGCCATCCACAAATCTCATTTCTTCATAGTCCCACTTCGTGCACCAAAATAGGGAATGGCAAAGGACTGACAAAGGAGATTAATCAGAACTGGCTTTGACAAGCACTGTGGCAATTGGACAATTAAAACAGACATGGAGGGGGGGAAGAAGAACGAACTAGGGAGGAGGGTAGAGAAAACAGTGCAACAATGAATGAATGAGAACCCAAAATCTCTGTAAATGTTCATTAAAACTAATAAAATTTAATAATAATTAAAAAAAAGACAGCTGAGATTCAATGTGACGAAAGACACAAACTCCCTTGAAATCCCCTTAGCAGGGAGAGATACAATCCCAATGGACGAAATCCCAGCATTTACCTTAATCCTCACCCTCCTCCTTCTTCATTCTTTATGGAACTTTTTTTGTTGTTTGTTTTATTTAAATGTTTTATTAATTTCAGTAAACATTTACAGAGACTTTGGATTTCCATTCATTCATTGTTGCACTTTTCTCCTCTCCCAACCCTCCCCCCTAGTACACTACCCTCTTGGAAAAGTAAAAGAAAAATTCTTTCATTGTTTTACAAACCCTCAGCCAGGTCCATTCCACTATGTAGCCTTCACTCTAGACTCCTGTATGGGACATTTTTTGTTACATAGTATCCTTTATGTTACATATCTTTATATAATTCTTGTCCTATACCATTATTTGTTACAGTATATTAGATGAACTTTGCCACATATCACTATGTTTGTTACATGTCATACTTTGTTACATGTGATAGTTTGTTATACATCTTTGTGTTCCAGTCACACAACAGTCGGCTGATTTTGCTTCCTCCATCCACTCGTCCTTATTCTCCACCCCCTGCTAGCCACCTCCATCAGCCAGCCCTCTGCTTCCACCATCTCCACACACCTGCCTTGCTGACAGCTCTTTGCATTTCAAAAGCGTAATTATTTGACTGTTCAGACAATAAAAAGGCTTTGCTTTTCTCGCCTCTGAAAACAGCCAGGCGGAGGGCCAGAGCTGAGCTTTTCCAAGGAGGCTCGTAGTGGCTCCCATGAGGTTTGGTGACATGCACACACCCCCTGGGAGGCACCGAGCAAGGTCCACAGTGTGGCCAAACCTCCTCACCCCTCTGTCAAGATGAGAAGAACTCAGCGGTGACAAGAATTAAGGCGGACACGGGATGGAGGGAGCTGTTTGTAGTGGCGGCCGCACGGAGCTGTCATTTACTAACGCGATTCCTTACACTGTGCAGCTGGAAGTGGGTGAATGAATCACGTGGAAGGTGGCATGTGATGAGGGGACCCTGAGATGTCTGTCCTCATTCCCTCCTAGGCTCCCTGCCCAGACCCTCCATCTCAGCCGAGCCGAGCTCAGTGGTCCCCTGGGGGACGCCTGTGACCTTTGTGTGTAGAGGTCCTCCTACAGATGTCACATTCCGACTAGAGAAAGATGGACAGTCCACTCCATTTAAAGATGTGAAGGGCAAGAAGAGCCGTTCTGGGATGGAAACTGAGGCCCGATTCACCATCGCCAGATGGAATAGACGCACTGCGGGATGTTATACCTGCATCTATTACAAAAACAGTCAGTATTCTGAGCGCAGCGACTACCTGGAGCTGAAGGTGTCAGGTGAGTCAACACCCAGGACCCTCCTCCGCCCTCATGCTTGTCCCCATTTGCCTGGTTCCTGCTTCCTGCTTCCAGCTCCACCATCTCTCCTCAGACCCCTCTTCCCACTATCCCCACCCCCTCCTCCCCTTTCCCACAGCACCTGTGTCCCCCTCGGCCTTCACATATCTCTGAGGTTCACCTTGGGTCTCATGTGGATACCCTGGGTGATCGAGACACCCAACTCCAGTGTGAAAAAGGGGTATGGAGTTGGGCGCTGCTGGGCTGCGCTGGGGAACTGGGGTTCCTAGTTGCCCTTCATGTGAGTCCTGTGGACTAGAGAGAATTGTGGACCCAGAAATAAGAGAGGGAGGAGACAGCACCCCTGTATAAACAGAACGTGTCTTCTCCATTTCTCCTCACTCCAGTAATTCCTCTAGTGGGATCCAGTCATTCTGGGGGTAAGGGCGTGGGAACATGCACCAGGTGAGAGCTGGCTCACACACACACACACACACACACACACACACACACACACACACAGAGCCACTGCTTGGCTGGGGTGGGGAGTGCCAAGCTTCTTCTGGTTCCCAGATGCCCCCCTCATTCAAAGGCATGTGCATCTTTTCGCTTGAGATGACACGTCCCATGAGCTAGAATCACTGTGACTCCAGGCGCCTCTGTGATGTGGGCCAGCCCTGCTATTGGACAGACCCACACACTGTCCAGGGGTGGTCTTTGTACTACAGATCGCCAGTCCTTGGGGAAAACCTATGAGGTGAGATGGGCACTGTCTTGTATGTGCTCGGACCCTGGGTGGGGCCCCAGAGCCATGGTCCAACAAGGGGCCCCCAACTCTGTGGATGTTGTCCCAGGGCACCTAACAGGGATTTTGTGTTCATTCTCTGAGGCCAAGAACGATGAAACAACACTCCACTTCCACATCCTCTGTGCCTTCTGCCCTCATTTTCACATCCTGGGTTCTGAGCTTCAAGTCTTCCAGACAGTGAGTGACAGGATCGAGGCCAGGAGTCCACCATTCTGGAGGGGAAAGCTCCAGATAGGGAGGTGACAGGGTGGGATCAACTCTTGGGAGAGAGACAAAGGCGGGCGGGCGGGTGTCTCTCTGAGGCCCCTTCCCCCTGCCCTGTCCATTCAGGACCGGCAGGCTGTTGATTTGTGTTCAAGAGGGAGAATTCGAGGTGGTTTTGAAGTGGATACTCAGGAGAGAAAGGGGCCACCAGAAGGAGGAAGACTTTCTGGGAGCCCCTTGGAGCTTTCGGGACACACCCACAGGCCCCACTCACCAGCTCTTGTGTGGAATAAGCTTCCCCATAGCTGGTCCTCAGGAGGGTTTTCAGAGCCACTGAGTTGCTATATGAGTCGACGGCTCATCTTTCTCCTATGGAACAACTGGTGGATTTGAACTGTGGGCCTTTACATTGATAGTGTAGCTTCCTTACCACCAGGCCACCAGGTCACCAGAGCTCCCTTCATGCCAAAGGGGAGTTCTTATGGGTCCCTGTGCTGTGAATTGAGCTTTGGGAACCAGGCTCCGTCATGGGTTTGGAGCAGGGATTGGTAAAAGCAGAGGAAGAAGCGGGCAAGTGCTGAGGAAGGGAGGTCCCTGCATACCACAGAGATATGGTAACAACTCGAGCATTGCTTGAAAACGAACACTATGCTCAACACTGTTGAAAGCACACAATTCTCCCAACAATGCTATGAGGAAAGTAGTATTTGGGCCCTCTCTTCCCTTTGTTCATTTAAAAAAATTTTTTTAATTATTATTAATTTTAATGAAAGTTTACAGAGACTGAGGATTTCCATTCACTCACTGTTACACTTTTCTCCCTGCCCACCTCTCCCTCCACCCAATTTGCTCTTCTCTTTGAAAAGTAAAAGAAAAGTGCTTTCATTGTTTAACAATCCCTCCCCTCAAGTCCACTCCACTGTGCAGCCTTCGTTCTGGACTCCTGTCATGACAATAATACCTAATCACATATCGCTTTTAAACAGTTCTCTCCCTCCTCTGTTTCAATGCAGTATACATAATTTATCCCATCTTTCTCAGTCTCCCCCCAACCCCGATGTCAGTCCTGTTTCACAACAGTGGCACTATGTAGTATTTGTCCTTTTGTGACTGAGATACTTCACTCAGCATAATGTCCTCCAGGGTCACCCATTATGTATAATATTGCATGAGTTCCTTGTTTATTTATTTATTTGTTTTAGTTCCTTGTTTTTTAATGCAGCATAGTATTCCATTGTGTGAATATACCACAGCTTCTTTATCCATTCATTTGTTGATGGGCACTTAGGTTGTTTCCAACTCCTTGCTGTTGTGAACAAAGCCCAAATAAACATGGGTGTGCATTGTTCATTTTCTAAGAAGAAACAAAGTTACATTTTCAGGCCCGTAGTCACAACAAAGTTACATTTTCACATCCATAGTCACAAAGTTGTTCAGAAGCAGAAGCCGACTTCAGCCTTGGCAGAGGGCCCTCACTGTTGCCATCTAGTGGCCAGGGTCTTACCGTTCACTTCCGTCGGCCACCAAGGGTGGTTTACTAGGTACCAGGGGGTAGGATCCAACTCTGTCCAGTCCTGTGCCATGCCCACCCTCTCTGCTGTGCTGAGCCCACTGAGCTAGCCACTGTGTCGGGCTTCCTCAGAGACTCCTTCAGAGTCTTCCTCCCTTTCGCCAACCTGATGTCGCTTTGTAGGTATAGGACGCTCCTGACGACATGATCAAAGCAGGAGAGAGACCACGTCTCAGCCGCTGTACTTCTTTTTTTTTTTTTTTTAAACAGTCCCTCGGTAAGGACTATCCACTTAGCTTTGTATCCAAAGACGAAATTTGTAGGTGAAAGGAGTTAGGAGTTAGCCTTCGTTACAGACTGGTTCATTTCAGGGTCGAAAATATGGAACACTTCACGAATTTGCGTGTCATCCTTGCACAGGGGCCATGCTAATCTTCTCTGTATCGTTCCAGTTTTAGTATATGTGCTGCCGAAGCGAGCACAGCCGCTGTACTTCTGAGGAATGCTCTGATTACCCTTCTTTTAAGACAGATTTGTTTGGTTTCCTCTGGCAGCCCATGGGATGGTCAATACTCTTCACCAGTGTCACAACTCAAAGGCATCAATTCTTTAGTCTTCCATATTTACTGTCCAATTTCTCATATGTATGTAGCAACTGAAGGTTAGCTTAATAATGGCAATGAGTAAATTAAAAAAAAATTAATTGCATTGGGAAAATCCGTCATCAGGGACCTCACCAGAGTACTGAAGAGCAAGGATGTCAGTCTGGAGACTAAGGTGCACCTGTTCCAGGCTTACTTACTATACATCAGAAAGGTGGACAATGACTAGGGAGGCTAGAAGGAGAATTGATGCCTTTGAGCTGTGGTGCTGGAGAAGAGTGTTGAATATACCATGGACTGCTAGGAGAACAAACAGGTTCATCCTGGAGAGGGTGAAACCAGGCTGCTCTTTGGAGGCAAGGACTCTGAAGTTTTGTCTGACATACTTTGGACATGTTGTAAGGAGAGACCAGTTCTTGGAGAGGGACGTCATGCTTGGTAGGGTGGAGGGACAGTGCATGAGAGGAAGACCCTCTATGAGGTGGACTAATTCAGTAACTGGGGTAATCGGGATGGGTGTGTCAGAGACAATAAGATTGGCACAGGATAGAGCAGGGTTTAGGGTTGTTGTACATAGGGTCACTATGAGTTGCAAGTGACTCGACGGCACATAACAACAACAACCACATATGCTTTAAGATCAGGAAAGGTGTGTGCTGGAAGGCTTAGCTTGTTGTTTGTAATTGAGTGACATGCACACGTGGTCTTGGGATGAAAACCAGGGAGAGAAGGGCCAGTGTGAGTGGGACCCACCATTAACAGCCCCCACTTAGCTTCTCCAGTTGTCTTTCTCCCCGTTCACAGACGTTTCTGATGCTTCTCATGTCCCATCCACAGAGCTCCATTCAACTGGTGCGCAAAGCAGAGTCCGACTTGGAGGGGTGGGGTGCGTGGCCACTGGTGATGGAGACGGGGCTCTGGGCTCTCAGCTCAGGCCACCCTGCGTGTGAGCCAGGGACTTATAAACCCACAGAAAGGAACTGACAGAGGCTGGGCAGTGAGATGTCCCCAGATATTCACCAACAACCTAAAACCTACCGCTATGCCAGGCATGTGGTGGAAGCATGTGATCCTAAGAGCAATGTCGTCAAAGCGCTGTCTCTCTGGTCCTGTCCGCTCTACTTTTTTATTTTAACGCTCAAATACTAACGTAAAGCTTCTTGGCCTGGGATCCAAGGCTAGGATAGTGACCCAAGAGGACACCCCCAAAGGACAGCATAGAACTCCCCCCAAATGACAGCAGAGAACTACTCCCCATTGTCGTTGTTAAGTGCCGTTGAGTCGCAGGCGACTCATAGCGACCCTATGAACGAAAGTCCTGGACACTTGTATAACTTTCGTCCTTTCTCCAGGTTCATAGGGTTTCCAGGGGCAAGCTATTACGGAAGTGGATGCCACTGCTGCTTCCAAGCTTGTTCCCCCCCCCCCCAAGCTTGTTTGAATCGGGGAGCTCCACCAAACACTGTCCGCCATGGGTGAACATTCTTGCATTTGACACATCAGTGTCACAGTGTTCAGCTTCACAGCCACCACAAGTTACCTCTGTACAGCAAGTGGACAGACCAGGGTTATACAACCTAGAAGGATGTTTCACCAAAAACAATTAAAGGCAGGCCCGAGGGTCGCAGAATAGGACAACACAGAAGTCCTCCCCATAGGACAGTATAAAACTCCCCCCGAAGAACAGCACAGAACTCCCTCCCCAGGGGAAGGGGACCTCGGTCAGGGGACATGTCTGTGAAAGGTGACGAAGGACAAGAAATCCTGGCACTTTGTGGAAACCCCACCTATCTAGTCCCCTAATTCGTCCTGGGCTCTGTGCATTGAGGGCATAAGTGGCTCCCCACCCCTTTCTCTGGGTCTTAGGCCTCCACACATATTTCTCCCTTGGATCCAGGACCAGAACATCCTGGAAGATACTTGATCGTGACTCCTCTCCACCCCCAATGCCAAGTAATGGTCTGGTCCTGGCCCCATCGTGGCCTGGGAAGCACATGACCTTGAACTTGGAGGGGGGTTAAGGAACAAATGACACAGTTAAAAAGACACAAATGGTTCCCAGAGGTGCGCAGTTCAAATCCACCAGATGCTCTCCTGGAGAAAAAGGAACAATCTCCTCCTGTACCAGTCATATCTGATTTGACAGTACACACAAATAAATATAATAATAATAAAAAAGACACAGATGGGAAGGCGACAGGGTCAGAATCTGATAATAGCTGGCCTGGACATTGAATCGTGAGTAAGGAAGGGACCAGAAACAGCTCGTGATGGGCACAGTACAGTGACACAGAGTGATGAGATGTCTCCTTCAAGCCTCTCCCCTCTGCCCCCAGAAGTCTTTGGATGTTGTCTGTGATGCGATGATGTCCACATGCGATCTGAGAGAAATGTCTCCCAGGGGAGGGTGAACGTCGCTGCTTGGGACAGGCCATCCGCAATCCTCTTGTCAACTCTCAATCCATCCCTCTCCCCAGCCACAGAGAAAGCTGACGATCCTGAATTCCCAACCACAGACGGCTACTCCTCATCTGGTGAGTAACAGGGGCCTCAGCCTGGAGGGAGGTTCGCAGGGGACCCCTGTGCTGAGAACTGGAATCTGGGGATTAGCCTTCTTTACCGGCCTGGGAACCAGAGGGGAGACTCTGACATCCGTCGGGGAAGGGGTGATGTCCCCACACATTGCAAAGAGCACGAGAGCAACACTAGCATCGATGGGAAAGGAACTGTAATCAGGGTTGGACGCAATCATTTCATCAATGACATTGTCAGGTGGCATCGAGGGACTTCCCACAGTGACCTTAGGAACATACTGAAAGCTCGTCCCGTCCTGTGCCGACCGCCTGGTCTACACCTTGTCCAACTCCATTGTTTCCATCACTGTGTCAATCATCTCGTTGGGATCTTCCTCTCCTTCACCTGCCCCTGTACTTCTCCAAGTGTGGTGCTTTGTTTCTCTGAGAGTTGATGCGTCCTGACAGCACGCTCACGGTGCAACCAGGGACATTATGAGGACATTATATTAAGCACCCACTTCCTAAACCACATGCCTCTGAAAACGCTATGAACTTTGAGAAATGACGATAGTTATAAACAGGCTTCAGGTCTTTTGTTCATAGGGTCGCTATGAGTCGTGCTCGACTCTACAGCAAAAAAACCACCACCACAACAGAAACAACATTAAAACTTCTCTTCCCAAGTCATGGGGCAATTAACAAGCAGAGCATGAGGTCTGCCCTGGCATCCAGATCCCATAGTCCAGGATTTATTGATGCTACTACACTAACTTCTAGAGGGCTGTTGTTATTGTTGTTAGGTGCCATTGAGTCGAGAATGACTCCTTGGGACCGTGTGAACAGCAGACCCAAGCGTTGTCCTGTCCTGTGCCATCCTCACAATCTCCAACATACTTGAGTTCATTGTAGCAGTGACTGTGTCCATCCGTAAATACTTCAAGTCCTCTTCACTATCAGTAAGCAAAGCGTTATCACTGGCACATCACAGGTTGTTAAAAAGGCTTCTTCCTATTTTGGTACCATATTCTGCTTC